>NC_060129.1:191272945-191643233 GCF_021461395.2 Schistocerca americana | reverse complement strand
GGACACACTACCTACTGACGGATGTGTCTGATTCCGATGCAGTGTAATATCTGGGATATACATGTGATTGCTTTTGAGAGTCACATGTATACACGTTCGCACTTGGAAAGCTAAGAAAAATATTTTAAGTTGAACAATGTAAAGAGTGGACTTGTTTACCAATAATGTAGCAGGCCTCGTAGTAAGTGTAGTGATGCCCTGAACCATTCAGTTATGCCCTGCACCAAATATATAGCAAAATTACACAGTGGAACGCCTTTTTGGATTTTGTTATAATTTATATACAATATATGTGCATAATAACAACAAAAAAAGCAACTAAACATTCATGCAAAGTTGTCAGTTATCAAAAATATTTTCTGAATTTACGTTGCTGTTTTAGTTTTTTGTAGCAGAATGTGCATTAAATATGGCGTATTTTGTTTAAATATGGTGTGAATGTAAACATCTGACTAAGAACAGATCAATCTGCTACCACAACCTCTATTCAACATTTGTGTTCGTTGGCTTTGCCAACTCACAAGCACAATCTACTATCAACCTAATCTAAACCTTGGGCTACACTGCTGATAATTGTTCCCCCACAACCAAAATTTCAGAGAGGTTGGGGTGGGGGGGTTAATGTGTGATTCTGTTTACTATATTACCAGATTGGTTAGAAGGCTTATCAGAATTTTTTCTGTGCTAGGCTATTGTGTTCAGAATGTGATTATAGATGCCATAAGAGTCTATCTGAAAAATGTACATACAATGAAAATGGAGCGTAAGGAATTGGAATTTAAATCCATGAGAGGTAGAGGTACGTATTTACTGTGTGCTATGTACTGGGTTGGGTTGTTTTGAGGAAGAAGACCAGAGAGCAAGCTCATCGATCTCATCAGATTTGGGAAGCATGAGGAACGAAGCCAATCATGCCCTTTCAAAGGAACCATCCGAGGATTTGCCTGGAGCGATTTAGGGAAATCACGGAAAACCTAAATCAGGATGGCTGGTTGCCAGATTGAACTGTTGTCCTCCCAAATACGAGTCCAGTGTGCTAAACACTGTGGCACATCACTCGGTATTGAAAGGTGGCTACACTGAGCCACTGCGCCAGAGATTGCGCCAAAGAGTACTATTAAGCCGCCTCCACAGTGCCTGTTAAGAACTCGTAGTAGTGAGTGCTTGTCGAGAGCTCGTGGTAGTGAGTGCCTGGGCAGAGCTCGTAGAAGACAGTTCTTGCCGAGAAGTTGTGGTGGTCACTGCTTGTCGTGAAGTCGGAGTGAGATGTGATAGTGGAGAGTGTTGTTCCATGTTTTATGCAGTTATTTGATGAGAGAGATAGCAGATGTTATTCTAATGGAAATACTGTGACGATCAGAGTGTTTTTCGTCAATATATATGAAGGTAAAATATTGCGACTTTTTTTTTCATTAATTCCATATTTTAAATAACATGTCATTACAGGTTCAGTCAACAAAGCATCTAGCGTGTGTTCTTGTATTAGAGTTTAATTCTGGTTTTCTTGCGTAATTATAGTTTTTCTAATTTTCTTTTATCACGTCAGTATAATTGGTATTTAAAAATTCTTGTCTTGTTGGAAAAGAACCGTGCCAGATGTGTACGTTGAGTCACACTCCCACATACAGAACAGTTATACTTGTGCTTTGGTTTCGTAGGTTTCATAGTTGCTGGGGACTTAATTAATTAATTGTGTTAACAAAAAAATTTCATTTCATTCTTGTTGTTGTTCTAAGCAGTCAGATAGCGTAATAATACTAGTCAGGGCCAACCGTTTACGAGACACAGCGTAAACGGACATACAGCTACTAAAAATATTTTCAATCATATTTAATTAAGCCCCCATGCAGTATATAATGTAGTGACTGTATAATGTTACTCTGGTAAATCATGATGTAGAAAATTGTTTGTACCAGGGTGAAGCTGGGACTCAACCTTCGTCACAATGCTGTATTAAGTTTTGTGATTCATAGGGTGTTCCTCTATTTGCTATATGTTTTGGTTCAAATGGCTCTGAGCGCTATGGGACTTAACATCGGTGGTCATCAGTACCCTAGAACTCAGAACTACTTAAACCTAACTAACCTAAGGACATCACACACATCCATGCCCGAGGCAGGATTCGAACCTGCGACTGTAGCGGTCACGTGGTTCCAGACTGAAGCGCCTAGAACCGCACGGCCACACCGGCATGTGCTATATGTTTTCATATAACTGGATGCTCTATCATGTAGACTCTGTCTTAAAATTAAGCTCCATATGAGTACACAGGTTGTTCATAATTAAAGTTCCAGTTTCAAACCACCGTATGACGCCAAATTTGAACAGCATATTATTGGAGCAGAAGGAGATGTTCTGGAACAAAAAAAAAATCACTATAATTTCGCCAATAGATGGCATGGTAAACGTCAGCATATTCACACCAACAGAAGCACAGCATGTGGCTGTTCCTCACTATGCATCCAGGATGTCCAACGTTACTATCTCCATGAAGGAATTAAGACATTTCATTGAGAAGCTGAAGAAACTAAAACTCAGATCACTTAGCTTGGGTAGTTCGTGCAGCAATGTTAACCATAATGCTGTAGTGGTGTAATGGTTAGCATTTATGACCAGCCAACAAGAAGACCTCTGTTCGAGCCGTGGCTACAGCACAAATTTTAATTCATTTCTTCTGCTTCAATCATTATCTTTTTTCTGTGAAACAGGGATATATCTTCCGTTTAGTTCACTGCACAAATGTGAAATATTTATATCCGTGCAGCCCACATTTGAAACGACTTCTGTGCATTTTGTGCACCATCTAAGGCAGATGCACCACCTGAAATATTCTTAATGTTGGTGATGGCACAGGCTTCGTTATTCGAGAGCTTTTCTTCATTTGAGCTACATCATCTTTGTCTCTCTTTCTTCACTCTCTTCTTCCTCTTGCATTCTCTCTTATAAATGTGAAAGAATAGGTTGTTGCCAAATGCAAACCCAGTGCTTCATCTAGAAAAATGTATCGCTGTATTGTCAGGAATTAAAAATCATGTATTATAGTGTATGTTGTATTAGTTTATTATAATGTATTCTAAACATATTCGAGTTCAAAATTACTGAAAATAAATAAAAATACTTTATTTCTCGACTCCATGTTGACACTGACAAACAGCTTTCTGCAGTTAGATGCCGGAACCTACTGGGAGCTTGCAGAAACAGAAGCAACTGATGTACAGGAAGCACATGGCGTAAAGTCACAACAAGTTTAGTTAACTGCCTCAGTTACAAAAAATTAAAAATTGGGTGTAGTATACATGCTACACAAGGATTGAGGAGGATAAACATATTATTTTTCTTGTGTTCTTCCAATATGGGAATACATCGTATAAAAAAGCAAGTGTAGGGACGTGAATTGAAAAAGCTAGGTGCCTTCCATTTATTTATTTTTGTGAGTGAATGGTGGGTGGTGGGTTCTCAGATATAGCTATTACATACCAGTGAGTGAGCAGTTCTGATCCGATCTCTGAGAAGAGTTGTTCCACCAAGGTCCGTAGAAAAATAAGGTTCAGCTATAAGAATTCTGTGCAGATATCAGCTGACACTGTGACATCACTAAGGGACAGCATGTGCCCTAAGAACTGCACTGTAAAATGCAGACCTCGCATTTTTGCTATTTATTTGTGTTATGTTTCAGTTTTTACTGTAATATTAAAATGTAAATTGCTATTCCGCTAATGCTAGAATGTTACTGCTACATTCTGTAACTTGTCCACCTTTTAAACTGACATAGTTGGTTTTGAAAATATTCAAGCATGTATCACATAGAAACATGCAAAAAAAAGTGCAAAATGTAGTCCGTTTTTCAGTTTTCTGTCAACGTAAATGTTCCAAATGAGCTTGGAGTTTTCAAAGTTGGCTCTGAGAAAAGTTTTAACTAGTAAACAAGATGTATATAATGCTCGTTTCCATTTTGTTTAAAAGGACTTCTAATGATAGATGGACACTGTCGTTTTCTCTCAAGACATTATATGAGTGCCTTATTTGTAGAAAACATATGCTTTAGCTAGTATGTCTAAACCACTTTTCAAAACACTTGGTTTGCAGTTGAAACTGCAGTCTATCCTAGAATGCAGGGCTGACACTGCATGCAGAGTTAGCACTTGAGATGAAATTTATAGTGATCCAAATGCTAACATAAAATGTAATCTATTTCTTGAAAAATTTATATTCCTTTTTGAAAACAGCTTTCCACATAAGCTAATCAGAGAGGACATTAAACAGCCATATAAAAAGCCATGGATCACTGAGGGATTAAAGTATCTTCTGAAAGGGAAAAGGAAATATATTTGTAGGCAAGAAAAAGTAGTTGCACACTACAAAAGCTACTAAAATTACTCAGAAAGATTATTAAAAAATCAAGGTGAATACACATAATGTCAGAAAGCTGTACTTTAGTGAAACGAGAGACAAGACAACCAGTCACCAGATAACATCACTATTGATCTGAATGGAAGAGCTATACGTTATGAGTCACACATGGCAAATATATTTAATAATCATTTCTTAAATATTGTAGAAAGTATAGGGACAAAAAATTGAAGAGGAAAATCACAGCAGTATGTTGAAAAAGTTACTCCTACAAGATTCAATTATGTGAATGTATCACCAACTTCTGCTTCAGAAATTAAGAAAATAATACATTCTCTCTAAAACGAAAACTTATTTAATTTTGATGGTGTTTCCATTAGAGTACTAAAGATTTGCTCCCATATAATAAGCTCGATCTTATATGTAAAGCATCACTGACGCAAGAGGGACTGAAATATGCAGTTGTCAAATCCATACTTAAGATATGTAGTAGGAGAGATGTCAATAACTACTGACCTGCTTCACTGCGAACATTCTTTCAAAATGATATACTCTAGAATAGTATCCCACCTTAGCAACAATAACATCCTTACCAAACCACAATTTGCAATTAAGAAGAGTTGCTCCACTGAGAATGTCGCATACATGTTCACTCACCAAATTTTATAAGTGGTTGATATTTTCTGCAACCTGTCTATGGCATTTGACTGTCTAAATCACAGTATTATCCAAGAAAAACTGAAGCTTTAAGGGATTATTGATATGGTCAACTAAAGGATACAGAAGGTTGTAGTCAGTACTTCAACCATTATAGTCTGGGGACCTAATTCTGATTGGGGGAAATTATGACTGGGGTTCCACAAGGTTCAGTCTTAGGTCCACTACTATTTGCTCATGCACTGACAGGAAAAAAAATCACAGCACCAAAGGAATTGCGCGATATAAAAGAAATTTTATAGGCGTGTTTCTACATCTGAAAGATTATGTCTATTCAGATTTCACACTAGTTGCATAAGATTAGCACTAGTTGCACCACTATGAGGACACAGATTGGTTTTGCTTTAAATACACACTGTAACGGTCTTGAGAATTAGTCACCTTTGGGACTGGACATGGTGGTTGATGTCAGTCAAGAATGCTTTTAAGGTGACAAATATGTCATTACCAACACCTCACTGAGTTTGAATGAGGTCTTGTAATAGGGATATGAGAGTCAGGATCTTACTTCTAGAATATTGTGCAAAGAATTGGTAAGAGTGTAGGCACTGTGCATGATTGCTGGCTCCAACAGTCACAAGAATGTATGACTTCAAGATCACTGGGCTCTGGACAGCACTATGGCACTACCAAGAGGGATCACCATCTTGTTCGGTGTGGGGATCTGGCGCATTGTACTGCATTTACAGCAGCAATCTGGGCAGTAGTTGGCACCACAGTGACACAACTAACTGCAACAAATCGGTTACTTCAAAGACAGCTACGAGGCAGATGCACTGTAGGTTTATTCCACTGACTCCAAATCACCGCCATTTGCGACTTCAGTGATGCCACGAAAGAATTCATTGGAGGGCAGTGTGGAGGTCTGCTGTGTTTTCCGATGAAAGCTGGTTCTGCCTCGGTGCCAGTAAAAGCCTTGTGTTCGTTAGGAGGAGGCCAGCTGAAGGCCTCAAATCAACCTGACTGTATGCTAGACACACTGGACCCACATCTGGAGTTCGTATGACAGCTGGAGAGCACTCTCATGGTTTTCTCAAGCGCACTGACTTCAAATTTGTATGTCAATCTGGTGGTTCGACCTGTTGTGCTGCCGTTCATGAGTAACATTCAAGGGGATGCTTTCCAGCAGGACAACGCTCACCTGCATGCCGCTTTTGTAACCCAACATGGTCTACAGAGTGTCGATATATTGCCTTGGCGTGCTTGATGACCAGGTCTGTCTCCAATTGAGCATATGTGGTACATCATCAGATGCCAACTCTAGCGTCATCCACAGACAGCACTATATTGACCAACCATGTGCAAGGGCATGGAACTCCATCCCACAAACAGACATCCGCCAGCTGTACAACGCAATGCATGTACGTTTTCGTGCTGGCATTCACCATGTTGTTGGTTACACCAGTCATTAATGTACAGTGCAATGCATGCACGTTTTCGTGCTGGCACTCAACATATTGATAGTTACGCCGGTTATTAATGTACCAGCATTTCACATTGGCAATGACTTATCTCGCAATTACATTAATCCGTGATATTGCAGTGTTATTCATTTAAATATGTTACTCAGACAAACATATTCCCGAAATATCTTTACATTAATCAGTATTGGTGTTGCGTTTTTTTCTGTTTGTATATATGTAAATGATCTTCTGCCTAATGTGTAACAAGCAGAAGTAGTTATTTTTATAGATAACACTAGTACTACAGTCAGTCCAAGCACACATACAGAACCATAGGAAATGGTAAATGATGTTCTTCAAAGCGTCATTGATTAGTTTTATAAGATTGGTCTCACCCTCAGTTTTAAAAAGACACAATATATTCAGTTCTGCACATCTATGGGCGCTACACCAATAATAAGTGTAACAGATGGCGAGCAGATAGGAAGTAGAGTGGAAACTTCAAAACGTTTAGGTATCCATATTGAATTTAAAATGGAAAAAGCACATTTTGGAACTCCTAAAACAACTTAGCTCGGCCACAATTGCACGTAGAATCATTGCATATCTTGGGGAGAGAAGAATCAGTAAGTTAACAAATAGTGCATATTTTCGTTCAGTAATGTCACGTTGAACAACGTTCTTCAGTAACTCATCTTTTAGGAAAGAAAGTCTTCGTTACTCAAAAGCATGCTGTAAGATTGGTATGTGGTGCTCACTCATATTTATTTTGTAGACATCTGTTTATAGAGTTGGGCATTCTGACCCCTGCTATTTATTCCCCCATGAAGTTTGTTGCAAATAATCAACTACTGTTCAAAAGGAACAATGATGTATACAATTACATTACCAGAGGGCAAAATAACATTCATTACTTCACATTAAGGTTGTCTTTAGCAGAAAAATGGGTGCACAATACTGCACACTTTTTATCGCTTATCGAATGATATCAAATATGTAACAGAAAAAAAAGTAAAATCTTAAAACAAACTGAAAAAGTTTCTCCTTTACAAGTCAAATTTTCAAATATTGTAATGTTTAAAAGGTGGTGCATAGGAATTAGAACTCACTTCTCTATATTAAAAAAAAAATTCGCAAGGAAGCATGATGAAGCATCAACAGTACTGATGCATTACAACAGTGGCTCAATGTGGCGACCACCAATGTTGTGACCAACATTGTACCTACATTACATATTCTGGTATACACTCTCCATCCCACCTGGTCTCTCTTCAGTTTCTGGTGCAGCAGTCAGAACCTGTGCCAGCAGGTCTTAGTCTGCCTCTACAGGACTTTTGCAAATTGAACACTGCATTCGATGTTAAGTGACTTCAGGTGACTGTCTGACATGGTATATGTCATCCTGCCTACCCTACTGCATATCAGGGAAAGGAACACTGAGACTTCTTCCCTCAGCAGCATTACACATCTGTTTCTGGACATGGGTTCCTATTCAAATTATTAAGTACTCACTCCCCTCTACAAGTACTAGAAGTTTGTAACGGAAATTTCCGAACGCCCTATATATGCACTGCATTGATGGAAGTGGGGAAGGGGTTGGAATAATGATAACAGATTGCATTTGAGACAAACATGAAATATACAGCCAATTAAAAAGACCAGAACTGAAAAAAAAATCACTGTACATGCAGCTTCCTACCCAATGAACCTTTCAACATCAAAGGAGAAATATGCAGGCAAAACAGCTACAGGTTGGACGCAGTTTGATTCAGTATTACCAGTTTCGTTTGTCAGATGTGAGTATTATCATATCCGTCACATTGCGTCTGACCTTTGCTCTGGGAGGTTCCTCTAAGCACCTAACGGAAGCTGTTCCACTGCAGGCAGACAGGAGCCCATAGGCACAGGTGAGCCAAGATGGACAACGGATGACACACTTGGGGTTGGTCAGAAGAGTTGGCGCATGTGCGACCCTACACCCTCGTCCAAGTGACCACGGACAGGGGTGACTGCGTGGCTCAGACATGTCCAGAATGTGCACAGCATGGACACGTGGCAGGCAGCCTTAGCCAGGTACAGGTAGTATGTACCTGTAGATGGCCGAGGGTGACCTGACCGGTGCTCGTGGGAGTTGATGCCCCATCAGGCAGCGTTGGGACTGCAAGGTGTGATAATTACCTGGCGATGCTCGCGTCTGACGAGTGACACCAGGGATAGCGAATGAAATTGTGTACAACCTACAGGTGTTCCGTCTCAAAATTAATTACAACAATCTCTGTGTCACATCTGATGATCTCAGTGTTTGCTGAAATACAAGTGTCTCTATGAAATCAGGAGTTTAGAAGTTTCTCTTTCCTTGACAACATAAGGACATACACTCTATGGACAGTCACAGGTGCAAATGCAACAACGTAATGCACAGTTCTGGCGTGTGCATAAGAAAAACGTCAATTTATTATCACAGTTGTAGACACAATGGCACCGATATTATAGCCATATTAATCAGTTAGCAGTGTTGATATAATGTAACGCATCTTATGTAGCTTGTAACTACTTCCCATTAGTAAGCTGACAGTCATTCATCAACAGAACACTTGCAAAAACACTACAGTTGGAATAAAACAAAATGCAGCAACAGAGCTGGAAAATCATGATTGAAATTGGGAATGTAGGCTTCAGGTTTACAAATTGATTGTTTGGGGTGTACAGCATAGTGAAGACCACGAACAACAACATCTGTAGCTATTTACATCATCGAGATAACATCCATAATTCTCTGACAGAAATAAGATGGGTGGATTAGGGGAGAGGACTGCATGAGTTTCTGAAGAGAGATCTGGCTGAAATTTTGTGTATTTTTTTGGGGGCTGGGGTAACATATCTGTTTGTTATGCAGGAGAAAATTTTGTTTATGTAAATCAATAGAAATCTTTTAAAATGTTCAACTATTAAATATTTCAGTTAGTTATAACTAAGTTTCTTTATTTTGTCTTAGAACAAGGAAATGTGATGAGTGCTAGAGTAGTGTGTGAAAGGCTTTCAATCACTTAACATGTTAAGGAATTATAAAATTTAAAGCCTACTACAGTAATTAACAAAAAAAATGTTACTGGTTGTATGGGTTGGTTATAACAACAACACTAACTTGCCTGTGAATATTGGTTTAATAAATACAATGTGAGTACTTTGTATCAGAAACTTAAGAGGATAGAAACATCCATGTACACACACCAATGAGGCAAAACATTATCATTAACTGCTCAATAGCTGCTTGTTTCACCTTTAGAACACAAGACAATAGCGATTCTCCTTGCCATGGATTCAACAAGTCTTTTGCAGGTTACTGGAGATATGTGGCACAATTTGTGACCAATATTGGCCCAGACGTATACTATGAGGTTTAGATAGGGCGAGTTTGGAAACCAAGACATCAGAGTGGCTTCGCTATCATACTCCTGTGGCATGTTCTGGCCCTGTGACACTGACAGCTATCTGGGAAGATATCGAGCATGGAGGGACGCAAGTGCTCAAAATAATGTTCATGATGTCTTCGATTATTGTAACAGATCCAATGGAAAACCAGGTGAATGTTTCCCGTAGCATTATACTACCCAACTGGTCTGCTTCTGTGGTGCATCGCATGTTTCGAGCAGCTGTTCATCTGGGTGACTGCATATCTGGATGTGACCATAGATATGGTGTGGAAAGATATCTGAGTCATTCTGATGAAGCGACACATTTGCCAAGGTCCAATTTCAATTTTCCCAAGCCTAGTGCAATATTAATTGATGATGTTGGGTCAGCATGGAAGCATCAGGAGTTAGTATTGTGTGGAGCCTGATATTCAATAATGTGCCTTGAACCGTGTGCTCCAAAACACTTGTGCCTGCTCCAACACTGTACTCTCACATCAGATCTATCACAGATCACTGGATATGCAGCTTCACATAGGGGGCAAGTCTCTAATCTCCAAATTCTGTGGTGAGGTCTCAATGCCCAATACCTTGTAGCCTACTTACAGTTTCACTGTCCTTAAACCACTTTCCGTAGATGCTCACGGCAGTGTCACGTGAAAAGCTGAGCACCACCATACCTTCCGAGATGTTTGTTCCCAGACATTCATTCCTGGTCATCAGCTTACAACAGGATTTCCCAACCTGGGACCCAGATCGTCCCCAGAATTATTTTCCATTCCACTCTACTACACTGACATGCTTTTCTTACCAAGTAAAGCGCTAGCCACACTGCCAGGTGGCATTCAGTTTTGTGGTGGGCAGTGGTCAATATGTTTTGACTCATCAGTCTGAATGTGTGTATGTGTAAACTAGAGATTGAGAAACAGTGTGTGTGTGTGTGTGTGTGTGTGTGTGTGTGTGTGTGTGTGTGTCTTTGTCTGTCCGTGGCCGGCCGAAGTGGCCGTGCGGTTAAAGGCGCTGCAGTCTGGAACCGCAAGACCGCTACGGTCGCAGGTTCGAATCCTGCCTTGGGCATGGATGTTTGTGATGTCCTTAGGTTAGTTAGGTTTAACTAGTTCTAAGTTCTAGGGGACTAATGACCTCAGCAGTTGAGTCCCATAGTGCTCAGAGCCATTTGAACCATTTTTTTGTCTGTCCGTGTATGTGTGACAGAGAGAGAGAGAGAGAGAGAGAGAGAGAGAGAGAGAGAGAGAGGGACAGACAGACAGACAGACAGACAGAGACACAGAGAGACTGGTTTATAATTTGGTTGTGCTTGATTGCTACCTGATTGCTGAACACAAATGGGACGACTCCACTGCTAGCAGATGAGAGCCCTTAGTGACCATATCTGGCTGCTGTCTGCACAGATCCTCCTGCCAGTCCTATGTGTCCATCACCTCTAGAGTATACACCGTGATGCATATGATAGCATGCCCCTCCTGTTGTGAACACTTGTGCCGCAGTGCCAGCATCTCTGTATCTGCTGTAATCTCCACAGTCAAGTTCTTCATCAGCTGCTGCTCACACCACTCTTTCAGCAGAGACAGGTCGTACTTGTCGCTAGCAACCAGATGTTGGGGCGCCATCACGTGTAGCTGGCAGACCCGGTTCGTGAACACAAAAAAGAGCAACTTCCTGGCAGATTAAAACTGTGTGCCCGACCGAGACTCGAACTCGGGACCTTTGCCTTTCGCGGGCAAGTGCTCTACCAACTGAGCTACCGAAGCACGACTCACGCCCAGTACTCACAGCTTTACTTCTGCCAGTACCTCGTCTCCTACCCTCCAAACTTTACAGAAGCTCTCCTGCGAACCTTGCAGGACTAGCGCTCCTGAAAGAAAGGATATTGTGGAGACATGGCTTAGCCACAGCCTGGGGGATGTTTCCAGAATTCCACAAAAAAGAGCAGTTAGTGTGCTGTGTCCTCCCCCATATCAGCGAGTTCCATGCATCTGTTGACGGCTTCAGAGATATTGGTCCGCAGCATGGCTGCGAATATTTGACTCCGAGCAGAGAGTATGCAGCCATGGGCTAGCAGGTGCACGCCACCTGGCAACAGAGTGACGTCGGCGTACTCGCCAGACTCCAGCAGACTGGCCAAGTCGTTCAGCAGGCTGCCCAGCTCTAGCTCTCTACCTGCCATGGCCTTTGAGTGAACCATCAAAGGAAGTTTATGTCTTCTCCACTTCTGCACTACCAGTATAGGAAGCTTTCATGTGCTGTCTTGTCAACTTCTAGTATTGTTGTAATGAATTATGATACACGACCGACGGAGTGGTAAGAAGGAAACGTAATGTTGCTGATACAACAATCTAGATACACTACTGGCAATTAAAATTGCTACACCAAGAATAAATGCAGATGATAAACGGGCATTCATTGGACAAATATGTTATGATACAACTGATATGTGATTACATTTTCACGCAATTTGGGTGCATAGATCCTGAGAAATCAGTACCCAGAACAACCACCTCTGGCTGTAATAACGGTCTTGATAAGCCTGGGCATTGAGTCAAACAGAGCTTGGATGGTGTGTACATGAACAGCTGTGCATGCAGCTTCAAGATGATACCACAGTTCATCAAGAGTAGTGACTGGCGTATTGTGACGAGCCAGTTGCTTGGCCACCATTGACCAGACGTTTTCAATTGGTGAGAGATCTGGAGAATGTGCTGGCCAGGGCAGCAGTCGAACATTTTCTGTATCCAGAAAGACACGTACAGGACCTGCAACATGCGGTCGTGCATTATCCTGCTGAAATGTAGGGTTTCCCAGGGATCGAATGAAGGGTTGAGCCACGGGTCGTAACACATCTGAAATGTAACGTTCAAAGTGCCGTCAATGTGAACAAGAGGTGACTGAGACGTGTAACCAATGGCACCCCATGCCATCACGCCGGGTGATACGCCAGTATGGCGATGACGAATACACGCTTCCAATGTGCGTTCACCGCAATGTCGTCAAACACGGATGCGACCATCGTGATGCTGTAAACAGAACCAGGATTCATCCGAAAAAATGACGTTTTGCCATTCGTGCACCCAGGTTCGTCGTCGAGTACACCATCGCAGGTGCTCCCGTCTGTGATGCAGCGTGCTGCTGCAAACGTCGTCGAACTGTTCGTGCAGATGGTTGTTGTCTTGCAAACGTTCCCATCTGTTGACTCAAGGATCGAGACGTGGCTGCACGATCCTTTACAGCCGTGCGGATAAGATGCCTGTCATCTCGACTGCTAGTGATACGAGGCCGTTGGGATCCAGCACGGCGTTCCGGATTACCCTCCTGAACCCACCAATTCCATATTCTGCTAACAGTCATTGGATCTCGACCAATGCGAGCAGCAGTGTCGCGATACGATAAACCGCAATCACGATAGGCTACAACCCAATCTTTATCAAAGTCGGAAACGTGATGGTTCGCATTTCTCCTCCTTACACGAGGCATCACAACAACGTTTCACCAGGCAACATCGGTCAACTGCTGTTTGTGTATGAGAAATCGGTTGGAAACTTTCCTCATATCAGCAAGTTGTAGGTGTCGCCACCGGCGACAACCTTGTGTGAATGCTCTGAAAAGCTAATCATTTGCATATCACAGCATCTTCTTCCTGTCTGTTAAATTTCGCGTCTGTAGCACGTCATCTTCGTGGCGTAGCAATTTTAGTGGCCAGTAGTGTATATGTGTTTTGGGATCGAAGACATTCGCGCCACAAATGCCAAAAAAAAAAAGATATATGACTGGTAAAAAATCGCCAAAGCACCCAAAGATCCTACTGAGGACGTGAGAAAGGTGGTAAACTGATTAGAGGCTTGCATCAGGCGGGAATGAAGTGGATAAAAAGACTTCATTAAAATGAGAACTTTCATATGGCAGATACAATGTCACAGACAGATATAAAGACACACATGTCGAAGCTATAACACAACTTTTTTTAGGTCGGGGTAAAAAATCGTTACAGACATACGATACTTCATACAGCACCAAACCAGTTTTGAATTTGCTCATTACGTGAAGGCCACTGAAGTCCCAGAAAACACATGCCTTACATCGCTGGGTACAGTGAAACTGTCCAGGTATACCCCGTAAATAAACCCAATGAGACTCTAATAAAAAATCCCAGTTATAAAAAGATGTCTGTAGGAGAAAAAATACACTCCTGGAAATTGTAATAAGAACACCGTGAATTCATTGTCCCAGGAAGGGGAAACTTTATTGACACATTCCTGGGGTCAGATACATCACATGATCACACTGACAGACCCACAGGCACATAGATACAGGCAACAGAGCATGCACAATGTCGGCACTAGTACAGTGTATATCCACCTTTCGCAGCAATGCAGGCTGCTATTTTCCCATGGAGACGATCGTAGAGATGCTGGATGTAGTCCTGTGGAACGGCTTGCCATGCCATTTCCACCTGGCGCCTCAGTTGGACCAGCGTTCGTGCGGGACGTGCAGACCGCGTGAGATGACGCTTCATCCAGTCCCAAACATGCTCAATGGGGGACAGATCCGGAGATCTTGCTGGCCAGGGTAGTTGACTTACACCTTCTAGAGCACGTTGGGTGGCACGGGATACATGCGGACGTGCATTGTCCTGTTGGAACAGCAAGTTCCCTTGCCGGTCTAGGAATGGTAGAACGATGGATTCGATGACGGTTTGGATGTACCGTGCACTATTCAGTGTCCCCTCGACGATCACCAGTGGTGTACGGCCAGTGTAGGAGATCGCTCCCCACACCATGATGCCGGGTGTTGGCCCTGTGTGCCTCGGTCGTATGCAGTCCTGATTGTGGCGCTCACCTGCACGGCGCCAAACACGCATACGACCATCATTGGCACCAAGGCAGAAGCGACTCTCATCGCTGAAGACGACACGTCTCCATTCGTCCCTCCATTCATGCCTGTCGTGACACCACTGGAGGCGGGCTGCATGATGTTGGGGCGTGAGCGGAAGACGGCCTAACGGTGTGCGGGACCGTAGCCCAGCTTCATGGAGACGGTTGCGAATGGTCCTCGCCGATACCCCAGGAGCAACAGTGTCCCTAATTTGCTGGGAAGTGGCGGTGCGGTCCCCTACGGCACTGCGTAGGATCCTACGGTCTTGGCGTGCATCCGTGCGTCGCTGCGGTCCGGTCCCGGGTCGACGGGCACGTGCACCTTCCGCCGACCACTGGCGACAACATCGATGTACTGTGGAGACCTCACGCCCCACGTGTTGAGCAATTCGGCGGTACGTCCACCCGGCCTCTCGCATGCCCACTATACGCCCTCGCTCAAAGTCCGTCAACTGCACATACGGTTCACGTCCACGCTGTCGCGGCATGCTACCAGTGTTAAAGACTGCGATGGAACTCCGTATGCCACGGCAAACTGGCTGACACTGACGGCGGCGGTGCACAAATGCTGCGCAGCTAGCGCCATTCGACGGCCAACACCGCGGTTCCTGGTGTGTCCGCTGTGCCGTGCGTGTGATCATTGCTTGTACAGCCCTCTCGCAGTGTCCGGAGCAAGTATGGTGGGTCTGACACACCGGTGTCAATGTGTTCTTTTTTCCATTTCCAGGAGTGTAGAACTAACTGGAAAGCTGAAAATAATTTCTCCTTTAAATTACTGTAAATTTCATGAGAAAATGTTTTGTCAGAAATGAAGGTCTTATTTCAATAGTGGTACAAGTCCATTTTTGTTCATTCTGAGATACAGAGTCCTAAAGTTAAATGAGCACTGGAAAGTCTGCACTTGAGTTACATACTTGAATATTTCTGGTAACTCAACTGCAGACTTTTCAGCGCTCATTTAACTCAGAATGAGCAAAAAAGGACTTATACCACTATTGAAATAAGCCCTTCAAATGTGTCCCAACGATGGAAAATAGCCTTGCCGCAACAGCTGCTACTTTTATAAATCACATCGAAAAAAATTGTTAAAGAAACTCTGAACATTAAAAAGAATGCACTGTAGAGGATACGTCTGCGATTCTGTACTGTTATTTAAAGGCAGCGAAGAAGACATCATTGGTACAGGTGAAAAATTAGTCGGACATTACCTGTCGATCTGCTTCATAAACATGACAGTAACCAAAAAGATTGGTGACAATATCTTATGAGTTTATCGAAAACCAATACGTTTGGCTGCTTCCAGGATGAATTTTTCTCTCTACTGCGGACCGTGGCTGATATGAAACTTCGTGGCAGATTTAAACTGGGACTCGAACCCAGGATTTTGGCCTGCCAAAGGCAGATGCTCTATCGATTGAACTACACAAATACGATTCACGAGCTGCCCTCACAGCTTTACTTCGCCAGTATCTCATCCCTTACCTTGCAATTTTTAATCTGGCGGACAGTTTCAGATCAGCTTCTGTCGAGTGAAAAATTCATTCTAGAAACATCCCCCAGGCTGTGCCTAAGACATGCGTCCACTATATCCCTTTTTTTCCAAAAGTGCTACTCCTGTAACTTTTGCAGAGAGCTTCTGTGAAGTTTGCAAGGTAGAATTCGAGGCACTAGCGGACGTAAAGCTGTGAGTAGTGCTCCTGAGTCGTGCTCGGAATGCGCCCTTATTTGCCGGCCGGAGTGGCCGAGCGGTTCTAGGTGCTACAGTCTGGAACCGCGCGAACGCTACGGTCGCAGATTCAAATCCTGCCTCGGTTATGGATGTGTGTGATGTCCTTAGATTAGTTAGGTTTAAGTAGTTCTAAGTTCTAGGGGACTGACGACCTCAGAAGTTAAGTCCCATAGTGGTCAGAGCCATTTGAACCATTTCTTGCCTTTATTTGTATTTACATCACAGGAGGAATTGTGGCTGTGCTCCCAGCAGAGATATACTTTGGCTGAAGCACCTGGATGAAGCCACACTGGATTTCGTCAGTCTCGTATTTGCTGTGTTTTATATTATAACCAACAAATACTAGCACATTGAGGATATCTCAAAAAGACACCATTTATTGGCGCTGTGTGCCAAGTAATGACTTATCAGCTTTTAATGGTTTCAGTAGATTTATGTCGCACAGCAAAGCTACAAATCCTAAAGTCATCATCGTGGTGTAATGCGTAATGAAACTGACGGAACTGAAATGACAGGTGTAGAATTATCGGTTTGCGTGCTGCCATCTGCAGAAATTTTAATATTCATTTTCAAGTTTCTGGCAGCTTCTGTGACATGCCATTGTCAGTCATTTACAAATTAAGCATGTAATACGGAAGTGAGAGTGAATATTCAAAACACACTGATTATCTGGTAAAAACAGACTACCACTGATAGAACAAAAAGAAGAACATAAACAAAACTGACACATGCCACAAAGAATTAAAAGGTCAACCGCCTATAAAGTATAAAAGAAAATTTATAAACTAATTATTTTAGTAGACTTCTTTTCCAAATAAGAACGTCTTCAAATTAAGCACATATGTGTGTGAAATATAGTTTAGTAATGGTGCAGATACGTTTCTGCTGGTATTTTCTGTAGTTGTTTCAGCTACTGTCAAGAGGAAAGGAAGAAGTTTACTTTCCTAGCAATGAATTGTAATTTTTCGTGGGTATCAGAACATTCTTCTCACAACCATCACATTTATTTAGCAGTGGGGGAGCTTCTCCTTTAAGTAATATTTGTAATACATATCACGTTGTAAATAATTAGTTTGTAGTTGACAGGTTCTCACTCTCAAAGATTGAAAATACTGAAATTCTTGTGATTTTTGCACAAATTAGAACACACTTCACACAACCAGCACACTTGTTTAATGTTGGGGGATCTTGTCAAGTACTATTCGTACTACATACCACTACATAAATGCCGAGTATGAAGTGGGCAGAAGGTCACTTCCAAAGAAAAAAAAAGACTGCAATAGTTCCCAGCTGAACATGTAAAAAACCTTCTGATTTAATTCGTCTGCTAGAATGGCTGCTGCAATCACGAGGACCAAAGCTCTGTACAAGTACTATCCAATAGTCAGCAGGACAAAAGGGAACCAATAGCAGTTCGCAAGTGTAAGGAAAAATCCATCGCTAATTCAGAGCTCTATATCGACTTTTCTTATTCCTGCTACTTGGTACTGCGAAAATTCGCCTAATGTTTCTATTGTTGTCTGAATAAAGCACTGGATACAAATATTTAAGCAAGATACCTTTGTAAATAGAACTGATAAACGTACCTATATGATTACACATGCTTTATATTTTTGTCAGATCTATCCCATAAAATTTTGTCTGCAAATTGTTCTACGACATTAGCAGAATGATTGCGAAAGTACAAGAGAATACAACAGTTCTAAAATGTGTTCGAATGAAACTATGCCTACGGTCAAAAGTGGGATGTGGGAAACAGTAGCAACTATATTCGTATTAACACAATATAGATTAGCGGCGAAGTTGCAACAGTAATAGTAGTCTCCTGGTAACGTTAATGGTTACTGAATTAAAAAAAAAAGACTGAGTTAATGGATCAACGATAAACTTGATGAAGCGTCATGGAGCGTCCGCCTGAACAAATACACTCCTGGAAATGGAAAAAAGAACACATTGACACCGGTGTGTCAGACCCACCATACTTGCTCCGGACACTGGGAGAGGGCTGTACAAGCAATGATCACACGCACGGCACACTGGACACACCAGGAACCGCGGTGTTGGCCGTCGAATGGCGCTAGCTGCGCAGCATTTGTGCACCGCCGCCGTCAGTGTCAGCCAGTTTGCCGTGGCATACGGAGCTCCATCGCAGTCTTTAACACTGGTAGCATGCCGCGACAGCGTGGACGTGAACCGTATGTGCAGTTGACGGACTTTGAGCGAGGGCGTATAGTGGGCATGCGGGAGGCCGGGTGGACGTACCGCCGAATTGCTCAACACGTGGGGCGTGAGGTCTCCACAGTACATCGATGTTGTCGCCAGTGGTCGGCGGAAGGTGCACGTGCCCGTCGACCTGGGACCGGACCGCAGCGACGCACGGATGCACGCCAAGACCGTAGGATCCTACGCAGTGGCGTAGGGGACCGCACCGCCACTTCCCAGCAAATTAGGGACACTGTTGCTCCTGGGGTATCGGCAAGGACCATTCGCAACTGTCTCCATGAAGCTGGGCTACGGTCCCGCACACCGTTAGGCCGTCTTCCGCTCACGCCCCAACATCGTGCAGCCCGCCTCCAGTGGTGTCGCGACAGGCGTGAATGGAGGGACGAATGGAGACGTGTCGTTTTCAGCGATGAGAGTCGCTTCTGCCTTGGTGCCAATGATGGTCGTATGCGTGTTTGGCGCCGTGCAGGTGAGCGCCACAATCAGGACTGCATACGACCGAGGCACACAGGGCCAACACCCGGCATCATGGTGTGGGGAGCGATCTCCTACACTGGCCGTACACCACTGGTGATCGTCGAGGGGACACTGAATAGTGCACGGTACATCCAAACCGTCATCGAACCCATCGTTCTACCATTCCTAGACCGGCAAGGGAACTTGCTGTTCCAACAGGACAATGCACGTCCGCATGTATCCGGTGCCACCCAACGTGCTCTAGAAGGTGTAAGTCAACTACCCTGGCCAGCAAGATCTCCGGATCTGTCCCCCATTGAGCATGTTTGGGACTGGATGAAGCGTCGTCTCAAGCGGTCTGCACGTCCAGCACGAACGCTGGTCCAACTGAGGCGCCAGGTGGAAATGGCATGGCAAGTCGTTCCACAGGACTACATCCAGCATCTCTACGATCGTCTCCATGGGAGAATAGCAGCCTGCATTGCTGCGAAAGGTGGATATACACTGTACTAGTGCCGACATTGTGCATGCTCTGTTGCCTGTATCTATGTGCCTGTGGTTCTGTCAGTGTGATCATGTGATGTATCTGACCCCAGGAATGTGTCAATAAAGTTTCCCCTTCCTGGGACAATGAATTCACGGTGTTCTTATTTCAATTTCCAGGAGTGTAGAACGAACAATAACGAACAAAATGAGGTTAAAGAAATGAAACATCGACTCTTCGGTACTTGCCCATGGCAAATTTATTTATTTATTTTTATATGTTAAATTGTGTGGAACAAAACACAACATATTATTGTGAGCATCGTAAATATATTCTACTTCAAACTTCGAAGACTCACAACACTTCCTATGCTTCATACAGGGTGTTTCAAAAATGACCGGTATATTTGAAACGGCAATACAAACTAAACGAGCAGCGATAGAAATACACCGTTTGTTGCAATATGCTTGGGACAACAGTACATTTTCAGGCAGACAAACTTTCGAAATTACAGTAGTTACAACTGTCAACAACAGATGGCGCTGCGGTCTGGGAAACTCTATAGTACGATATTTTCCACATATCCACCATGCGTAGCAATAATATGGCGTAGTCTCTGAATGAAATTACCCGAAACCTTTGACAACGTGTCTGGCGGAATGGCTTCACATGCAGATGAGATGTACTGCTTCAGCTGTTCAATTGTTTCTGGATTCTGGCGGTACACCTGGTCTTTCACGTGTCCCCACAGAAAGAAGTCACAGGGGTTCATGTCTGGCGAATAGGGAGGCCAATCCACGCCGTCTCCTGTATGTTTCGGATGGCCCAAAGCAATCACACGATCATCGAAATATTCATTAAGGAAATTAAAGACGTCGGCCGTGCGATGTGGCCGGGCACCATCTTGCATAAACCACGAGGTGTTCGCAGTGTCGTCTAAGGCAGTTTGTACCGCCACAAATTCACGAAGAATGTCCAGATAGCGAGATGCAGTAATCGTTTCGGATCTGAAAAATGGGCCAATGATTCCTCTGGAAGAAATGGCGGCCCAGACCAGTACTTTTTGAGGATGCAGGGACGATGGGACTGCAACATGGGGCTTTTCGGTTCCCCATATGCGCCAGTTCTTTTTATTGACGAAGCTGTCCAGGTAAAAATATGCTTCGTCAGTAAACCAAATGCTGCCCACATGCATATCGCCGTCATCAATCCTGTGCACTACATCGTTAGCGTATATCTCTCGTGCAGCAATGGTAGCGGCGCTGAGGGGTTTCTGCGTTTGAATTTTTTACGGATAGAGGTGTAAACTCTGGCGCACGAGACGATACGTGGACGTTGGTGTCATTTGGACCGCAGCTGCAACACGGCGAATGGAAACCCGAGGCCGCTGTCGAATCACCTGCTGCACTAGCTGCGCGTTGCCCTCTGTGGTTGCCGTACGCGGTCGCCCTACCTTTCCAGCACGTTCATCCGTCACGTTCCCAGTCTGTTGAAATTTTTCAAACAGATCCTTTATTATATCGCTTTTCGGTCCTTTGGTTACATTAAACCTCCGTTGAAAACTTCGTCTTGTTGCAACAACACTGTGTTCTAGGCGGTGGAATTCCAACACCAGAAAAATCCTCTGTTGTAAGGAATAAACCATGTTGTCCACAGCACACTTGCACGTTGTGAACAGCACACGATTACAGCAGAAAGACGACGTACAGAATGGCGCACCCACAGACTGCGTTGTCTTCTATATCTTTCACATCACGTGCAGCGCCATCTGTTGTTGAAAATTGTAACTACTGTAATTTCGAAAGTTTGTCTGCCTGAAAATGTACTGTTGTCCCAAGCATATTGCAACAAACGGTGTATTTCTATCGCTGCTCGTTTAGTTTTTATTGCCGTTTCAAATATACCGGTAATTTTTGAAACACCCTGTACATTACGCTTGGTCCCACAGTGGTTGCTAATGTCACGTGATGCACTTGTAGCCAGTCCTGAACTGCGGACAGCGGCAAACGCACGGGAAAAGGATGGCGATACTTTCCTTTATACAGGGCTTTAACGAGGACACCTTGACAACAGAGACATCTATCGATGCCTTCGAGAAAACGTAAGTATACCTACGAAAGGAGCGCAGCCACGGTACCTCTCGTGATGTATATACAAATAAAGGCACGTGTGCTTGGATAGCTCAGTCAGTGCCGGCACGGTAGCTCAGCGTGTTTGGTCAGAGAGTTACTTGCCCTCTGTAATAAGAGAAACTAAGTACATGGATCAACGATGAACCTGAATGGGTGTCATGGTACGTCCGCGCAAAAAAAAAAAAAAAAAAAAAAAAAAAAAAAAAAAAAAAAAAAAAAAAAAAGCCTACCAAAAACAATAGTCCTGAGTTCGAGGCTGGGTCTAGCACACAGTTCTAATCTACGAGGATGTTTCATGTTTCAATGCAATTATTGGCAAGCAATCATTCATCCCACGACGATAAAAACTGTCGTTCCTTAGAACATTAACAAGAAGAATGTTAAAAACGCCGAAACCAGAGCGTGAAGTTACGAAAGAACTATGTACCTTGGAAGCAACAACGGCAGCTGATGCCATGCGTATGTAATCGATTAGCTATTTACAAAAACCAAAATGAAAAAGAACCAAGCTGGACCTGTAATAAATCGTCGAAAAAACTAAATATCAAGGTAGATAGTAGGACAAAATTGCCAACTACTTCCGTAAATCTTCACTGTGCGATAACAACGGTGATGACAGTGCCACCAAAGCAAAGTTATTAAATACGGTTTTCCGAAACTCCTTCGCCAAAGAAGGCGAGGTAAATATTCCCGAATTCCAGTCAAGAACAACTGCGAAGATGAGAAACATAGAAGCAGATATGCTCAGTGTTGCAAAGCAGCTCAAATCACCTAGTAAAGGCAAGGCTTCTGGTCCAGATGGTATACCAGTCAGGTTCCTTTCAGAGTATGCAGATGCAATAGCTGCATGTTTAGCAATTGTATACAACCGCTCGCTCACAGAAAGTTCCGTACCTAAACACTGGAAAGTTGCTCAAGTCACACCAATACCCAAAAAGGGAAATATAAGTAAACCACTGAATTACACGCCAATATCACTAACGTCGATTTGCAGTAGGGTTTTGGAACATATACTGTATTCCAACAGCCGGCCGAAGTGGCCGTGCGGTTAGAGGCGCTGCAGTCTGGAACCGCAAGACCGCTACGGTCGCAGGTTCGAATCCTGCCTCGGGCATGGATGTTTGTGATGTCCTGAGGTTAGTTAGGTTTAACTAGTTCTAAGTTCTAGGGGACTAATGACCTCAGCAGTTGAGTCCCATAGTGCTCAGAGAAATTTTTTTTGTATTCCAACATTAAGAAGTACCTTGAAGAAAACGATTTACTGACACATAGTCAGCACACCTTCAGAAAATATCGTTCTTATGAAACACAACTAGCTCTTTATACTCATGAAGTAATGAATGCTATTGAAAGGGGTATCAAATTGACTCCACATTTTTAGATTTTCAGAAGGCTTTCGATACCGTTCTTCACAAGTGTCTTCTAACCAAACTGTGCGCCAATGGGATATCGCCTCATTTGTGCGACTGGATTCGTGATTTCCTTTCAGAAAGGTCACAGTTCGCAGTAATACACTCCTGGAAATGGAAAAAAGAACACATTGACACCGGTGTGTCAGACCCACCGTACTTGCTCCGGACACTGCAAGAGGGCTGTACAAGCAATGATCACACACACGGCACACTGGACACACCAGGAACCGCGGTGTTGGCCGTCGAATGGCGCTAGCTGCGCAGCATTTGTGCACCGCCGCCGTCAGTGTCAGCCAGTTTGCCGTGACATACGGAGCTCCATCGCAGTCTTTAACACTGGTAGCATGCCGCGACAGCGTGGACGTGAACCGTATGTGCAGTTGACGGACTTTGAGCGAGGGCGTATAGTGGGCATGCGGGAGGCCGGGTGGAGGTACCACCGAATTGCTCAACACGTGGGGCGTGAGGTCTCCACAGTACATCGATGTTGTCGCCAGTGGTCGGCGGAAGGTGCACGTGCCCGTCGACCTGGGACCGGACCGCAGCGACGCACGGATGCACGCCAAGACCGTAGGATCCTACGCAGTGCCGTAGGGGACCGCACCGCCACTTCCCAGCAAATTAGGGACACTGTTGCTCCTGGGGTATCGGCGAGGACCATTCGCAACCGTCTCCATGAAGCTGGGCTACGGTCCCGCACACCGTTAGGCCGTCTTCCGCTCACGCCCCAATATCGTGCAGACCGCCTCCAGTGGTGTCGCGACAGGCGTGAATGGAGGGACGAATGGAGACGTGTCGTCTTCAGCGATGAGAGTCGCTTCTGCCTTGGTGCCAATGATGGTCGTATGCGTGTTTGGCGCCGTGCAGGTGAGCGCCACAATCAGGACTGCATACGACCGAGGCACACAGGGCCAACACCCGGCATCATGGTGTGGGGAGCGATCTCCTACACTGGCCGTACACCACTGGTGATCGTCGAGGGGACACTGAATAGTGCACGGTACATCCAAACCGTCATCGAACCCATCGTTCTACCATTCCTATACCGGCAAGGGAACTTGCTGTTCCAACAGGACAATGCACGTCCGCATGTATCCCGTGCTACCCAACGTGCTCTAGAAGGTGTAAGTCAACTAACCTGGCCAGCAAGATCTCCGGATCTGTCCCCCATTGAGCATGTTTGGGACTGGATGAAGCGTCGTCTCACGCGGTCTGCACGTCCAGCACGAACGCTGGTCCAACTGAGGCGCCAGGTGGAAATGGCATGGCAAGCCGTTCCACAGGACTACATCCAGCATCTCTACGATCGTCTCCATGGGAGAATAGCAGCCTGCATTGCTGCGAAAGGTGGATATACACTGTACTAGTGCCGACATTGTGCATGCTCTGTTGCCTGTATCTATGTGCCTGTGGTTCTGTCAGTGTGATCATGTGATGTATCTGACCCCAGGAATGTGTCAATAAAGTTTCCCCTTCCTGGGACAATGAATTCACGGTGTTCTTATTTCAATTTCCAGGAGTGTAGATGGAAAGTCATCTAGTAAAACATAAGTAATATCTTCCCCAAGGAACTGTTATAGGCCCTCTATTGTTCATGATCTACATTATCGACATAGCAGACAATCTGAGCAGCCCTCTTAGATTATTTGCAGATGGTGCTGTCATTTACTGTCTTATAAAGTCATCAGATGACCAAAACGAATTGCAAAATGACTTAGATAAGATATCTGTAAGGTGCAAAAAGTGGCAATTGACCCTGAGTAAAGAAAAGTGTTAAGTTATCCACGTGAGTACTAAAAGAAATGCGCTAAATTTCTATTACGCGATAAGTCGCACAAATCGGAAGGCTGTAAATTCAACTAAATACTTAGGGATTACAATTACAAATAACCTACATTGGAACGATCACATAGATAATGTTGTGGGTACAGCAACGAAAGACTGCGATTCATTGGCAGAACACTTAGAAGATGCAACAGATCTACTAAAGAGACTGGTTACACAACACTTGTCCGCCGTATCCTGGAGTATTGCTGTACAGTGTAGGAACCGTATCAGGTGGGACTGATGGATGATATTGGAAAAGTTCAAGCAAGGGTGGCTCGTTTTGTATTATCGCGAAATAGGGGAGATAGTGCCACAGACAGGATACGTGAATTGGAGTGGCAATCATTAAAAGAAAGGTGTTTTCCGTTGCGACGGGATCTTCTAATTAAATTTCAATCACCAGTTTTGTCTTCCGATTGCGAAAACATACTGTTGGCACCCAACTACATAGGGAGAAATGATCATCACGATAAAATAAGAGTAATTAGGGCTCGCACGGAAAAATTTAAGTGCTCGTTTTTACCGCGCGCCCTTCGAGAGTGGAACGGTAGAGAGACAGCTTGAAGGTGGTTCATTGAACCCTCTGCCAGGCACTTACTTGTGAACAGCAGAGTAATCACATAGATGTAGATGTAGAAATCTTATTCATAAACTGACTTTCAAACGTTGCTGAAGTCAGGAATACGACACAAAAAGGGAGATTATGTTAACAAAAAGTAGGTATAACCAGAGCTGTACAAGGTAACATGTGGGTACTACGAGAAGCAATATGTTAGACAGACAGGGTGAAAATTTCAGAAACACTACAGGTGAATGAAATTTTCACTCTGCAGTGTAATGTGAAATGATTTGAAACTTTCTGGCGGATTAAAACTGTATGCTGGACCGACACTCAAATATGAGACCATTGGTTTTTACAGGTAGGTGCTCTAGTGACAGAGGTACCGAAACATAACTCATGATCTCTCCTAAGTACCTTTTTTGGAAGGTAGGGGACGAGTTACTGGCAGAAGTACAGCTGTGAGGAGAGGTTGTACCACATGCTTGGGTAGTTCAGTCGGTAGAACACTCGCCCACGAAAGCCAAACGCCCTGTGTTGACGTCTCTGTCTGGCAAATAGTGTTAATGTGCCAGGAAGTTCCACCGCAGAACACACACACACACACACAAGGAGAGAGAGAGAGAATAATAAAACACCTTTTGGTGTACAGTTCGTCAACAGCGAATATTGAAGAAAACTTGACGATTTTATATTGTGAACAGAAGAGTAGCGTTATACAGCTATTGGAGGAAGTTTAAGTGTATGCAAGTATGAAAAACAAACCAGCTCCAACGCTAAGCGCTCACAGTAAGCTTGAGTGGATTGGAAATAACAGCCAACCACTTGTGAAATACAGGTTTATCAAATCTTGAGTATGCTTTTGATGGTTTTAAAACCGTCTTTTTCAGACTTGTATACAGCCAATGTGGGAGTCGTTAACTCTGTCCAGTACATCTCATTCACTTAATCACCATTTAAAATGAATATGTATATGTAGTAACTGTTTACTGTAGGGCTTTGTCTTAACACTGAAGTCTTACAGTAGACGGTTACTACGTATACATAAAGTATTTAAAATCGTGATTAAGTGGATGAGATGTACTGAACAGAGTCACCGACTCCCACATTGGCTAAAGTTAATGCGATTTTATGTACAATATCTTCTGTAGAAGACGGTTTTAAAACCGTCAAAAGCGTGCCCAAAGCTTAATAAACCTTTATTTTGCCAACTGCTGGGCTGTTACTTCTAAGCCGGCCGGGGTGGCCGAGCGGTTCTAGGCGCTACAGTCTGGAACCGCGCGACCGCTACGGTCGCAGGTTCGAATCCTGCCTCGGGCATGGATGTGTGTGATGTCCTTAGGTTAGTCAGGTTTAAGTAGTTCTAAGTTCTAGGGGACTGATGACCTCAGAAGTTAAGTCCCATAGCGCTCAGAGCCATTTGAACAATTTTGTTACTTCTGATCCACTGAAGCTCTTGCGTGGATAGCTGCTGAAGTGCAGCTGTTTTCAAAATCGATCAGAGTGAGTTAAACCGCGACGCGAATTTCGGTAGCTAAACACAATATGTCACTCAGCAGGACATTCCCTAACGGCTGCTTTTGACTGTGTTATTTTTTCTCTGAAGCACCACAGGGCTGTTCCTGTTTGACTTCAAGCACAGCCGAAATGAGGTTTGAAAATGGTGGTTTTTATAGCTCTGAATGATGGGTTGCATGTATGATACGTGTGTGCATTTTGTTACTGCCTAAACTGTTTGTTGAGTGTGCCATAAGATCTCTTGTCTGATGCGTCGCGTTAGTGTGTGTGCCTAATTGTTGGATGAGATCGTGGACTGATGTGAAAGCCTTTTCATACAGAGATTGTGATTTCTTTTTGATGTAGATGATCCCTAACGTCTGTGTTTGGCGTGTACCTGTTAGCATCAGCTATAGTGCAGAGGACTCTGCTCTGTAGCGACTCTAATTTGTTGACGTGGGTGTCAGACGCAATGGACCATGCCTCTAATCCATACAGTATGGTTGACAAGATGATGCTCTTGTAAATCCGTTGCTTCGTTTCAGCTCTTAGTCCTCTGCCTTTGAGGAGCAGGTACAGTCGGTTGTAGACGGTGCAAGCATTGGCTTTGGCCTTCTTTATGCGTTTTCAGAAAGTGGGCCGTCTGTCTAGAATGATTCCGAGGTAGGCCACCGAGTCGCTCCACAGAATGTCCCTGTTGCTCAAAGCAATCTCGCGTTCTGGTGGAGTTAATTTATTAGTGTACATAACACTAGTTGTGTGCTATTTCCAAGAAGCTGTCGTTGAAGATAACTGTAGCCAAATTGTTTGCAATTTCGACTACTTCTTTATACTAAGTGGTTCCTTGTAAACGGACTCTCACTGAATTTTGATAAGACACAGTACATACAGTTCCGTACAGTAAATGGTATGACGCCATTAACAAATATAGACCTTAATCAGAAGCATATAGCTAAGGTGGAATATTCCAAATTTTTAGGTGTGTCCATTGAGGAGAGATTAAATTGGAAGAAACACATTGATGATCTGCTGAAACGTTTGAGTTCAGCTACTTATGCAATAAGGGTCATTGCAAATTTTGGTGATAAACATCTTAGTAAATTAGCTAACTACGCCTATTTTCTCTCATTGCTTGCATATGGCATCATATTTTGGGGTAATTCATCACTGAGGAATAAAGTATTGCACAAAAGCGTGTAATCAGAATAATAGCTGGGGTCCACCCAAGATCATCCTGCAGACATTTATTTAAAGATCTAGGGATATTCACAGTAGCTTCTCAGTATATATACTTTCTTATGAAATTTGTTATTAACAACCAAACCCAATTCAAAAGTAATAGCAGTGTGCATAACTACAATACTAGGAGAAAGGATGATCTTCACTATTCAAGATTAAATCTAACTTTGGCACAGAAAGGGGTGAATTATACTGCCACTAAAATCTTTGGTCACTTACCAAATAGTATCAAAAGTCTGACAGACAACCAACAAGTGTTTAAGAAGAAATTAAAAGAATTTCTGAATGACAACTCCTTCTACTCCATAGAGGAATTTTTAGATATAAATTAACAGAAAAAATTTAACAATTAAAAAAAATTTAAAATAACAAAAAAAGAAAGTTGTTATATTAACTTAATTATGTTGTTAAATTAACTTAATTATGTCATGTATCAGAAAATTTGACTCGTTCCACATCATTACGAAATATCGTATTCATGATCTGTGGAACTAGTATTAATCTAATTTAATCTAATCTATGAATATATGTGCTTTGTGGCAAACGTCCAAATCAGCAAATGTATCGACTCATTGACGTTTTGACTCTTCGCACCAATACATTTCTAGAGTAAATTCTCATTCAATAGGTCTTTGTACACAGATCTGATTGCCTCCTGAACTTTTCCATCTAGTGGTGGTTTGTGCTTCAGCCTTCTTCAAGTCACACCAGCAATTCTTGTGCCAAGGTTTGTCATCTGTTGAAATCTTTTGGTGGAAGGCAAGCCCATACTGCTTTCCGCATTTCATCCTTGTCCTGTGCCTTTCTCCTGATAGCCAAACCATAGTATTTTGTTAAATCCAGTGCTAGTTTTTCCGTTAATTTACCAGATCCTTTTCCACCAAGTCCATTTGTTATCTTCTTTTGTGCTCGAAGTTCGGTGCCCATCCGCTTTTCCCCATGACCAACACATTCGTTTTTCATCACAGTGACATTTCCATATGGATCCAAATCGAGGATGGGCGAAACGTTTTGCCTACATGTTCTCATAGTACAAGGTATCGAAATATGAGATTACAAAAGATCGATGTTTTGAAACTTGTAGACTGGAAAACCTCTTTAAAAGCAGTGCAGCGACAGTTGCGTTCAGAGCCTGCTCACCGTACATCACAAACGGAGGACAGTACGGCAGTGGGGAGCCCACACGCGCATGAAGGAACTGAAGTAATGGTGGCAGTCTTAAAGGCCCATGTCGAATCGCTGCCACAACCTCGTGTCGCGCTGCATATCCGTGCAGCCTAACACAGATCGCGCTGAGGGTAACGTCAGGTACAGTGTGTAAACTTTTAGATGGCAGACCTCTCCCTAGTCCTGAATCGGCAGAAGTCGGTAAACGTCGGGAGGCTTCGGTAGGCACGCAGTTTCGACTGCTGCCAACATTACGTAGCTGACTGTGTTGTACGAGGTAGCCATTGTCGTCTGCTTCGTTGTTGTTTTGCGCTGTACTGTTCTGCGTGTTTTTATTGTGCAGCTGTGCTAAACGTTATCAAAATGAGTGAAGAGGCAGTTGCTGGTCCATCTCGGGAGTCGCCAACAACCCCTACCGGTAGGCCTACGGTTAGAAGGAAACCAGTATTACGTAGTGATGCTCGCAAAATTATATTGCATGTGATTGAATGCTGCGAAAGGGAAAGGGAGCAAAAAAAATTGCTTCACCCCATTTACAAATCTTCAGTGAGAGTTGCTACACACACAGGACAAAGCATGCCTAGCATTGGAAGATTCAAACAGTTTTCCAAGAATCATCCTGGCAAACGCCTGGCAAGATAAGGTGAGTTTCCATTTCAGATATTTTGTTCGCGATCACTTTGAAGGAGCCCCCTGTTTACTGATATATGTGGATACTGTATGCGAAATACGTTGCGATTAGAGTTAATAGTAACGAAATAATACATTAAAACGTCATGCCTACCGTGGCAGATTTACGGTATGTACTGAGAAAATGTGGTAAGCGACAACCTTCTTTCCTTTCATTATTTTGTGGGGGGTGTCAGCGAGAAAAATTTTCGTAAAGGTTTGAAATTGTATGTAACGTTTTTTGCTAGTCGCTAAGTGCTCTCATTCTCAAATAGTGGATGCATTAATCTGGGTATTTCCCCGCGGTGGCATCTCATTGTTTATGACGTCATATATCCTCAGGAATGTGTCTTATTTCTTTTTTTTTCGGCTAGGAACCTTCGTGGGCGTACGGAGAACAAATCACCAAAATTTCATTGCAATCGGATGAATGGTTTGGGAACGCACAGAGGGCAGACATACATACATTGATTTTTATATATAGAGATTGACAGTTACGTTATACTATATGACTTGATTAAGTATATTAAAATTTTATAATTAATAGTTTTAACATTGCGGGGAATGAAATAAAATGAAAAGAGAATTACGAGCAGTGGGAATCGAAACCGGGTCCGCTGCATAACAAGTCTTTTAGAATCTCATTTAGTTCGCTTTCGTTTGTTGCATCTGCTTGGGGCGGACGTCGCAAGACACCCGTTTCACTTCGTCGTTGACCCATTAACTCAGTTTTTTTTTATTACAGAGGGCAGCTAACCCTCTGACCGAACACGCTGAGCTACCGTGCCGGCCTCTAATCAATTGCGCTACGCATGCTACGTTGACCTACCTGTTGTAACGTTGTCTATTACTCTTTTCGGGCGTTCGGAGAAAAACTCACCAAAGTTTCATTGCAATCGGACGAATGGTTTGTGAGCGCATAGTAGACAAACATATATACACTCCTGGAAATGGAAAAAAGAACACATTGACACCGGTGTGTCAGACCCACCATACTTGCTCCGGACACTGCGAGAGGGCTGTACAAGCAATGATCACACGCACGGCACAGGGGACACACCAGGAACCGCGGTGTTGGCCGTCGAATGGCGCTAGCTGTGCAGCATTTGTGCACCGCTGCCGTCAGTGTCAGCCAGTTTGCCGTGGCATACGGAGCTCCATCGCAGTCTTTAACACTGGTAGCATGCCGCGACAGCGTGGACGTGAACCGTATGTGCAGTTGACGGACTTTGAGCGAGGGCGTATAGTGGGCATGCGGGAGGCCGGGTGGACGTACCGCCGAATTGCTCAACACGTGGGGCGTGAGGTCTCCACAGTACATCGATGTTGTCGCCAGTGGTCGGCGAAAGGTGCACGTGCCCGTCGACCTGGGACCGGACCGCAGCGACGTACGGATGCACGCCAAGACCGTAGGATACTACGCAGTGCCGTACGGGACCGCACCGCCACTTCCCAGCAAATTAGGGACACTGTTGCTCCTGGGGTATCGGCGAGGACCATTCGCAACCGTCTCCATGAAGCTGGGCTACGGTCCCGCACACCGTTAGGCCGTCTTCCGCTCACGCCCCAACATCGTGCAGCCCGCCTCCAGTGGTGTCGCAACAGGCGTGAATGGAGGGACGAATGGAGACGTGTCGTCTTCAGCGATGAGAGTCGCTTCTGCCTTAGTGCCAATGATGGTCGTATGCGTGTTTGGCGCCGTGCAGGTGAGCGCCACAATCAGGACTGCATACGACCGAGGCACACAGGGCCAACACTCGGCATCATGGTGTGGGGAGCGATCTCCTACACTGGCCGTACACCACTGGTGATCGTCGAGGGGACACTGAATAGTGCACGGTACATCCAAACCGTCATCGAACCCATCGTTCTACCATTCCTAGACTGGCAAGGGAACTTGCTGTTCCAACAGGACAATGCACATCCGCATGTATCCCGTGCCACCCAACGTGCTCTAGAAGGTGTAAGTCAACTACCCTGGCCAGCAAGATCTCCGGATCTGTCCCCCATTGAGCATGTTTGGGCTGGATGAAGCGTCGTCTCACGCGGTTTGCACGTCCAGCACGAACGCTGGTCCAACTGAGGCGCCAGGTGGAAATGGCATGGCAAGCTGTTCCACAGGACTACATCCAGCATCTCTACGATCGTCTCCATGGGAGAATAGCAGCCTGCATTGCTGCGAAAGGTGGATATACACTGTACTAGTGCCGACATTGTGCATGCTCTGTTGCCTGTGTCTATGTGCCTGCGGTTCTGTCAGTGTGATCATGTGATGTATCTGACCCCAGGAATGTGTCAATAAAGTTTCCCCTTCCTGGGACAATGAATTCACGGTGTTCTTATTTCAATTTCCAGGAGTGTATATATATATTAATGTACATGACGATTTCAGATTCGTTTACGAACAACATTTAAAGCGAGTTTTACTTCCAAGCATTACGTCTGCTTCAGTGTTCGATTTGTGCTTTTACCAGGGGGGGGGGGGGGGGGGGGGATGTCTTAGGGGGTTAGTATTATATATGTTACTAGCTTGGACCGTGGCTTTACCCATGGTTAAACAGTTATTTATAAATAGATGTTAATGCCGAAAGTCACTATTCATGCGTAAGCACTATCAGAAAAGCTATCCCTTGTTATATCTTTAAAAGTACATTATAGGTAAAGCTTATTTACAAAATCATCTACATACAGATATACGAGGGGAATTCAAAAAGTAAAGGCACGTTTGTGAAAAGCTGTAGTTATTCTGATGATAGAAAACTGAAACATGCGTTATTTTTCTACATAACCTCCCTGGACTTCAATGCAGTTTTCCCGACGTTTTACGAGTTTTTTTACTTCATCAGAAAATACGTTTATCAGTTGCATCTGTAACCAATTTTGCACCGCAGCAATGACGCCTTCATTACTTTGAAACCTTCTTCCCTGTAGTGCTTCCGTTAAGGGTCCAAACATGTGAAAATCGCTTGCAGCCAGGTCTGGACTGTATGGTGGATGTTCCAGCACCTCGAATCTCAACTCCTTTATTGCGTCGGCTGTCCGTTTGGCAGAATGTGGGCGAGCGTTATCTTGCTGCAGGATGACACCTCTTCGCAGTTTTCCACGACATTTGGATCTGATTGCGGGTTTTAGTTTCGTACGCAACACATCACATCCACCATACAATACAGACCTGGCTCTAAAGCCTCGTTTACACTGGGGCGACTTCTTGCAACATTGCGGCATGCTACGGAAATGTGGCGTGCGTCCTCTTGTCGTTTAGTTCTAAATGTTTTGAAATGCTTGCCTACTACATAACACTTTTTCAAAATTAATAAGCATACATATTAATAGTAAGACTGTATTAAAAACTTTCAGTGTTCGGCTCCACAAATTTAAATTATATGTGAAGTTTTACTCCAGTGCGTGGGGAATAAACATCCCAGGTTGGGGTGCATAAACTAAAACCAGAGGAGGGGATGGTCTGATGCAGAGGGGGGGGGGGGAATCTCCCCCATCCCCCCTGCAAATCGCACACTGGTCTGCTTTCGTGTAAGCATGACGCGCAATTTGTAGTGCCAGCACTGCAACTGGTAGGTGTGCCTTGTCCCCCCAACGGCTCCTCACCCCTCGCCAGCCAATGCTTGCTTCCTCCTCTCCCCGCACTCCCCTTACAACTCGGCCGTCTTTCAGTTAACACACTGTACTAGATATGCACAAAGACGAATTGGAAACATAAACAGTGCACACTAACGCCATGTGGTTGGTTCATGAAGCTCCGTCAACACCTGAATGGAGAATGTTGTCAAAACGTCTGTATTTTACCTTACAAAATTGAAAATATTTTAAGGGTCATCATATTGGTCGACAAAATTTCTAGTATTGTCAATAAGTCAATACGCGCCCACAGATGGTCAATGTATTTACGGTTTAACAATATACTGAACGAGTGAAGGCCCACTTATTGATGGTGTCAGTCGTTTTAGTATACCGAACGTTTCATAAAGTAGTATTGACAATAAAGACCTCGATAAGTAACACACTTAGTAATTTAATATATGGTTTTTTTCATAATATCGTTTCAGTTTCGTATTCTACCTATTGTGTGAATAAATATCGCCATAGTGTCCATAATTGTTGTAAAGTTATTTATAGTACTTGAAAACCGTCTTTGCAATTACTAGAAATATCTAATAGCTTCACCATACGTGCTTCCATATGCCCGTTTCGCTTTCTCTTATGAGCAATCCGCAACATTGTTATTCAGTATACTCTACGGTTTTTCCATATTTATTATCTTAGAGTACGCTGTTGTTGACTGTTGTCAAAGAACACTGTTGTGTTACAGTTAAGCAGTTGCAATTTGTAATTTTGTGGGAATTCACATATTACGTTCTGCAGGTAATAAATAAGTGACTAGTGATTGCAAAAATGGATGATGGACAGACGAAAAATTATTTTGGAACTTATTTAATACTACGTTTTCATTATCATCACAATCTATTTTGACGAATAAGCAGCTTACGAATTTTTGTTGTCATAATTGTATGTAACAGTACTGTATTGATTTAATGTTATTTTCTGCCACATTTGAACGTGCTATTACTCTGTATTTAATTGGTTGTAATTGCATCACCTACGGCATCTTCGATTATAGTTTATGGCGAGGGTGAATTTCATATGCAATTGTTTCAAGTTATGTTTACCTCAACAAAACGTTTGTTCACTGAGCTTATAAAATTTCAAATTTCCAAAGGTACGTAAATAACTTTCAAGTGTTTTAGAGCCTATTGTGCACCTATACTGTCTACCAATCAATAAAAATGCTAGGTAGACATGTATGTATAATGTCTTGGGAACTACTTGCGATTTTCGCATTGTCTGGAAATATCGCTACATGTATCTCAGAAGCAACTGCTGATACTGTGATGTGTTGTCCGAAAGTGTTGTGGCAGTATCTGTATGCAGTGGTCCCCTGAGAAAGTGAAGTAAGTGTTAAATAATTTGTGACCGACGAGGAAAGATTCACAATGTGGTTCGCACGTTGGCTATATTAATATCGTTGTGTTGGCTTGCATACCCCATATGATAAGATACAGTTTCCGTTACATAGACCCAAAAATGACGTGATCCTCGTGGGTGAGGGACATGTCAGAAACACACACACCATAGAATGTTTGAATATAGTACTCACTTTCTTCTCATTTGTCAGGAGACGTTACATTACATTAATCCTTGTTCCATAGATCATGAATACGACATTTCCTAATGATATGGAATGTGTCACTTTAACATAAGTTTTCTTTGCACAAAATAATAATTTTTTTTTGCAGTTACTGCTTCATATCTAAGAATTCATCTGTTTAGTAGAAGGAGTTGTCATTCATAAATTCTTTTAATTTGCTTATAAATGTTGGTTGGCTATCTGTCAGACTTTTAATACTATTTGGCGAATGACCAAAGATTTTTGTGGCAGCATAATTCGCCCCTTGCTGTGCTAAAGTGAGATTTAATCCAGAATAGTGAATATTGTCAAGATATGTGCATACATTACAGTAAACTTGAACCCCTAACATTTTCAGAATTAATACACCGTCAGATCGAAATACAGCTATGCCCTTTTAATAGATTTATCATAAACAAAATACCTAATCTTAATTGTTGCGACAAAGTGCTGTCAAAATTGAAATCTGACAGCCATTTTTACTTAAGCTGCTCTGACAGTCACTGGTAGATACTCATCTGGAGAGCAGGAGGAGTTACCCACCAAAAAGTTTTTCAAACTCTGTTTTAGCTTAAGCCAAGTTTTTAACATAATAATCTTTGGGAAAGGATAATTAGGAAGAAGAGGGTTTGCTATTATGTGATGTATTGTTCATCAAAATTGTGGCATGAGGGGTGGTACTGTCATATTGTCAATACGTACAAGTTCCCACAATTATTACATCATTATAGGTACTAGTTGTGTTGGAATGAAAGAAAAGGCTACAGAATGTATCCATTATGTTATATTTTCTGTGCAACATCGGAGTGCTTTTAGTTTTTGTCTAGTTTTTTCAGCTCTTTCGTTTTGTTTATCGTGTGTATGTTAGCTTTTAGTGATGTGTGTGTTTTAATGCAGTTTTGTATAAGAACACTGGAGCAGCTTACTGGAGAGACCAGAAAAAGTGTAATTGGTCCAGGCAGAGCTGATAAGTAAGTGTAATTTTCACTGACAAGAGGTAGTACACATTAGAACCCAACGCAACGTTCATTTTGGATATGATTAGGTCACTATATGTTTTGTTTTGGAAATTAATGTTAACTCTAAATCTTTACCATTCCTTACCAGTGCAATGTGTAGACTGCAGTATACTATATGTATTTCTGTGTGGTGAACGAAGCAAGGTGGCGCGATGGTTAGACACTGGACTCGCATTCGGGAGGACGACGGTTCAATCCCGCATCTGGCCATCCTGATTTAGGTTTTCCGTGATTTCCCTAAATCGCTCCAGGCAAATGCTGGCATGGTTCCTCTGAAAGGGCATGGGCGACTTCCTTCTTTGTCCTTCCCTAATCCGATGAGACCGATGACCTCGCTGTCTGGTCTCCTTCCCCAAACAACCCCCTCTGTGTGGTGAATAGAGATTGTAGCATGGCAGCAGTTGCTCTAAATTTTTTTAGAACTGTAACAAGAATAGTAGAAAGAAGCAACTGAGTTGTAACCCTTGTAAAATTGACATAAAAATGTGGCTCACTGACTGATGAATGTATGGTTGAATTTTCTTTTTATGTCCATCAGACTGAAACAACATAACTTACTGCAATAAACACATATGTAATGATATGAAAGTTTAGAGATTAAGAACTTCATTGCAGGCTGCATGACCAGGAAATACTAATTCTATTTTGTACTGACCTACATTAATGTGGACATGATTATAAAGCTCTTTGATTATTGTAAATATGAAGGTACTCTTAGAATAAATCCTTCAGCATTGACTTGGCAAAGGACTGCATACCTAAGCTCAGTTTTAATCTTTTATTCTCCATCTATAACGCAGGATGACTCTACTGAATGGATTTATTTGGTAACACCACTGCAATGTATTAGTTGGTTTGATTGACCATTATGGTAATGTTAGACTACAAGTGGAAAAAGCAAGATACATTGCCTGCAGTGCTGAGAATGGGATGTTGTGTCAGAAGCCAATACTGCAAAGAAACGTCATCAATCTATATTCATGTGCTTGCACTGCATGTGATTTTGAGGTTCCGACTCTTCGTAATCTGAGAGCTATAAACCAGATCTTGTCATTAGGTTGTCTTTGTTCCTTGGCTGGTATTAGTAGATTCATTTCGTCATGGCTCATTTGCGATAGGTAATATGACTGAAAATATTACCTTTGAACTTCATGCCGTAGCAGTAACTGAAACTATGTGTAACCATTTTGATTCCTTGTTTTTCAGTGTCTTGGAACTGCCATCATGGATGACAAGAAAACTAACTGGATTAAAAAAGAGGAAGCAAATGAGGTATGTGCTGAAGCAGGCTCCATAGTAAGTTGCTCTTCTGTATTTATTTCTGTTTCACTCATGTATGTGTGGAGTATGGTGCACAGATAAACCTTACTTATATCATGATGTGGATCAACTGAATCATACAGCCCCAACTGTCGACTGTTGGGCATGACGTGATGATGTTGTGTTAAATGATGCGGTGGCAGGACCATTTATTGGAGATGTATTATGTTTGAAGAGGATGTTTCATAGTGTTTGATGACATTTTCTAGTGTTGAGTTCGTGTTTTGAAATTTTGTTGGTATGTTGTTAGTGAGCGAGTGACTGAGTTGTTGGAATATCGGTAGCCATTATCTACAGATTTGTTGTGTGGTTTCTGAATTACTGAAATGATGGTCAGTAGCTATACATTCCTTTGCCACTTTTAAACTGTTGGTTTGGTGTGTTGTTAGTGGCTCCAGGTTTGTTTTCTGCTTAGAAAACTATTTTGGTAATAGACAGATAAGACAGATAGGTCTTTGTATGCCACAGTGAGGGTGACATGGCCACTACTATAAAGTTCTTGCAGTTGTGTTGCTTGCTGGCTGAACTGGTCAAATTCCATGTTTGTGGTCAATATATGTAGTTGTCAAAATTTGGCGTCTCTCAGACCAGAGCCACTTACACATGGCTTTTTTGAAATCTGGTGATCTGTTTGTCATGGTTCATGGTTTGAGAAATCTAGACTGATGATGCATGATATTGTGTTCTTGATATATTATTTTTGTTATAACTCACCCATGTGGTTTTGTGCAACAAGATGGGTGTTAGCAATCGTACAGTTGTTAGTTTTGTTTTGTTGGGTTCAGAATTTATTAACTGTAGGGGGGATAGATTGGGGAAGGGGGTATACTGGTTATAGGATACCACCCATCTGCTTTGCCCCATGACATGGTTGCTCTGTGCAGCGATGTGTTGGGTGGCATCATCAAGCCGTGGTGCGTTTGCGTTCGAACAGAAATGAAATGTTGTTGTGGGAGGCATGGTGTATGAAGAGGTACCATTCTCTAATGGTTTATTTGGTGGCGATGTGTCTGGGAGATATGTTATTGTGTCATTTGGTGTGCAACAGTTGTCGAGATGTGGCGTGTACAAAATTATGTTGTTGCATGATGGAATATATTGTGCAGAAAGTTTTTATATAAAATGGTGTGTAATGAAAGTTAAACAGTACTTTTAGGTGCATGTGTAATCATTGAGCAGATGGATCAGTGTTTTAATTAAATCATGGGAAAAGGTAGGTGAATCGATGATTATTAATATATCAAACGTGCAACTCTGTTACCAATGAACATTGATCCACCTAACTTCTCCCATGCTTTAATTAAAAAACATTGATCCACCTACCTTCCCCCAATAATTTAATTAAAAAAAATATTAATCTACCTATGACATTTATCAAAAACTATTTTCTCGCGGGTTCCACTGTTTTCTTCTATCCCACTCATCATTCTTCATGTTCAAATCTCATCATTCACTGCATGTATACAATGGAAAAGCTGCTGACACTGTAAGTGCACTTCTACTCTACGGTTGAACTATATACACTGAAGAGCCAAAGAAACTGGTACACCTGCCTAATATCACGTAGGGCGCCTGCGAGCTTGCAGAAGTGCCATGGCATGGACTAGACTAATGTCTGAAGTAGTGCTGGAGGGAAGTGGCACCATGAATCCTGCAGGATTGTCCATAAATCTGTAAGAGTACAAGTGACAGGAGATCTCTTCTGAATAGCATGTTGCAAGGCATCCCAGATATGAAACTTCCTGGCAGATTAAAACTGTGTGCCCGACCAAGACTCAAACTCGGGACCTTTGCCTTTCGTGGGCAAGTGCTCTACCATCTGAGCTACCGAAGCACAACTCACGCCCGGTCCTCACAGCTTTACTTCTGCCAGTATCTTGTCTCCTACCTTCCAAACTTTACAGAAGCTCTCCTGCGAACCTTGCAGAACTAGCACTCCTGAAAGAAAGCATACTGCAGAGACATGGCTTAGCCACAGCCTGGGGGATGTTTCCAGAATGGTGGCATCCCAGATATGCTCAATAATGTTCATGTGTGGAGAGTTTGCTGGCTAGCGGGAGTGTTTAAACTCAGAAGAGTGTTCCTGGAGCCAGTCTGTAGCAACTCTGGATGTGTGGGGTGTCCCATTGTCCTGCTGGAATTGCCCAAATTCGTCGGAATGCACAATGGACACAAATGGATGCAGGTGATCAGTCAGAATGCTAAAGTATGTGTCACCTGTGAGAGTCATATCTAGATGTATGTGGGGTCCCATATCACCCCAACTGCACACACCCCACACCATTACAGAGCCTCCACCAGCTTGAACAGTTCCTGCTGGCATGCAGGGTTGATGGATTCATGAGGTTGTCTCTATACCTGTATGAGTCCATCCACACGATACAATTTGAAACAACTCGTCTGACCAGGCAATATGCTTCCAGACATCAACAGTCCAATGTCAGTGTTGACGGGCCTAGAGGAGGTGTAAAGCTTTGTGTTGTGCAGCCATCAAGGGTACACGAGTGGGCCTTCAGCTCCAAAAGCCCGTATCCATAATGTTTTGAAACTTCCTTGCACATTAAAACTGTGTGCCCGACCGAGACTCGAACTCGGGACCTTTGCCTTTCGCGGGCAAGTGCTCTACCAATTGAACTCAGGAGTTCGAGTCTCGGTCGGGCACACAGTTTTAATCTGCCAGGAAGTTTCATATCAGCGCACACTCCGCTGCAGAGTGAAAATCTCATTCCATAATGTTTTGTTGAATGGTTCACATGCTGGCACTTGTTGATGGCCCAGCATTAAAATCTTCAGCAGTTTCTGGGAGAGTTGTGCTTCTGTCATGTTGAACAATTCTCTTTAGTCGTCTTTGGCCCCATTCTTGCAGGATCTTTAGCCAGCCACAGCAGTGTTGATGTTTTACTGGATTCCTGATATTCATGGTACACACGTGGAATGGTCGTACGGAAGATCCCCACTTCATTGCTACCTGGGAGATGCTGTCTCCAATCGCTAGTGCACTGACTGTAACACCATATTCAAACTCATTTAAATCTTGATAACCTGATATTGTAGTAGCAGTAACCATTCTAACTGTGCCTGACACTAGTTGTCTTATATAGACATTGCAGACTGCAATGCTGTATTCTACCTGTTTACATATGTCTGTATTTGAATACACATGCCTATACCAATTTCTTTGGCACTTAAGTGTAGGTGAGCTGGAGATTTGGGTACCGACTGCGTAACTTGAGAGTGGGCTACTGTGATCTTGATAGTGTGTTTTGTATGGTCTTGTTAGGTTTTATTTTTTAGTAGGTTAGAGTGTTTTGCTTTTTGCAGTGGTAAATCTTGATGGCTTTCTTTTTAGTGTTGAGTTTTTAGGTTTTCCCCGCCCAAAATTCCTTTTTCTCCATGGTTGCCCAACTAATTTCATTGGGTTTACTCAGTGTCTTTGTGCATGTGGTATTTGTATTTGTATTGTGATAGATGTTTTGGTTTACATGTTGGATACACTTGAAATGGGGGTTATCACCTTTTCAGCATGTTGATGTCATTGGTCAAAGCAGATGGGTTGTATTCCAGACTCTGGTAATCCCAGGGTATGAGGTGTTCAGATTGATGAATTATCATTTGGGATGGTTGCTAGATATGTGGAAGGGTAAAATTGTTGCTGTGAGAGTAATACAAACTAACATAAAAAGACATAACATTAGTTGGATGCTCCTATGCATGAGTAAGAGCTTGCATTCATAACCCTTAGAATGAAATGGTGGCAATGCTAGTACTGTATCTACATCTGCATAGGTACTCTGCAAGCCACCATATGGTGCCTGGTGGTACCATTGCTAGCCATGTCATTTCCTTTGCTGTTCCATTCACAATTAGAATTAGTGGGAAGTGACTGTCTATATGCCTTCATAAGAGCCTTAATTTTGTGAATATTATCATAATGATCCTTACATACATTGTATGCTGGTGGCAGTAGCATCGTTTGGCAGTTAGCTTCAAATGCTGCCTCTCTAAATTTTCTCAATAGCATTTCTCGAAAAGAATCTTGACTTCCCTCCAGAGATTCTCATTTGAGTTCCCGAAGCATCTCTGTAACACCTACGTGTTGTTTGAATGTACCGGTAACAAAACTAGCAGTCCCCCTCTAAATTGCTTCAATGTCTTCCTTTAATCTGACATGATGGGGATCCCAAACACTCAAGTACAGGTCACACTAGCACGTTATTTGTGATATCCTTTACAGATGAACCACTCTTTCCTAGAATTCTCCCAATAAACCAAAGTTAAGACCTTTCACCTTCTCATGTGCTCATTCCAGTTCATACTGCAAGGGATGTGTGGTTTAATGTTGAATCCTAACCATGTGTTGCTTCTGGCATCTCCTCACATTGTTGAGAGGTGAAGAATAAGTCAAAATGCAGACTGAAAAATCCATGGTGTAATTGGTATTTGATCCCATGACCTTTGTTTCGAGGCACATGGTTTACTGCTGGACAACCAGGACCGACAGTATACGAAATACAGGAGTATTATAATTTTGATTAAAAAATGCTTACAATGCAGTTTAACTAGCAGATCTTCATGCACTCACTCCATGTATACTGCTATTGTAGAAATTATGTTTGTTGTAATACTATTGTTGCTGTTGTTATGGTATTCAGTCCAGAGACTGGTTTGATGCAGCTCTCCATGCTACTCTATCTTGTCCAAGCTTCTTCATCTCCCAGTACCTACTGCAGCCTACATCCTTCTGAATCTGTTTAATGTATTCATCTCTTGGTCTCCCTCTACGATTTTTACCCTCCGCACTGCCCTCCAATACTAAATTGGTGATCCCTTGATGCCTCAGAATATGTCCTACCAACTGATCCCTTCTTCTAGTCAAGTTGTGCCACAAATTTCTCTTCTACCCAATTCTGTTCAATACCTCCTCATTAGTTTTGTGATCTACCCATCTAACCTTCAGCATTCTTCTGTAGCACCACATTTGAAAAGCTTCTATTCTCTTTTTGTCTAAATTATTTGTCGTCCACATTTCACTCCCATACATGGCTACACTTCATACAAATACTTTCAGAAATGACTTCCTGACACTTAAATCTATACTCGATGTTAACAAATTTCTCTTCTTCAGAAACGCTTTCCTTGCCATTGCCAGTCTACATTTTATATCCTCTCTACTTCAGCCATCATCAGTTATTGTGCTCCCCAAATAGCAAAACTCCCTTACTACTTTACGTGTTTCATTTCCTAATCTATTTCCCACAGCATCATCCAACATTCCATTATCCTCGTTTTGCTTTCAAGACACTGTCCATTCCGTTCAGCTGCTCTTCCAAGTCCTTTGCTGTCTCTGAAAGAATTACAATGTCATCGGCGAATCTCAAAGTTTTAATTTCTTCTCCATGGATTTTAATTCCTACTCCAAATTTTTCTTTTGTTTCCTTTACTGTTTGTTCAATATACTGATTGAATAACATCGGGGAGAGGCTACAACTCTGTCTCACTCCCTTCCCAACCACTGCTTCCCTTCCATGTCCCTCTACTCTTATAACTGCCATCTGGTTTCTGTACAAATTGTAAGTAGCCTTTCGCTCCCTGTATTTTACCCCTGCCACCTTCAGAATTTGAAAGAGAGTATTCCAGTCTACATTGTCAAAAGCTTTATCTAAGTATACAAATGCTAGAAACGTAGGTTTGCCTTTCCTTATTCTATTTTAAAAGGTAAGTCGTAGATTCAGTAGTGCCTCATGTGTTTCAAAATTTCTGCGGAATTCAAACTGATCTTCCCCGAGGTCAGTTCTACATTTTTCTATTCGTCTGTAAAGAATTCGTGTTAGTATTTTGCAGCCGTGGCTTATTAAACTGATAGTTTGGTAATTTTCACATGTGTCAACACCTGCTTTCTTTGGGATTGGAATTATTATATTCTTCTTGAAATCTGACGGCATTTCGCCTGTCTCATACATCTTGCTCACCAGATGGTAGAGTTTTGTCAGGGCTGGCTCTCCCAAGGCTATCAGCAGTTCTAATGGAATGCTGTCTGCTCCCGAGGCCTTGTTTCGACTTAGGTCTTTCAGTGCTCTGTCAAACTCTTCACGCAGTATCATATCTCCCATTTCATCTTTGTCTACATCCTCTTCCATTTCCATAATATTGTCCTCAAGAACAGTGCCCTTCTATAGACCCTCTGTATACTCCTTCCACCTTTCTGCTTTCCCTTCTTTGCTTAGAACTGGGTTTCCATCTGAGCTCTTGATATTCATACAAGTGGTTCTCTTTTCTCCAAAGGTCTCTTTAATTTTCCTATAGGCAGTACCTATCTTACCCCTAGTGATATACACCTCTACATCCTTACATTTGTCCTCTAGCCATCCCTGCTTAGCCATTTTGCACTTCCTGTTGATCTCATTTTTGAGACGTTTGTATTGCTTGTTGCCTGCTTCATTTACTGCATTTTTGTATTTTCTCCTTTCATCAATTAAATTCAGTATCTCTTCTGTTATCCAAGGATTTCTACTAACCCTCATCTTTTTATCTACTTGATCCTCTGCTGCCTTCACTATTTCATCTCTCAATGCTATCCATTCTTCTTCTACTGTATTTCTTTCCCCCATTCCTGTCAATTGTTCCCTAATGCTCTCCGTGAAGTGGTGTACAACCTCTGGCTCTTTCAGTTTATCCAGGTCCCATCTCCTCAAATTCCTACCTTTTTGCAGTTTCTTCAGTTTTAATCTACAGTTCATAACCAATAGATTGTGGCCAGAGTCCACATCTGCCCCTGGAAATGTCTTACAATTTAAAACCTGGTTCCTAAATCTCTGTCTTACCATTATATAATCTATCTGATACCTTGTAGTATCTCCTGGCTTCTTCCATGTATACAACCTTCTTTTATGATTCTTGAACCAAGTGTTAGCTATGATTAAGTTATGCTCTGTGCAAAATTCTACCAGGCGGCTTCCTCTGTCATTCCTCACCCCCATTCCATATTCACCTACTATGATTCCTTCTCTTCCTTTTCCTACTATCGAATTCCAGTCACCCATGACTATTAAATTTTCATCTCCTTCACTATCTGAATAATTTCTTTTATCTCATCGTACATTTCATCAAGCTCTTCATCACCTTCATAGAATTTAATTTTGTAATGTGGACTCTGTCGTTTTTACACACGTAACATGTAGAATAGGCTCGTGCATTTGATGCTGGTAATGGAAATAATCTGTTCAAAATGTCATGCTTAATTTATGCAGGATTAATCACTCTCATGTTAATGCTGGATCTCAGTTGTTCCTTCAGTTTCTCCAAAATGTAGAACAATAATGCAGTTTCAAGCATGTGTCTCTACCAAAATTTTATGTGAATGTCTCTCAGGATTAAGTTTGCTTTGAATATGTTATGCTCAGACTAGTTTCTTCCTAGTTGAATCAAAACAAGCTTTCCTATCACACTTTAAACATATCAAGTGCTCAAAATCATTCATCTGCAACGGTTTTGTAGAACCAGTGAAAACACAAATGTATGTTCTTAGTAGAGAATATCTTGTTGTGGAATTGGTTTCGGCATTGTTCCTATGTGCATCAACTACCTAGCCAAATAAGATTACACCAGGTCAAGCCAAACTCCATATCCAGTGTATGCCTAGCCCAAGAGAAACAGGATAGTGGTGAGTAGGTGAGTATCCACCAACTTTCAACCTTTTCACCTTGAATCCCTCCCTTCCCTCTATATTTCTGGGCTCAGTGAGAGAATTGTATGCCTACATGAAGGAATTTTTTTTTTTGTAATGTCACTATATAACTGCTGTAGGTCTCAAAAAGTGAGCAGTTGGAAAACGCAAGTAGTTTTTAGTTCATCACATGTACATTTTATGTAACAGTCTTCTCTTACAAATCTTATCAGGAATTACCGCATAAAAAAGATTACATTGCACTTACATCTTTTATGTTACATCTGTTGTTTGAATACATCCATTTTTCATTAGCTCAAAGCTGTGTACTGGTGAAATGCTGCTCCAACATTTTGTGAGAAGTTGTCTAAAGTGGCTCCATAGAGAGAAACAACAGCTTGTGTGAGGTTTCTCTAAGAACAGAGAAAGTAAATATGCCAGACCTCAGGAATTTATATTGATGTCAAACTGAACTGGAACATAAAAATCAACAAAGTTTGCAAAAAAAAGTGTGCTGTACTTCGTATGGAAACTGAGAGATTGGTTATTTGCAGTCATCTATGTTTGATATACGAGGGCAGTTCAATAAGTAATGCAACACATTTTTTTTCTCAGCCAATTTTGGTTGAAAAAACCGGAAATTTCTTGTGGAATATTTTCAAACATTCCCGCTTCGTCTCGTATAGTTTCATTGACTTCCGACAGGTGGCAGCGTTGTACAGAGCTGTTAAAATGGCGTCTGTAACGGATGTGCGTTGCAAACAACGGGCAGTGATCGAGTTTCTTTTGGCGGAAAACCAGGGCATCTCAGATATTCATAGGCGCTTGCAGAATCTCTACGGTGATCCGGCAGTGGACAAAAGCACAGTGAGTCGTTGGGCAAAGCGTGTGTCATCATCGCCTTAAAGTCAAGCAAGACTGTCTGATCTCCCGCGTGCGGGCCGGCCGTGCACAGCTGTGACTCCTGCAATGGCGGAGCGTGCGAACACACTCGTTCGAGATGATCGACGGATCACCATCAAACAACTCAGTGCTCAACTTGACATCTCTGTTGGTAGTGCTGTCACAATTGTTCACCAGTTGGGATATTCAAAGGTTTGTTCCCGCTGGGTCCCTCGTTGTCTAACCGAACACCATAAAGAGCAAAGGAGAACCATCTGTGCGGAATTGCTTGTTCGTCATGTAGCTGAGGGTGACAATTTCTTGTCAAAGATTGTTACAGGCGATGAAACATGGGTTCATCACTTCGAACCTGAAACAAAACGGCAATCAATGGAGTGGCGCCACACCCACTCCCCTACCAAGAAAAAGTTTAAAGCCATACCCTCAGCCGGTAAAGTCAGGTTACAGTCTTCTGGGATGCTGAAGGGGTTATTCTGTTCCATGTCCTTCCCCATGGTCAAACAATCAACTCTGAAGTGTATTGTGCTACTCTTCAGAAATTGAAGAAACGACTTCAGCGTGTTCGTAGGCACAAAAATCTGAACGAACTTCTCCTTCTTCATGACAACGCAAGACCTCACACAAGTCTTCGCACCCGAGAGGAGCTCACAAAACTTCAGTGGACTGTTCTTCCTCATGCACCCTACAGCCCCGATCTCGCACCGTCGGATTTCCATATGTTTGGTCCAATGAAGGACGCAATCTGTGGGAGGCACTACGCGGATGATGATGAGGTTATTGATGCAGTACGACGTTGGCTCCGACATCAACCAGTGGAATGGTACCGTGCAGGCATACAGGCCCTCATTTCAAGGTGGCGTAAGGCCGTAGCATTGAATGGAGATTACGTTGAAAAATAGTGTTGTGTAGCTAAAAGATTGGGGAGTAACCTGGTGTATTTCAATGCTGAATAAAACAATCCCTGTTTCAGAAAAAAAATGTGTTGCATTACTTATTGAACTGCCCTCGTATTTGTAGCCCCTGGTGTAATCAAATGGAGACAGTCCCCTCCTATTAGGCACATTTTCAAAATAAAAGCAGAAAATTGTTCATTTGATAGACAGGGCTTATCTTACAGAATACTGTCTCTGTTTACCAGACGTAGAGTACTATCAGCTACAAGTCTCTGTATGTATGTGTCTGCTGTCTGTGTGCAGGCCATATTACAATTTAACAATCCTTCAAGATAGACAACATTGACTTAATATTTCAGATTCTAACCCTACCTGATTTGGATGTAGAGGAATTGCGGGCAAAGTTTAAGCAGATTGTAAATTGTGGTGTGGAGAGTTATATCCCTTGTAAATGGATAAAGGATGGATAACATCCACCACAGTTTAATAACAAAATTCGGAAGATGCTGAGGAAGCAGAGGATGTTGCACTCTTGATTCAAAAAATTATACAGAAATGATGCCAAGTGAAGGTTATTAGAGATTCGTGTGTCTGTGAAAAGATCTGTGTGTGAAGCATACTACTACCATTGTCACACTTTAGCAAAAGATCTGGCAGAAAACCCAAAATTCTGGTCCTATGTAAAATTGCTAAGGCTGCCATTCAGTCCCTTGTTGTTGATTCCAATGAGTCCAGTGTGGCAGTTCAAGATAGCAAAACCAAAGCTGATGTTTTAAATCTCATGTTCAAGAAATCTTTCACACAGTGAATTGTGCAAACATAATGTAATTTGACCATCAGAGACTCTCATATGGACAACGTAGTAATAAGAATCCCTGGCATAGAGAAACAACTGAAAGATTTGAAAGCAAGTAAATCACCAGATCCAGATGGAAATCCAATTCGGTTTTACAAAGAGTACTCTACGCCATTGGCCCCTTACTTAGCCTTGCATTTATTGTGAATCTCTTGACCAATGCAGAGTGCCTAGTGACTGGAAAAGAGTTCAGGTGACTCCAGTATATAAGAAGGGTAAAAGAATGGACCTGCAAAATTACAGACCAATACCCCTAACTTCTGTTTGCTGCAGAGTCCTTGAACATATTCTCAGTTCGAATATAGTAAACTTTTTTGAGAATGAGAAGCTTATGTGTATGAATTGGCTTGGTTTTAGAAAACATTGATTGTGCAAAACTCAGCTTGCCTTTTTCTCACATGAGGTACTGGACACTATGGATGAAGGGTAAGGTAAATTTCATATTTTTAGATTTCCAGAAAGCATTTGGCATGGCGTTTCATTGCACCCTATTAACGAAGGTATGAGTATATGGAGTAAGTTCACAGATATGAGAGTGTCTCGAAGATTTGTTAGTAATAGATTCCAGTATGTTGTCCTCCATGGTGAATGTTCATCAGAGACACGGGTATTGCAAGGAGTGCCCCAGGGAAGTGTGAGGGACCACTGCTGTTCTCTGTATGCATAAATGATTTGGTGGACAGAGGGGGGCAGCAATCTGTGGCTGATGACGCTGTGGCATGTAGTAAGGTGTCGAAGTTGAGTGATCGTAGAAAGGCAAAAGATCACTTGGACAAAATTTCTGGTTGGTATGATGAATAGCAGCTAGCTCTAAATGTGGAAAAATGTAAGTTAACATGGATGAGTAGGAATAACAAACCTATAATGTTCGAATACAGCATTATTACTGTCTTGCTTGACATTTAAGTTTAAATATCTGGCCATAATAACGCAAAGTGATATGAAATGGAATGAGCTTGTGAGAACTGTGGTAGGGAAGGTGAATGGTCAACTTCAGTTTATTGGGAGAATTTTAGGGAAGATTGATTCACCAGTAAAAGAGACCACATATAGGATACTGGTGCGACCTATTCTTGAGTACTGCTCGAGTGTTTGGGATCTTTATCAGGTTGGATTGAACTAATTTGAAGGGGGCCTGCCAGATTTGTTACCTGTAGGTTCAAACAACACGTAAGTGTTACAGAGATGCTTCGGGAACTCAAATGGCATTCCCTGGAGGGAAGACAACATTATTTTCGAGAAACTATTGAGAAAATTTAGAGAAGCAGCATTTAAAGCTGACAGCCAAATGATTCTACTGCCACCAACATACATTGTGCATAAGAATCATGAAGATAAGGTACAAGAAATCAGGACTTATATGGAGGCATACAATATTTTTCTCCTACTCTTTTTGCAAGAGGAACAGGAGAGGAAATGACATGACTAGTAGTGGTACAGGGTACCCATTGCGATGCACCATACGGTGGCTTGTGGAGTGTAGATGTGATGTTAGTTGCATACGATATAGCCCATATTGTATCAAATAATTAACGGTGGATGAATAGAAATATTGAAACTAGAAAATATGATTGAAAATAGGAGCATAGGGGGAAGATTGAAATGTGATATTCTAGTAAATTTTTAAAAATGTTATCATCAACCATTCTTGTAATATTTTGATCAGTGTCACTCAAATACACCTTAGTGACTTCCTGTCATCCAGAATTTCTCTCTCAGCAAAAATAAGTGCCTATTACTAGGCATTTATTCTGAAGAAGTACTGTAGTTAGATTTAAAATGCACGAAGGTGACAAACGTTGTGGGGTAGCGATATACACATATAAAGATGGTGGTAGTATTGCATACTCAAGGTATAAAAGGACAGTGCATTGTACTCAAGGACTTCATGTGGAAAGGTTTCCGGCATGATTATGGCTGCACAGCTGGAATTAACAGATTTTGAACATGTAATGGTGATTGGAGCTAGACGCATGGGACATTACATTTTGGGAATTGTTTGGAAATTCAGTTTTCTGAGATCAGCAGTGTTAGGAGTGTGCCAAGAATACCAAATTTCAGGCATTATCTCTCACCATGGACAATACAGTGGCTATTTGCCTTCACTTTACAACTGAGAGCAGTGGAATTTGCATAGCGTTGTCAGTGCGAAGAGAGAAGAAACACTGTGTGATATAACGTGGGATGTTCAACAAATGTATCCATTAGGACAGTGCAGCGGAATTTGGCATTAGTAGGCTATGGCAGCAGCTGCCAATGCAGTGTCTTTGCTAATAGCATGAAATTGCCTGCATCACATGTCCTGGGCTTGTGACCATATCTATTGGGCAGTTGAGCCCAATTTCAGTTGGTAAGAGTTGATGGTAGGTTTCATGTGTAGCGGACCCCATGAAGCCATGGACCCAAGTTGTCAACAAAACACTGTGCAAGCTGGCGATGGCTCCATAATGATCTGGCTGTGCTTACATGGAATGGACTGGGTCCTCTGGTCAAAGTGAACCAACCATTGACTAGAAAGGCTGTGTACAGCTGCATGGATACTATTTGTAGCTGTTCATGGACTTCATGTTTGCAAACAACAATGGAATTTTTATGGACAACAATGTGCCATGTCACCAGACCACAATTGTTCATGATTGGTTTGAAGAATATTGTGGACAATTTGAGCAAATGATTTAGGCACCCAAATTGCCCAAACATGAATCCCATCGAACATTTATGGGACATTATTGAAAGATCAGATGATGCACAAAATCCAGCACCAGTAATACTTTGACAATTATGGATGGACGTAAAGGCATCATGGCTCAATGTATCAGCAGGGCAGGGGACTTCCAATGACCTGTTGATTCCATGGTACATCAATTTGCTGTGGTATGCAAGGCAGAAGAAGGCCCGACACGATATTAGGAGGTATCCCATTACTTGTCACCTCAGTGTATGTGATATGTTCATGTAATATGTGGGGATAGTGACTGCATAAATGCAATCTGTACAGTCTGTTTTACTGTTACCATAGGTCTAGATTTACCCACCCAGTGTGCGAATAAAAGAAGAATTGGATGATGGTCTGAATCAAGATATAGTCAGAGAATTTAAGTGGCTGTATGAAATTTAAGTATGTTTTACTATGGCTCAGTTGTAATGAATCTAATGGAATGGATAACAAATATATCTACTCACATTAGCATCCACATTTATACTGTAGGAAGTATGAAGATCACAGTCTGACAGTAACAAAGTATGCGTCTAATGGGAAATGTGGAAAAGTATGCAAAATTCAGCATTTTTATGCTTTATACAGTTGTTGTTGTCTTTAGTCCAAAGACTAATCAGTCTCTCTCAACTGTCCACACTAATCAACCCTGTGAAAGCCTCTTTATCTCTACATGACTACTGTAGCCTACACCCATTTCAGCCTACTTACTGTATTCAAGCCTTGGTCGCCCTCTACAATCCTACCTCTTTTTTCCCCATCGCCTCCCACATACACATTCTTCCTTCCATTACTGAGTTGAAAATTTGATCATGTGTCAGGATGTGTTCTATCAACTGATTCCTTCTTTTAGTAAAGATAAGCACTAGAGTTCTTTTTTGCTTAATTTGTTATTGCGTGTACTCTTCTAAACTTCAACGTTCTTTCATAGCATCACATTTTAAAATTTCTCTTTTCCATAAAGGGCTACACTCCAGACAAATACCTTCACAAAGGACTGCCGAATATTTCAGTTTGCATCAGATATTAACAATGTCCTCTTTTCAGAAATACTTTTCTTCCTATTTCCAGTCTGCCCTTTATATCCTCTCTATGTCAGCCATCATTAGTTATGTTGCTGGCCATATAACAAACTTCATCCATTACTGTAAATGTATCATTTCCTATTCTAATTCCCTCAGTGTCACCTAATTTAATTGCACTACATTCCATTGCCTTTGTTCAACTATCATTTATGTTCATCTTGTAACCTTTTTTCAAGATACTATCCATTACCTTAATTACTCTTTCAAGTCCGTAGTTGTCTGACAGAATTGCAGAATCATCAGCAAAACACAAATCATGGATTTCTTCTCCCTGTACTTCAGTTCTCTTTCCAAATTTCTTCTTGGTGTCCTTCTTAGCTTGCTGAATGTATAGACTGATTAACACCAGTCTGTCCCTTCTCAATTATCTGTTCCCTTTCATGCCCTTCGAAACTTTTAATTGCTGTCTGGTTTCTGTACAAGTTGTAAATAACTTTTCACTGCTTGTGTTTTATCTCAACTATCTTCAAAATTTCAGTCCGCCCTACGAAAACCTTTTCCTAAATCTTGCCTTTCTTCAACCTAGCTTCTAAGATACGTCAAAGGATGAATCTTTCCATATCTTCACTTTTCCGTGGTAGGCATCTTGTCAGTAACAACAGAATGGCTGGAACCATTATCAAGAATAGTTACTGATGGTGTAAGCACCTAACACACGAAGCATTTCTCTCAGCCCACGTTCTATGGCAATGCCTGGCCAAGACAGTGACATTGAAGTTTTCCTCTAGATATTAATTTATGTACTTGCTTCTGACACTGTTCAGTGTCATACAGCAAAGAATAGTTGTAACAGGTAAAATATTAAGTCCACAGTGGTAAAAAATGAAAACAAATGAAATCTCAGCATGCAACAAATCATCCCACAGGACTGCAAGCTGCCTGAAACTACATGCAAATGTGAAGTGTTTTGGCACGGGGGGTGATGGTCTGACACTGCATGTGGATCCTGTGCTACAAGCCTCTTGGCATTGGATGAATGCTTGTTCTCATGTGCCTTTCCCCACCACAGCCTTTGTAGCTGTCAATCTTAAAATAATTCTGAACAGACATCAGTTACATTCTCACTGTTGCTCAGTAGAACTGAGTCCTTGAGTGCCACAAAGGCAGTGATGAGAAACTTAATATTTGGTGTTGAAGATTGTGGAGAAGATCCTTGTTCCAGTATAAGACACTGATGATGTTTGGAAAGAAGGAAAAATCAGACTGTTGGAAATGGTGTAAGCGTACAACATTGTCCAAATGCGACTTGCGTGCTTGGACACATCTGAGCTCAATTTATCAAAATGAGGACACTTGACTTGATAAATGTAGACAGGATGATACGGTCATTAAAGATAGAGGACAAGTTGTTGTAAAATGTGAGTGAATGGAAGAAGCATAACAATGCTGTAACTGGATGCAAACTGTGAGGTTATCACATGTTGATAAATGTCAGTTAACAGCATGAAGAACTGTCAGATTCTCTGCTGAGCATGTATTGTAAAATATCAAATGGCGAAAGTGGGGCAATGTGTGTTCATAGTTGACCTGCAAATTGCCTTTTATAAATGTACACAAGGGTATAAACCAGTTTCAACTGGGATACTTTTTTCTTTTTCAGTTTCTTGATGAACCATTAGGAGCGTCTTGGTTCACTGATTGCATCAAAGAGGATCCTGGACTAAATCTGGGGTGGGACGAAACCGAGAACAATGTAAGCATTCACATGAATCACGTATTACATGTAGAGTTAAAAAAAAAGGTCAAAATCATTGGCTAATTGCTCACATTGAGACTTCATTAAACAGAATGAATGTTTCCTAGAGCTAAGTCCTATTAGTAATTACAAGTAGTTTTGTACAAGGGTGGTTTGAATAGTTCTCAGAATGGAATAGAAAAAAAGTACTTACATCACTGAAACTTTTTATATTTTTCAATGTAGTCTCCTTGTAGATTAATGCGCTTGGTCCAACGATGTGCCAGTGCCTTGATCCCGTCTCAGAATGAGTTTCCTACAGACCTACAAAATAGTTGCCAACTCTGCCTATTCTTTGTTTGAAGTAAATCTTCATCCACCAAGAAAAACTTTCAGTTTTGGGAAGAGATGGAAGTCTGACAGAGCCATATCAGGTGAATAAGGTGGGTGTGGCAACAGTTCATACCTCAGTTCATGTAATTTTGCCTTGGCGACGGCACGTGTGCGGGCATGCATTGTCGTGGTGGAAGATGACTTTCTTCCTTGCTAAACCTGGCCTTTTTTCACATATCTTTTGTTGCTATTTGTCCGGGAGGTTATCATAGTATTCTCCAGTAATTGTTTGCCCCATGGGGAGATAATATAAAAATAGAACCCCTTCGCATCCCAGAACACGGATGCCATGACCTTTCCCCAGAAGGAATTGTCTTTGCTTTCTTTGGTGGCGGAGAATCTGCGTGTTTCCACTGCTTTGGCTGTTGTTTTGTCTCTGCTACGTAATAGTGCACCCAAGTTTCTTCTGTGGTCACAAACTGCCACAAAAAATCTTGTTCGTTTCTCCTAAAATGGGCACGACATTGTTCTGATATGTCCATTCTCATATGTTTTTGGTCCAGAGTCAAGAGTCGCGGCACCCATCTTGCAAATAATTTTTTCATTTCTAATTCTTCAGTTAAAATGTGACATACCCTTTCAAATGACATCTGGAAAGCATGAGCAATTTCACACACTTTCAATCGGCGATACTCCATGACCATTTTGGACACTTTTGCAATGATTTCTGGAGTAGTGACATATCTTGCCTGATCACTGCGCGGATCATCATCTAAGCTCTCCTGACCAAATTTAAATTTATTTGTCCACTTGGCAACAGTTGAATATGAAGGAGCAGAGTCCCCCAGTGTATTCTGGAAATCAGCGTGAATGTCCTTTGCTTTCATACCTTTCTTTACAAAGTACTTAATCACTGCTCGAATCTCCCCCCTCCCCTCCCCCCCCCCCCCCCCCTCATCTTTGCAAATCACTACGCGGGAACCACAACAGAGCCACGTCACCGCCACAGCTCTCTTCCTAGAGCACTTGATGTGGCACATGTTTACAGGCAACATTCCAATGAGTATCACAACATATTGTTGCACTAGTGCTGATCTCTCGTGGTGATTCTGAGAACTTTTCAAACCACCATCATACTACTCTGCTTGACTTTATTCTCATCTATTATTTGCTGACTGTTATCAGCAGAATCCGAGCAGGGCTTACAGTGATATAGATAATCCTTTTTACAGTGACCTTACTTGCAAAGGGCTTATTGTGACCACACATGTGCTTTATGACCTCCTGTTTCCCTCCATCACGTGTTTTGGCTGTCTGTCTGAGGTGACGTCCATCCTAGTTCTGTTATTATAGATGTTAACTTGCCTTGTAATTCTGTGTGCTCCTCTTTCTCTAGTTGCAACTATTGCTACAGTGTGTTCCAACATTGTTGTCAGCAGTGCAACATGATCATTGCTTCTTTGGCGCTTCAATGATATTACAGTGTTCATACAACCCCTGTAGTTGTAAATTTTTCTGATACTTCAACTGCATTGTGTTTGTTGATTACAAGCTCACATTTTTTAAAAATATTTTCTTTCAAATATCAATAGTTTTTCTTCGGCTTTGTGTATATTGAAGCTTTGTATTTGTGTAATTTTACTGGTAAGATACTTGAATGATAACAGTGACTCTTCAAGATACTGCTAAGTTATATTTTTCTTGATGTTAGTACAAATGTGTGATTTTACTTTAACAGCTACTAAGTGGGCATCTGTTTTCTTTACTAAACAGACTTCCTAAAAACATGATGTGGTCAATTGTGTTGAAAGTGTATCCATCCTCAGTGAAAGGGGCATGTCTTTGAATTCTCCTCCTTTATGACCAGATGTTTTATCCTCTATTCATTAATACAAATTGCTTTTTATCAGCCATTGTGCCTAGTTTTTGCATTATTGTCATTAATTCTGCTTTGGAGCTGCATAGTAATTCTAAATCACCCACAAAGGAAAATCTATTAGTATTAACATCCTGAAGTTGAATCCATTGTTGGTAAGTTTTATTAAATTCTGTATCACTCTTCTCTGCGATGATTCTGAATAAGAAATGTGAAATGGTGTGTCCTTGTCTCAATCCATTGTACATACAGTCCTACCAATGCCTTTATTTGGCAAAAAGTTTTGTTTATACACATTTTAGTTAATATGATTAATTTTGAAGGTAGTTGAGACTCCCCATTACAAGCCAGAAAGTGTGATAAAGTATATTATTGTCAGCTCATTTAAAATCTAAAAACAGTGTGTGGACATCTACATTTAATTTCCGCACTTTTCAGTAGTTTATATTAGAGTGAATAAATCATTCAGTGTTGGTGTGAATTTGGGGAAAAAACCATTGATAGTCCTCAATTAGATATTTAGTTCCTGGGATCAGCCTGTTTAACAGGATTTTATAGATGACATTGGGTAGAGTAATTCTTCTGTAGATATTGCGCATGGGAGGGGGATATCATTTTTCTTAAATTTGGGGCATATGACTGTGGTTAGCTAGTCTGCACATATAATTTCTTCCAAATGGCTTGTGTTAGGCTTCTACCTCTAATTTCAATTGTAATCTTCAGTTTATTAATACTTCGGCTTAAATCTGGTCTTTACTGCAAGCCTTGTTATTCTTCAATTTCTTTATTGTTTGCTGTATTTCATTTACTGATCCAGTGATGACTTGTATCTCAGCTGTACGTGACTCTTCAAATCTAAAGCAAGACCATGGATCATTGTAGTTGAATAGTTGTGAAAAATATCTTCCATGCCTTTTGTATGTGTCTCTTGTTGGTTATTATTTTCCCATGTTGATCATTTGTAAACTGCTCTCTTTATAGAATTGGCTGAAATGTTATTTTTATATTTTGATACATCTATCTTGGTCTGTGGTGCTGGAAATTGTCTTCCATTTCTTTTATCATGTGGTCATGTTGTTTTATTCCTTTTTCTCGTGCCTTGGAGCTCGTTATGTCCTAGTAGATTTGACAGTATCTTTCCTTCATTGTAATATTGTTCCTTTCATTAATGCTGTTATCTTCGCCACCTCTCCATCAGACTGCATGAAAAGGTTGTGCAAGACGTCTCCAACAACTTTCACCCACACTGCTGTAACTGCTATTCCCATTTCTAGAGGCCCTTCCGCCACCAACTGGTGCCACGATGGACTGAAGTCATTGCAATAGCTGCAACATTTCAAGTGACACCCTTCATAGACCAGCCGAATAATTTTTAAACAACTTCATGCTAAGTCTCACTCTCTAATTAAATGCAGTGGAAGGAATAATAGGAAAGTTACATCACTGCCCTGGGAACATATGTCTTTGCATCACAGATGTGGGCCGAGCTCTGTACCTTCTGTGCTGCTAATGATCAACAGTTGTTCCCGCTCTTGTCCTTCAGGGTGGTTTTTGTACTGATTTGTATTCATCTGTTTTATCCCACTGTTTGTTCATGGTACACATTGATGCTTCTTCAGTCAGCTCTCCACAGGTCCAAGAGAATAGCATCACACTGAGATCTATCTGTAGTGGCACACTCTTCCTCCTCCTCCTCCTCCTCCTCCTCCTCCTCCTCATCATCATCATTATTATCGTCGTCATCACCATCAGTGGGTTAGTAACCTCGGTTGGGCCGCTGGTCATCCTTGTGCTGTGTGTTGATGACTTTTGCATTTGATGCAGCCCCCATTCAGTATTCTCAGCTGAATGCCAGCACCAAGGCACCATCTGATGGGCCTCTGTGTGGACCTTTCCCCATGGCTTCCAATTCTCTACTGCAAAAATTTATGCTATGATACTCTGCCACTGTACTATGGTCCATCATGACCCAGAACTGTGCTTGGGCTCCCAGTGCTTGGAAGTTGTTGAATAGCCACATTCTTTTTGCTAAAAAGTAGACTCTGATGCCCCATGTTTGTCAACTAAAGAGTAGTTGCATTGGAAAGCTTAATGGTCTTAGCTTCCTTGCCCACACTTCTTGGGGTGTGGATCATGCTACTCTTGTAATTACCAGGCCCTGGTCTAATCCTGAGTGGACTATGGTTGCCAGGTTTAGACTCCACTGCACTTTTGCCTTTGAAACTGCTAGACCCATTCCATCGTTGTGGTGTTCGTCTGGCCACTAGTTCCTTCTGGACTAGTCCCATAGATATTCTCCTCAGTTCCAATGGTACCAATTCTTGGCCTGCTATACAATTGGCATTTGACAATTCATTGATCAGCCAACTTTTCCTATACTTTTTGCATACGAGAGGTGTTGACCACCAGATGCCAGATGCCGGATGGGATTACCAGTTGGAAAGCACCTCTCAGCCCTCTGCCAGGATCTCTGTCTTTCCTCCATGGAATGTGCTCCCCATGTTTTCTTCTGCACCCTGACTTGGTTGGTGCACAAGTCCTTAATTAGCTCTGATCTAGTTCAAGATCGTAAAGTCTCTGTCGCCCCCAGGTCCTTTCGGCACCTCTTACATTAGTTCCTTAGGAGTCTCAGGCTGCTACCACCTTTTACATTGACAGCTCTAAAACTGGGGATAAGACAGGATATGCTTTTACATCCACTGCCAGTCAGGAACACCATTTGTTCCCAGGAACATTTGTATTTTTATGTGGAGCTGATAGCTGTTACGAGAGCTGTCCACTTTGTTGAACAGACATCCTACGACTGCGTTTTAATACGTAGTGACTCAATGAGCATTGACCAGTGTTACTCTTGTTACCCTGTGGTCTCTGCTATTCATGGTCTTTTTGCTGAACTTGGTCATACTGAGAGCTTACTTATCTTTCTCTGGGTCCCAAGTCATGTGGATATCCCAGCAATGAATTGGCTGACAATTTGGCTAGAGAATCAATTACTTCTACCCCAGTTGCTTTGTTGATCACAAGTGCATATCTGTGAACACGGATTAATCCTCTGTTCACTCGGAGATGAAATGCCGTCTTGATGGCTACTGCTACTTCTAATAAATTACATATTGTCAAAGAGATTACCACTGCATGGCACTATTCTCTCTGTTACTCCAAGAAGGAATCCACCATACAGTGTTGCAACCACATTGGTCATATCAGGATAACCCATAGTTTTATTTTGCACAATGAGCCATTGCCATGTTGTAGTAGGGGAGCTTTATAGGCAGTAGCTCCTTCTTCTGGTTCATCATGCTATGCATGACCTTCCAAATCCTTTGCCTCAAATGTTGGCAGACAGTTCACAGACAGTTGAACTTGTTCTCCATTGTGTTCTATGAAAGTGTTTTATCCTTTAAATTATAAGATTTTCAGCTAGCTTCAGGGGGTAGCCAGGAAGATGGGGCACCTCCCACTATATGCTGGTCCTGGGGGACCTCCTTGACCAGTTCACTCTTTCATGCCTCCCTTACTCTGTTTTAATTGCTTTTAGATGCAGTTTCTCTACTTGTCTGCTGAATCCTATTTTCTGTTTTAGAGGTAGCACTTTGTTGAATTGTAGGTGTTCCTTTTCACCTTGACTAAACTGGGGTAGTGGCAGGACAGCAGTGGTTGGGATGACTGCTGCCGCATGTAGAGCCTTGGGGATGCCCACTTGCTGCCTTATCTATTTCTCCCATCATGTTTTATTATTGATGGTACAGCTGATATCTGTTGCATTTTGTAATCTTCCCACTTTGACTGTTCTGAATCTGCCGATTAGAACACTAGAGGGGGCAGACGTGAGATGGTCCTTTTCTTGCCATAGGATGAGGTATGGGAGACACCTTGTGTTTCCTGACCAATGTGCCAGCCTGATCCAAATAGTTTGCCATAAATTCTTTCACAGCTCTAACATCTACATCTACATCTACATCTACATTGATACTCCGCAAGCCACCCAACGGTGTGTGGCGGAGGGCACCTTACGTGCCACTGTCATTACCTCCCTTTCCTGTTCCAGTCGCGTATGGTTCGCGGGAAGAACGACTGTCTGAAAGCCTCCGTGCGCGCTCTAATCTCTCTAATTTTACATTCGTGATCTCCTCGGGAAGTATAAGTAGGCGGAAGCAATATATTCGATACCTCATCCAGAAACGCATCCTCTCGAAACCTGGCGAGCAAGCTACACCGCGATGCAGAGCGCCTCTCTTGCAGAGTCTGCCACTTGAGTTTATTAAACATCTCCGTAACGCTATCACGGTTACCAAATAACCCAGTGACGAAACGCGCCGCTCTTCTTTGGATCTTCTCTATCTCCTCCGTCAACCCGACCTGGTACGGATCCCACACTGATGAGCAATACTCAAGTATAGGTCGAACGAGTGTTTTGTAAGCCACCTGCTTTGTTGATGGACTACATTTTCTAAGCACTCTCCCAATGAATCTCAACCTGGTACCCGCCTTACCAACAATTAGTTTTATATGATCATTCCACTTCAAATCGTTCCGTACGCATACTCCCAGATATTTTACAGAAGTAACTGCTACCAGTGTTTGTTCCGCTATCATATAATCATACAATAAAGGATCCTTCTTTCTATGTATTCGCAATACATTACATTTGTCTATGTTAAGGGTCAGTTGCCACTCCCTGCACCAAGTGCCTATCCGCTGCAGATCTTCCTGTATTTCGCTACAATTTTCTAATGCAGCAACTTCTCTGTATACTACAGCATCATCCGCGAAGAGCCGCATGGAACTTCCGACACTATCTACTAAGTCATTTATATATATTGTGAAAAGCAATGGTCCCATAACACTCCCCTGTGGCACGCCAGAGGTTACTTTAACGTCTGTAGACGTCTCTCCATTGATAACACCGGTGGTACCTTCAATAAATTGGTCTTATTGCTAATATGGACTTCGGTCTTCAGAAAATGTACTTAATGGATTTCACTAAATGAAGTACCCTTCAATTGAGGGAGTGATGACCTTGCTGTTTCATCCATTAACCCCCAATCAACAAATCTTCTTCAAAATTCATGGAACAGTCTGCTGTCTCCATACATTATTCTCCTGTCCCCAGTTTTCACTGATCTCCATACCATGCAATCTTTTTTTCTCGGAGACGTAATGATAGTACCTTGCATTTTCATGATTCATTTACTGTGAAGGATAATGCCTCACAGTTAAAAATAACACTGGTATTGAAAAACGATCCCTTTACTTTGGATAGTAGATAACGCGAGAGTAACTTCAAGACTTATTTAATTTTCTACAATTCCTTCTCCTCTATCCACCCTCGAATGGCTATGCTCCATTCAAAGGTATTACTAGACAACTGAATTTATTTCATCTTATTTTATTATTTCAATAATTGCAAGAGCCAGCCATTTTTTATGTATTTTTATTCATGCCAGTATGCATTTTGAGCTTTCATCCATCTTTAGTTGGCATAGTACATATCTGAATCTTCAGTAAGTAGGTTGTTAACACAGTGACATCAGTATGGATGCTGCAGCTGGCCTGTGCGAAATAGTTTTGCGTAGCTACTACACTTTGTGAGTTTTATATTTATGGTACATTAATGGTTAGCTTTACTTTCTTTCTACTCAGCTTGTTGTTCAGATTTTTGCATTTATAGATGTGGCACAAACACTTTTTCACTTGTATCTTGCATAAAAACAGTGCAGTGTCTGCTATGTTTCTGACTGATAACTTTGTTTACATCAAAAAATTATATGTATGGTCAAAGTTATATTTTTCTTATGTATTCTGAAAGTACTAGTTCTACTTTTAAGCTTCTGTATAACTAAAATGTATAAAAATTGTTTAGCATGAGTGTGGTGAGTAATCTGTGTGGCTATTTAATAAGTCGGAGCGACATTTGCAAACAATAGAGACAGAAAACACTTACATGAAAAGAACTACTATATTCATCGGATTGGCTCACATCTCATAATGTTTTTTCATGGCTGTGCTTTGTGTGGTTGTACTACCAAATTGACAGAGCACTGAAAGACCTGAGTCGAAACAAGGCCCCCGGAGTAGACAATATTCCATTGGAACTACTGACGGCCGTGGGAGAGCCAGTCCTGACAAAACTCTACCATCTGGTGAGCAAGATGTATGAAACAGGTGAAATACCCTCAGACTTCAAGAAGAATATAATAATTCCAATCCCAAAGAAAGCAGGTGTTGACAGATGTGAAAATTACCGAACTATCAGCTTAATAAGTCACAGCTGCAAAATACTAACACGAATTCTTTACAGACGAATGGAAAAACTAGTAGAAGCCAACCTCGGGGAAGATCAGTTTGGATTCCGTAGAAACACTGGAACACGTGAGGCAATACTGACCTTACGACTTATCTTAGAAGAAAGATTAAGGAAAGGCAAACCTACGTTTCTAGCATTTGTAGACTTAGAGAAAGCTTTTGACAATGTTGACTGGAATACTCTCTTTCAAATTCTAAAGGTGGCAGGGGTAAAATACAGGGAGCGAAAGGCTATTTACAATTTGTACAGAAACCAGATGGCAGTTATAAGAGTCGAGGGACATGAAAGGGAAGCAGTGGTTGGGAAGGGAGTAAGACAGGGTTGTAGCCTCTCCCCGATGTTGTTCAATCTATATATTGAGCAAGCAGTAAAGGAAACAAAAGAAAAATTCGGAGTAGGTATTAAAATTCATGGAGAAGAAATAAAAACTTTGAGGTTCGCCGATGACATTGTAATTCTGTCAGAGACAGCAAAGGACTTGGAAGAGCAGTTGAATGGAATGGACAGTGTCTTGAAAGGAGGATATAAGATGAACATCAACAAAAGCAAAACAAGGATAATGGAATGTAGTCTAATTAAGTCAGGTGATGCTGAGGGAATTAGATTAGGAAATGTGGCACTTAAAGTAGTAAAGGAGTTTTGCTATTTGGGGAGCAAAATAACTGATGATGGTCGAAGTAGAGAAGATATAAAATGTAGGCTGGCAATGGCAAGGAAAGCGTTTCTGAAGAAGAGAAATTTGTTAACATCCAGTATTGATTTAAGTGTCAGGAAGTCATTTCTGAAAGTATTCGTATGGAGTGTAGCCATGTATGGAAGTGAAACATGGACGATAAATAGTTTGGACAAGAAGAGAATAGAAGCTTTCGAAATGTGGTGCTACAGAAGAATGCTGAAGATTAGATGGGTAGATCACATAACTAATGAGGAAGTATTGATTAGGATTGGGGAGAAGAGAAGTTTGTGGCACAACTTGACTAGAAGAAGGGATCGGTTGGTAGGACATGTTCTGAGGCATCAAGGGATCACCAATTTAGTATTGGAGGGCAGCGTGGAGGGTAAAAATCGTAGAGGGAGACCAAGAGATGAATACACTAAGCAGATTCAGAAGGATGTAGGTTGCAGTAGGTATTGGGAGATGAAAAAGCTTGCACAGGATAGAGTAGCATGGAGAGCTGCATCAAACCAGTCTCAGGACTGAAGACCACAACAACAACAACAACTACCAAATTATAGAGATTATTTAGAAAATTTTTGTCGTGGTATTCTGTTTGGTTATTTAGAGCACCATACAATGACACAAATCTGTGGGAATAAATTTCAATTTCTTGAAGTAAATTCATTCATTTTCCTTTGTTAGCTAGGTGGAGTATTTGTAAGTTAAGAGCTATATCTAGCACTTGTTGACCTTCAGCCTCATATAGGGCAAATGTTGAAGTTGCTCAAGTTTCTTTAATAGTGTTTCGTCCATTAGTTTGGTCAGCTGTTTATAATGGGTTTTTATGCATTTTGTTGAGCATTGCCTTATATGAATCTAGTTGGTGCTTTTCTGGGTGGCATGCCGGTTTGTTGTGGCACCTGCGTGTGTTGGTTCCATGTATATTTCAAATTTATGTATGCAGTACTGATGTAAACAAATCAACGAACTCATATATTTCTGGCAAAGTCACATTTTTGTGTCTAAGCAAGTTATTTTTAATTATTTCTATTGTCTCCTTGATGCGTATGTTAGTGTAGAGGTTCGCGATGCAAGCATAGCTGTCTCAGAAATCTGAATGTCCTTTATACAGTTAATTAGTTCATAACTATTCTGTGCTGAGCATGTTTCTTTCTTTCTGATTGCATAAGCTGGTATTTATGATAGGGTGTCATGGACAATTCTGTTTTTGGTTCATAGATGCAGGAGAATTCATGACAGTACAGTCATGTATATCTTTTGCAGTTGAAAGGAAGTCACTTTTCTTCATCAGATGTTCAAGTTTATTCCGTAATTTAGAAGTGGGATCTGACTGAATTTATATTGTATTGTTGATTTTGAAGACTTCAATGCTTTTACTGAGACACAGCCTATCATACATCACAACAACACAGACACCTTTATCTGTTTTCACTCTTAAATTGTTATTGTCACTTAGTTTTTTACTAGTGTTTTAAGTACTATATGGTCATTGTCTTTCATGTTACTACAGTTTACTTCCTCTGTTCGTTTGGCGATAAAATTGTTTATGTTGTGACCTATGGCAGTCTGGTCATTCTGGATAAGTTGAGCTGCATTACATGCTATTTTAGCGGAAAAGAGTGTGCCACATTTAGAAAAACAAAAATTAGGATAAGCAGAGTAGAAAGTAAGTATACCTAATCAGAGGTTTTAATGCTGTGCTTATTGAAGATTCAAATACATATTACACCAATTGAAGATGGATGAAAGCCCAAAATGCTTATTGGCATAAATGAAAATACACAAATAAGTGACTTGTTGGTGCATTTCTTATAATAATACAATCCACATTATGAAGCTACACAATCAATAAACTGGATAGATTTCATCTTTAAATGCGAACATTTTAGGTTGGGCTTTACCTGACTGTTATTGACATTAAATGGAACAACACATTTACTGTTACCAGTAGCCGTTTAATTTATTTCCATGACGTGTTTCAAAGGTTTAAACCTCCATCATTGGGTGGATTTACATTAGTTAGTATGACATTTGTGTGTGTGTTGTGTTACAATTTTTTGGAGGAACTTGTGGCACTCTCTAGTGGAGAAACAAGACACTATTTCAGAACATGATTTTGGGTATGAAGTTTAAGCTGTTTTAACTTGTCAAAATCGGATTTATATGCCACCTGAAGTACACAGACATGTATTCAACACCTCAAAACAAACACCTCCAAATCCTTTAAATAATTATTCTGTAATAATGTTGTTATGATGTATATTCTTTGTACTTTGCCATTATGTCTTCTCTTCTGCTATACGAACCTTGCACGCAGCAGATTCCAGACGCCATATTTGTTTACAAATATGACAGTATACACATGACGTGTTACGACAGTGAAAGGAACCTGTGACCACTGGAGGTACTCTATTTTACTTATTTTATGTTTACCGTTAGATATCAGTTTAATTTTTTGTCATAAGAAACCCAAAATCATGTTCTGAAATCGTGTCTTGTTTCTCCACTAGAAGTGCCACAAGTTCCTCCAAAAAATTGTAACACAACACACACACAAATGTCACACTAACTAATGTAAATCCACCCAATGATGGAGGTTTAAACCTTTGAAACACGTCATGGAAATAAATAAAATGGCTATTGGTAACAGTAAACTTGTTGTTTCATTAAATATTTCATCTTATTTAAATAAACAATTTTTAACAGTATTTCTGTGTACTTATTCATCAGCACTGCAGTAAATGTTGGGAACATTTTCCTTGTTACCAGTCCCATACATTAGTTGTTTTCATGCTTAAAGTTTTCCTAATATAGCTAATTATTTTTCTGACAAAGTTTGCATCCTGGTTAATAAAAACTGAGGTAGCTTCATCTGCAAGAGATACATTGTTCTGTCCAAAATATCATGGGTACTAACTAGATCTGTTGAGAAAAAAGGAAAAACATGTTTGCCCTTAACAAATATACTGGTTATGAGCATTTGAACTTTCTTGGACTTTAAAACATTAACATACTAAAATTCAGTTACTGTGTAATTTTTAGTATTTATAGTAATTGTGGATAGCAGGAGAAAATTACTTTGACTTACAGACTAACTTTGTCATTTACAGACAAAATAATAGGAGGTAAAGTGCTTACTAACAAAGTGTATTTATTAAAGAGCAGTGAACACCCTACTTACAGTCATGATCAGACTTTCTGTGTCCCCTGTATTTAGTCTAGCCTCAAAGTATTTGATACAATACTTCATTTGCTAATTTAGTCAGCTGGAAGTACAGTGATACAGATCTCAAAATTGCTGAACCTCTTACAAGTACAAAAGGCAGCTTCTTTTAACCCAGTACACACATTGTGATAATTACTCTGTGCACTTTGTTTACCAGATTTTCACCCTCAGTAATTTTGAGATCATTTTCTACAGGGAATTTTGTCACTATTTCTTCTACATCTACATCTACATCTGTACTCCGCGAGCCACCTTACGGTGTGTGGCGGAGGGTACTTATTGTACCACTATCTGATCCCCCCTTCCCTGTTCCATTCACGAATTGTGCGTGGGAAGAACGACTGCTTGTAAGTCTCCGTATTTGCTCTAATTTCTCTGATCTTTTCGTTGTGATCATTACGCGAGATATATGTGGGCGGTAGTAATATGTTGCCCATCTCTTCCCGGAATGTGCTCTCTCGTAATTTCGATAATAAACCTCTCCGTATTGCGTAACGCCTTTCTTGAAGTGTCCGCCACTGGAGCTTGTTCAGCATCTCCGTAACGCTCTCGCGTTGACTAAATGTCCCCATGACGAATCGCGCTGCTTTTCGCTGGATCATGTCTATCTCTTCTATTAATCCAACCTGGTAAGGGTCCCATACTGATGAGCAATACTCAAGAATCGGACGAACAAGCGTTTTGTAAGCTACTTCTTTCGTCGATGAGTCACATTTTCTTAGAATTCTTCCTATGAATCTCAACCTGGCGCCTGCTTTTCCCACTATTTGTTTTATGTGATCATTCCACTTCAGATCGCTCCGGATAGTAACTCCTAAGTATTTTACGGTCGTTACCGCTTCCAGTGATTTACCACCTATGGCATAATCGTACTGGAATGGATTTCTGCCCCTATGTATGCGCATTATATTACATTTATCTACGTTTAGGGAAAGCTGCCAGCTGTCGCACCATGCATTAATCCTCTGCAGGTCCTCCTGGAGTACGTACGAGTCTTCTGATGTTGCTACTTTCTTGTAGACAACCGTGTCATCTGCAAATAGCCTCACGGAGCTACCGATGTTGTCAACTAAGTCATTTATGTATATTGTAAACAATAAAGGTCCTATCACGCTTCCCTGCGGTACTCCCGAAATTACCTCTACATCTGCAGATTTTGAACCGTTAAGAATGACATGTTGTGTTCTTTCTTCTAGGAAATCCTGAATCCAATCACAAACCTGGTCCGATATTCCGTAAGCTCGTATTTTTTTCACTAAACGTAAGTGCGGAACCGTATCAAATGCCTTCCTGAAGTCCAGGAGTACGGCATCAATCTGCTCGCCAGTGTCTACGGCACTGTGAATTTCTTGGGCAAATAGGGCGAGCTGAGTTTCACATGATCTCTGTTTGCGGAATCCATGTTGGTTATGATGAAGGAGATTTGTATTATCTAAGAACGTCATAATACGAGAACACAAAACATGTTCCATTATTTTACAACAGATTGACGTAAGCGAAATAGGCCTATAATTATTCGCATCTGATTTATGACCCTTCTTGAAAATGGGAACGACCTGCGCTTTCTTCCAGTCGCTAGGTACTTTACGTTCTTCTAGCGATCTACGATAAATTGCTGATAGAAAGGGGGCAAGTTCTTTAGCATAATCACTGTAGAATCTTAAGGGTATCTCGTCTGGTCCGGATGCTTTTCCGCTACTAAGTGATAGCAGTTGTTTTTCAATTCCGATATCGTTTATTTCTATATTTTCCATTTTGGCGTCCGTGCGACAGCTGAAGTCAGGGACCGTGTTACGATTTTCCGCAGTGAAACAGTTTCGGAACACTGAATTCAGTATTTCTGCCTTTCTTCGGTCGTCCTCTGTTTTGGTGCCATCGTGGTCAACGAGTGACTGAATAGGGGATTTAGATCCGCTTACCGATTTTACATATGACCAAAACTTTTTAGGGTTCTTGTTTAGATTGTTTGCCAATGTTTTATGTTCGAATTCGTTGAATGCTTCTCTCATTGCTCTCTTTACGCTCTTTTTCGCTTCGTTCAGCTTTTCCTTATCAGCTATGATTCGACTACTCTTAAACCTATGATGAAGCTTTCTTTGTTTCCGTAGTACCTTTCGTACATGATTGTTATACCACGGTGGATCTTTCCCCTCGCTTTGGACCTTAGTCGGTACGAACTTATCCAAGGCGTACTGGACGATGTTTCTGAATTTTTTCCATTTTTGTTCCACATCCTCTTCCTCAGAAATGAACGTTTGATGGTGGTCACTCAGATATTCTGCGATTTGTGCCCTATCACTCTTGTTAAGCAAATATATTTTCCTTCCTTTCTTGGCATTTCTTATTACACTTGTAGTCATTGATGCAACCACTGACTTATGATCACTGATACCCTCTTCTACATTCACGGAGTCGAAAAGTTCCGGTCTATTTGTTGCTATGAGGTCTAAAACGTTAGCTCCACGAGTTGGTTCTCTAACTATCTGCTCGAAGTAATTCTCGGACAAGGCAGTCAGGATAATGTCACAAGAGTCTCTGTCGCTGGCTCCAGTTCTGATTGTGTGACTATCCCATTCTATACCTGGTAGATTGAAGTCTCCCCCTATTACAATAGTATGATCACGAAACTTCTTCACGACGTTCTGCAGGTTCTCTCTGAGGCGCTCAACTACTACGGTTGCTGATGCAGGTGGTCTATAGAAGCATCCGACTATCATATCTGACCCACCTTTGATACTTAACTTAACCCAGATTATTTCACATTTGCATTCGCTAATAACTTCACTGGATATTATTGAATTCTTTACTGCTATAAATACTCCTCCACCATTGGCGTTTATCCTATCCTTGCGGTATATATTCCATTCTGTGTCTAGGATTTCGTTACTGTTCACTTCCGGTTTTAACCAACTTTCCGTTCCTAATACTATATGCGCACTATTTCCTTCAATAAGAGATACTAATTCAGGAACCTTGCCCTGGATACTCCTGCAGTTTACCAATATTACGTTGACTTTTCCTGTTTTTGGTCTCTGAGGACGGACGTTCTTTATCAACGATGATAATGTCCTCTCTGGTAAGCCGTCAGGTATTTTATCGTTTCGCCCAAGGGGGGGTCCCTCTAACCTAAAAAACCCCTGTGTGCACGCCACACGTACTCTGCTACCCTAGTAGCTGCTTCCGGTGTGTAGTGCACGCCTGACCTGACTAGGGGGGCCCTACAGTTCTCCACCCAATAACGGAGGTCGATGAATTTGCAACCATTATAGTCGCAGAGTCGTCTGAGCCTCTGGTTTAGACCCTCCACACGGCTCCAAACCAGAGGACCGCGATCGACTCTGGGCACTATGCTGTAGATATTAAGCTCAGCTTGCACTCCGCATGCGATGCTAGTTGTCTTCACCAAATCAGCCAGCCGCCGGAAGGAACCAAGGATGGCCTCAGAACCCAAGCGGCAGGCGTCATTTGTTCCGACATGTGCTACTATCTGCAGCCGGTCACACCCAGTGCGTTCAATAGCTGCCGGAAGGGCCTCCTCCACATTACGGACGAGACCCCCCCGGCAAGCACACCGAGTGCACACTGGCATTCTTCCCCGACCTACCCGCTATTTTCCTAAGGGGCTCCATAACCCGCCTAACGTTTGAGCTCCCTATAACTAATAGGCCCGCCCTCTGTGACTGTCGGGACCTTGCCAGAGAATCGGCCACTGGCCCAACAGGCGAGGCATCCTGTGGTGGCTCGGAAACGATGTCATCACCACTAGGAAGCACCCCGTACCTGTTGGAAAGGGGTAAGGCAGCTGCCACGCGGCCAGATCCCACCTTCGCCTTTCGGCCAGGCACGCGCGAGCCCACCACTGTCCGCCATTCACCCTGGAGTGATGGCTGACCGGTAAGATGCTCACTGCCGGAAGACGCAGCGACATCAGGGGTTCCATGCGATTCCAAGGCCACCGAAGTAGGCATAGGTCTCACCACAGTTGCCCCAACGCCACTACGAGCCGACGCCTGCGCCTCGAGCTCGATGAGCCTAACAGACAAAGCCTCCACCTGCCCCCGAAGAGTGGCCAATTCTCCTTGCGTCCGCTCACAACAACCACAGTCCCTACACATGACTATGTTTACCCTACAAGCGAACGGTGTACTCGCCTTATTAGCAGCAGGAAATCGAAGTGCTCTCTCACTGACGGTCTAACCGACACTGAGCTGTTCTAACCAAACAAACAAAAGCCTGTACGATACGAGGGTCAGTAGCAACGGCGATACTGTACACTACACTGTTATTAAAATAAACGGTTGTGTCTAGTAGGCACTCAAACACGCAAGAAATTACAAAAATAAAATAGTAACTACCCAGATAACTGAAAATAAGTTGTAGCTGTTTGAAGCTCGTAAAAATGTGTAACAAGCGAACGGTGTACTCGCCTTATTAGCAGCAGGAAATCGAAGTGCACTCTCACTGACGGTCTAACCGACACTGAGCTGTTCTAACCAAACAAACAAAAGCCTGTACGATACGAGGGTCGATAGCAACGGCGATACTGTACACTACACTGTTATTAAAATAAACGGTTGTGTCTAGTAGGCACTCAAACATGCAAGAAATTACAAAAATAAAATAGTAACTACCCAGATAACTGAAAATAAGTTGTAGCTGTTTGAAGCTCGTAAAAATGTGTAACAAGCGAACGGTGTACTCGCCTTATTAGCAGCAGGAAATCGAAGTGCACTCTCACTGACGGTCTAACCGACACTGAGCTGTTCTAACCAAACAAACAAAAGCCTGTACGATACGAGGGTCGATAGCAACGGCGATACTGTACACTACACTGTTATTAAAATAAACGGTTGTGTCTAGTAGGCACTCAAACACGCAAGAAATTACAAAAATAAAATAGTAACTACCCAGATAACTGAAAATAAGTTGTACCTGTTTGAAGCTCGTAAAAATGTGTAACAAGCGAACGGTGTACTCGCCTTCATTTTATTTCTCATACCATTTCCTAAATGTCTCAGTTTTATTTATATCAATTTTAGTTAGGTGGACTTAATTTATTTTGCCATTATATGAAATTACAAATTCCCCATCAACATGGAATTTTGTCACAAATTCATTAACTGCTTCTTCTTTCCCATTTAGACTTTTATACATTTTTATCTACATCTACCTCGTAGACTTTTTTTTAATAAGACTGAGATTTCAATTCATTACATCTGTTACTATTTTCAACAGAACAGGTCTGTACTACTCTCATTGCATTGACCTGACAAGATTTAACAACTACTTCAATTTGTTTATTCCAACAATTTTCAGTTTCTGCTCCACTGGACGCACGTTTGGTGCTGAACGTCACTATTTTTGATTCCAAACTACATTCACATTTTATTTATTTTGAGGAAGATTTTGTTCTGAATCTCCTTTATTTATTTCACTATTAATTGTATCCTTTTTGTGACCTCTGCACTCTGAACAATTTAAACTGTTGAACTGTAACTATACTTCTCAAAATTAACTACATTGTGTAGTCATTAATCAGTTACTTTCACTTTTAACTTCAAACCTTTTGTCATGACTAATTTGGTGTGCTTCCTAAAATATGTTAAGAAATTATCTACTGTGCTGATCCATTTCTGTATTACTCCACTGAACTATTGCTTCATCACAGTGTGTAATGTTAGTGACAAATCAGTCATATCCAACACATTGTTCATGTTCCTTACTGCACAACCCTTATCTCTAGTTTTACTCATCTTGAAAACAATGAAACTGAACCTTTCTACTTACCATAACTTTCACTGCTCGTGTGGGTAGTTCAGTCTGTCAGTTAGTGCACACTACTTTGCATACACGAGACAAAATTTCTTGTTGGTTGTCTACCTCCTGTATGGTGAGCTAATTTCTAGGTCCCCCTTGATTTTCTGCTAGGTGCCCCGTTTGACGCATTGGACTACTGTTACAGTTTTCCAAATTCTGACTCTCTTTTCCATTTATTTCTTCACACAGTTGAATTGAATTGAATTGAATTTTATTTGATCCTGTAAGATTACATAGTGTACAGTAAATGTACATGTAATATAGGACTTGTCAAAGTATTAACATTCATTATCACTTATTTTTCTACACCTTTAGCTTACATTTTTACATCATTGATAATGAATAACAATATATACAAATTTAATGGCATAAGTATTCTGCAACACTGTAAAACTCTTTTTCATTGAGATAGTCTTTAAGTTTCTTTGGAAAGTCATTGTGAAGTACACTATCTTTCAGGTTTTTAGGCAGACTTCTTAGTAGTCTGATACCAGAGTACTGGGGTCCTTTTTCTAGCATTGCCATTCGGTGTGGTATGCTCCATACTTCATTCTTACTTCTTGTATTGTGGGTGTGTACACTAGCATTTGTAATCCAGTCCTCACTACCTTTTGTGATGTACATTATTGTTTTGTATATATACAATGATGAAAAAGTTAAGATACCTAAATTCTTGAAACAGTTTCTTTATACAATGTGGCATTCGATTTTTTCATTCAGCATAATGTCACAATGTTAGCTGATGACACAGCAATCCAATCAAGAATTCATCCTAAGCCTTATTAAAAATAGTTGGGATGATGGCTAACAGTCTTACAGATGGTTCACAGCGAACAGTTTGTCAAGCAAATGTTAATGCTTGAGCACTAAATGGAACATACTGTATAAAGTTGTTTGGGGCCTAGTTGCATAACAAATTAAAATGCATACAGTGAGTAGATAAATTAATCAGAAAACTGAGTGCAGCATGTTATACCAGTAGAGACATCACTTATTTTGTTGATCTAATGATGAGAGTGTTGGCGTATTTTGCATATTTGCACACATTGTTGGGTTAGTGAAATATCTTCTGATGCACTGTAATAAATAAAGTGTGTCTAAAATGTGTAACTGCCCATCTTGCCGGGGCATTTTTAAGGATCTTGGAATTCTTGACTAAGTATGTAATTATTTTATTTCAGAAATACCATTGTAACCAAATGTTTATGAAGCCACCAATAGAAGATTAACAGCAGTTATTTAAGATAACAGAGGAAGCACAGTTTTAATTGTTTCATGACTTTCTTTCTAATTTACTTGATTAAATATTACTTCACATTATCATGTTTAGCATAACAGAGTACTTAGCTATTAGTGTCAAAGTATCAGGTTGACAGAGTAATATTTTTATCATTGTTTTCTTCCTGGGGGTTTCTACAGATGTCCAATTTTGTCACGTCAAACATTAAATCAGTTGCAGTTCATATTTTAGTGGTTTTATGCTATGTTTGGAATACTGAGGCACTGAACATATATTTGTATCCTCCTTATAACATTAGGTCACAATTATTTGTTCTGAATACCTTTCTCCTGTGCAGCTACCTCATATACTAAATTTGTTTTAATGCTGGATCAGTTTTTAAATACTGCAGTTTGTAGAAAAAGTTCTTTCATTGTTTCATGTATGATATTCCATAAAACTTGTCATGAAAGAAAGCAAATCGAGTTATACATTAACTGGCTACATCTGTCAAGTATACTAATGAAGAAAGATGACTAGTGCTAATATATTCGCACTCATAATTATATTTACTTTTTATATGTATATTAGTAGAAAAACAGCTACTTTGGAAACAGTAACTGTTCCTATAGTCTAACACTTCAAACAAAAAATTTTGACTGTACACAGATCTCCATTAGCTGTCCATGTACTGCAAAAATTGGGATTGTGTGATATGAATAGTAGAACATGGAAAAACTTGCGTTCCAAAGTCCAGGTACTCTGGTAAATAGTATCAGGACTGCCAAACACTGTAATCTTTCATTTTGTTTTTAAATATTTGGGCATTCTTAATTTCCTGTGTGATGTCCTCTGGTAACCTGTTAGTAGCTTTTTCACTGGAATATAAAACTTCATTCTGGAGCTTAGATAGGGATACATAGTCTGTATGGAACTTACTTCTATTTTTAGTATTGTGGTTAAGTTGCTGAGTTCATCCTAAGCTTCCTCCTGGGGAGTATTAATGAAACTTAAACTTTTCCAACATAGATTGTTCCATGAAATTTCGGATGAAATGTCAGATGTTTGTGTATTGCTCTCGTGATATTCTGGCATAGTCTTCTGGCAATCTACAGGTGACATGGGGGAAATACTTTGAACTTGCCTATTTAAGACTCTGGCAGCACATACATGGTGTACCCAGTAGTCACTCCTTGAGCACATGTGCTTGTGCTGTAGGGCAGTGTGCTGCACCATATGTGTTCCAGGGTGCAAGCTTCTTTTATCAATATCAGGTCAATCTTCTTCACATGATAAAATCACACCAACACCAGCTACACAAAGTAGTTTTAGGGAAGGATTCCATACAGAATCTAACTGGAAGCTCCTGTCCCAATTGATAAGGGACGTGGTCTTATTTCCGCTGATTCATAAGTGACGGAGTTCCAGAAGTTTTACGTGTGGGCCACAATTTTTATTTCATAGTATTTCATCAAATGACCAGTAGAATTGCAGGGTTTTGCAATAGCAGACTTGCTGGTGTGATTATGCTGCTGGTATTTCACAATGTATTCTTGAACAGTGCGTGACACTCTCCCTGCGTCAGATGTGCCACACTCGCATAGGATAATGTAAAAAATCGTCAGGTTTGATAACTCTGAAAAGTGGTGAGTTTTCTGATGGAGGACAAAATATCAGTTTAACCATACTTCTTCTTAAACCTTTCACTGCTCTGGATGTGTTGAGCCACTCTCCAGGTGCTGTGTATGGGTATAAGAGTGCTGCTTGGATTTTCCTACAGTGGTATGGACATCTGTATGAGTCCTGAGCTGCTGACCTCCCACTGCTGCAGGTGAGTTACTTCCATATATCATCAATTAAAAAAGTTTAAAGTATGTTATCTCACAACATACATCCCTCATGGCATGCCATCACTTGCAAAAAAGCCTCATTTCAATTGCTTGGATCATGTATTAAATACAATGATTCTTGTGACCACAAGATTTCAAAGTGCAAAGAGTTGAATGGCTGCCTTGTGAGAGACTGTTTGTGGATATAAAAGCAAATAACTCGAGAAGGAATGAGATTTTGTTCTGATCTCAGTTTTAAATAAAATTTTGATTTCTTATCTACATTTCACCTGCTATAATGTATACAGTAAAATCAACCACATATGAAGTTTATGCAGACAGCTTTTACCTCTGCAAAATCTTTAAAAGTTGACATCATGTTTTGCTCACTTTGATGCAGTGCAGTAGCTATATAACGAAACAATATTTAGTTCCTTATCGAGCGAAGATGTTAGACTGTAAGATGTGCAAAAACTGAATTTTTTCAGTACATGGTTTTCTTACAATCAGATTGGCTTCTCATATCAAATGGAATGCTGTCTCTCAGCATGCATACTGGCATTTGGCAAGCAGGACAGCCTTAATGAAAGGCAAACTCAGCACAGAATGTAGAGATCATGTCTGTAGAAGCAAAATGGTTAATAGTTTGCCTATTTTGGGGGAACATTTTCAATACATGGTAGATAAGTTGTTGTTTCGGTCACCTCATCCTCTTCCTTGCTTTACTGCTTGTACATTTGTAGTGCTCTGTACTTGTTGGCAGGAATATCCATTGTTCAGAAACATGGTTTGTAGCTGTACCAGTTCCACTTGCAAGTTATCAGCATTGGAGATGATATGAGTTCAGTGAACAAGGTCTTTAGAACACACATTGTTTCTGCTGAATGATGGCAACTATAGTCCGTGTCACATAGGATGGTGCTTCTGCACATAGAGGTGGAGCAGTAGAGAGGGCGAATCCTGCTCAGGCGTGGTGGCAGAGCATGGGCAAACTAAATCTTTGTTGCCAAACTGTGTCACTGTGGACAACATTGCATTGTATTATGTAGTGAAATGCATGAGGGGGACTAATAAATTTTAAAAACAATTTCAGTTAATTGTTACATCAAAGAAAACTTAAATGACATCTCAGTGACATTGCATCCACTTCACCACAGCTGTAGCCCACATTACACAATGTCAGAAGGTGAGAACAGCTGATGAAGCCTTGTGAAGACATCATTTTTCCCAAAATAATGATTGTCTAACAACAATGACACTAAAACTGCATGCGGTAATTGTCATTTATTGTGATTTGGACTGTTATAAGTAAAATGTAATACACAACAAAATTTACTTCAAACACAAACTGAAATGATTACATTCACTTGAAAAGTACTTCTACTTCATAGAATTTTTTCAAAATGTGTATGATGTATGTATGTGGGTGTGTCTGACTGTGGTTTCAATTGCTGCGCATAGAAAAGAGGTACTGGTAGCTCAAAGAGTAATGCAAAAGAGCATCATAAAAATTGTCAGCATGTTATATTTTTTGTTATATTTTTTGCAGTCAGCAGTTATTATAAGTGTAAACTAACTCGTTCAACATGACTGTGAGAGTCCACATTTACGATCCATTGAATAAGCAAACAACTAACCTTCTCTTGCAAAAAAACTTGAGACAATGCTGACTGATAATGTTAAAAATCACCAATACCTCTACAGCTAATGCCCCCTATGATTCTAAGGCATTTTCCAAATCATAGCTTGAAAGTGAGAGGGGATTACTTGTCAAAATATCAGAGTTTTTGGTAAATTTATCTGGCTGCATTCTTACAGTTTATAATAGCATACTACACACTGCTAAAATCTTAACTTACCCATCGGCAATATCTTCACCCTTATAGTCTGCATACTTCAAAGGATGCAAATTCTTGATCAATGAAGGCTAGAAAGTTCTCACGTACTATGTATCCAATTGATATAGTAACAAACTTTTTGAACCATGAAAGAGTCTCTAAAACCGAAGTCTACATTGTAATACCATTGTCACTGCTGTGTGAGCATGTACGTGAGCCATCTGATTGTAAATTTATGATGATAGACTCAAGTACTTTATCCCTCTTCATCTTTCTATCAAAGTCTTCTTCCTGAAGTTCAGCATGCCACACACAATGTACCCGTGTTGGATGGGGGGATGTTGTCTGTTGCTTCGTATTCTAATGATTCAGTGCCTGTTATCTTGAGAGTTTCCCGTGCCCCCCTTCCAAATAACCTTTAACCCTTGCCCAAATTAACTCCATTGGGTTATGTTGAGAGTGATATGTTGGTACACACAAAACTGTGAGACTGTATTTAGGTGCATTAAAGGAAAGTTTGTAAATGAGTTAACAAGCTGCAGGAGTTTGGCACGAGTCTGGTTTATACTGTGCAGAATGTTTTTGTTTTTAAGCAAGAGCATGATATCCACTTTCTTAGTGTTTGTACCTGATGTTTCTCTGTAAAAGCTGAATAACTGGCATGATACATTAGTGATCAACTTCAAAGCATGAATTGTTCGGTGAGCCACTTCTTGCACCTGACAACTTTTGTTTCATAATGGTAGTCACTGTTGGTTTTCTTACATCTAATTACAAGTTTACTCTCAGGAATAAAACCAGAAGAAGAGCGAACATGCAGAATGACTATCTGAGAACCTTTTACTATGCGAACTTTCAAACTGCAACTGCCATTGCTCATTCCTGGAATGAATCCATTTCATCCATCTTTCATCAAGGCAATACACAATTATCCACCTCTTTCTCATGTCTTTTGCACCTTTATAAGGGATGTGGCTCATGTTTCACTTGTTACTTATTTCAGTTAAAAACTCTCTTCTTATTAACATATTTGAAACCAGTGCTTTTTTAAAAAAATTATTTGGATTGATGAAGTGCTATCTTTCAAGCAAATATTCTCATGCATAAGTGTAAAAGGTTTTTGCAATGTTGGATTGACACTACTTGTATACATTTCAAACATAGAGCACTTTATAATTTTTTTTTGTCAAAGTCATTTATATGCTTTACATGTTTCTTGCAATTTCGGTGCTTTCCAGGTGATATCAGACCAACATTTCTTGAGGTTTCCACAGCTCTGACACTTTGGTTCACGGTTCATTCTCCAGATCTCCTGCCAACACCATAGGCTTTTGCAGTCCATTCTTGTGTCATCAGATGTAAAGAGTAGTAGCCCTGCCCTTAAACTCGCATTTGAAAAAGTTACAAATCCAGTAAATAATCCCCCTGTCTTGCTTTTGAAGCACTCCATATTTACACCTCCACCTGACATTTATTTGGAAAATGCACTAATACATTTGCAATTACACATTCACATCTATGTTGGTACAAGAAATAAAACTGACAATTGAATGACTAATTCAGCTGTCTTGAACTACAGCAATAACACATCACGCAGGAGAAAGATTCTTGCTTTCTGGTTGTAACTCACAGCTAGCTGCTCAGAAAGAGAATAAATCTAATTGGCTGCTGGCAATTAATGGAGGGGGATGCACAGAACTGCTAATAATTGGGCTGCTTTCCTACATGACATAGACTTTAGGAACCTGTAAATACAGGTCTGTATAAATGAGCTTCTGAAATACCACATGTCGAAGTGGACCATCACTCTTACAGTGCCCCATGATGTCTAAAACCAGTAGAAGTGTTCTTTCTCTGTCTCTGTAGTAAATTTTATGTTTCCATGTTTGGAGTTCAGGTGTTGAACTATCCCTCAGAGACTGCCTAAACTATTAGAGCAAACTATGAAAGTATTGCCAACTTATCAAAATACTCTTGTTTCTAAAAGGGCCGAGTTGAGTGTTTGCACTTACAAATCTTCAGTCAGAAAGTTGGCAACTGGGGGAGACAAAGAACTCCCATAGTGGCACCATCATATTGTTCAAAAAACCCATTGTTAAATAAAAAGTATGTCAGGGAGGAAGTGTGCTTGAATAAAGCTATAATGTCAGCCCCAACTTTTTATCTAATTAGATTTAGCCATTCCACCAAAGGCATATTTGTAAAAATCAAAATGACATCAAAACTGACCAATAAGTTGTTGCTTTCTGTCTTAAGTAGAATTTCCTGTATGGTGTGAACACTGCCCTATTATGGTTTTCAGTAAAGATGCCAAGTACTCTACCAATTAGTAGGATACTTCTCCAATACTACACACAATAGGTTGTAGAGACACAAGTTCTTTATAGATTTTAGGCAGTCCATATGGGCTAAGTGGAACTTAACTATGTGGTCTCAGTTCCTTAATGGCCTTAATAGAAGAGAATTGGAAGGCAAAAGCTCTGTCTTTTTTTTCCCTCCCTCCCTCATAACACAGTTAGTAGGATCCTTATCAATTTTGCCATACATTGGGGCACATAATAAAACATTTATCATACCAATTTAGTCCACCAGATGGCACAATCAATCTGTGTTCTGTAGACCTTTATCCACCAATTCCACACAATTTCAGGTGCTAACAACCTGCAAACTGAGCTTGGAACACCTACAGACACTGTTCCTGAACAATGGATATTCATGTCAGCAAGTACAGAGAGAGCTAAAGATACACGAATGGCAGAGCAAGGAAGAGGACAAGGCCATAAAAACGACAGCCTATCTACAATATATTGGAAATGTCTTCACAAAAATGTGCAGCATATTAAGAGGATATAAGGTTGAAGTGAACCTTCATGCTCCATCAAAAATCTTTACTCTTTTGAGATTTATCAAAGATGACTTAGTTGTACAGGTATTCCGTGTGAGTGTGACAAATCTTATATAGGGCAAACAACACACACTATTCAGGTTCCATCATAGAGCACCAAGGGCATACTTGCCTCCTCCAAGCCATTAAGGCCACTGTTACTGAGCACTGTGTTTGTACTGGTACAATAGAACAAAAATATGTCAAACTTTCAAAGTTCCATCAGCCCCTTACCAATCCAGTTAGATTCTGCGTGGAACCCTGTTGTGGAAAAAAATCGTGGCCTGCATAAACAGTGTCTTTCTGCAATGTTATCATGTGAAGCTGATCATTCTGATATCGATGAAGTAAGCTTTCAGTGTGTAGGGCACATGGTGCAGTGCACTGTCAGACAGCAAAAGCACAGACACTGAAACAGCCCATGCACAGTGGCAAGTGGGTACTCCACACTTGGGCCAGGGGCCTTAAATAGGTAAGCTCAGTGTATTTTCACCAGTGTTACTTAAAGATGGCCAGAGAACTCTGCACTGGAATGAAGTGACAATGAGGGCCAGTCATGTAGCAGTTTGCCTGAAATTTCATGGAGCAGAGGAGCATACATATTGGTAAGTATATGTAAGGATCTGTAGATTCCTGGGGTTTAAGCATAAAGTTTGGTTATCAGCTTTAGACCATTATCTAATTGTGTGCTTCTGTAGAATATATTTTTTTCTACTTTAGCAATGTGAAAGTATGCAAATTATGCTAGCAATCTCATCTGCAAGTCAACACAGTGAGAGAGTTTCTTGACTACAAAGCAGGCAGAACTGAACTTTGTGCTTAACTTATCCTCATGCTTGTACCACCTAAGTTTATCAGCAATGTGGATACCCTGGAACTTGACACATGGAGCCTTATCCAGTGTATGTTCATTAACCTGTACTTCTAACACTTGTAAGTCATTTTTGTGTGTTTGGAGTTGCAAAATATGAGATTTTGCAGAATTAAGGGTCAAGGCACTCACTGTCAATGATTTGCAGTCCTGTTCCATTATTCTCTTGGGTGTGTCTGGTATGGACATGTTTGAACATTTTATCAATATACTCCTGCCATTGGCAAATATTACAGGTTTTGAAGAGTCATTCAATATCCCTGGTAAATCATTCATCTGGACAAGAATAGGAGCGGGCCAAGCATTGAACCTTGCAGCAAACAATTTTTAATGTTTGCCTCACTCTGTCTAATCTGATTCCTGTTGTGTCTTTTGTTAATGTGAGCCTCTGTTTTCTCTATTTGCTCAGCAGGCAGTCTTTCCAATTGCATCACAATCTTTCCAAGACATCCAACACTTGTAGTAGAACTGGCACAGCTTAACAATGAAATGTGCCTCAAATCTTGACATGTATCAACAAAAATGGATTCAGTTGCCACATGGGTCAACAATTTTAGCTAATCCAGTAGGGTAGGATAGTTCCACCTGACACCATCTTTCAGTGTGCCCAATGAAAAGATGTCAGAGGCAGATCAGGTGAATATGGGGTCCAGTCCTGCCAGCACCAGTAAATTCGGGCTAATCTAGTGGAATGAAACTCTTCCTGAAATGTTCATTAAGAAATAAAAAAAACTTGACTGATGTGACGTAGTCAGGCTCCATCTTCCACAAACTACCCAATGCCTTGATGCATTGTCAATCCCTCAATGTTTGTATGGTGATAAAATTGTTTGTAAGCAACCACATAATGTTCACCAATTACGTGATCTCACATCAGAAAAGGGCTGATAATGTCACTGATGCATACAATAGCCCAACTAGTAACTTTAGGAGAATGCAGTGGTTTTGCACCACACAGATGGGGATTTTCAGAGCCCTAAAATTGCTCTTTTTGTTTGTTCACAAGTTCATTCAGGTTTAAGTGCACACCAAGTGTGAACAGCGTGCAGCCAACATGACATCTTTCGTTATAAATCACTCTGAGAATCTAGTTCTCAAAGTGAAATCCTTATTATAAAGCAGGCTGGAGTTGACCTGGCGACTTTGGATTTTGTATGAGAACATATGTAGACTGTTTCTGAGTACTGTATATGTGTTGGTATTGCTCATCAAGTCTTTGCTGCAATTTTTCAGATTGATTTCCTCCAGTGTTACTGAATAAGTCCAGGAACTGCGGTGACATTTTCAAGCATAACTGCTGTTGGCTTGGTGCCAACATTCCCCACTAAATCATCAGCCAGACCTGTGTGCCTATTTAAATTTGTCAGAGAGACTGCAAGTGGACCATTTTGGAACATTAAGTCATGTTTGAAAACAGTGCTTAGTTGCCATAATAGTGCGGTCTAACATGTGGTACTCCAGTACCAGAAATGCACATTGCTCAAAGGAATACACTATTTCAACTTGTTTCTTTGTTATTTGAATGTCCTCCTTTCACATTTCAAAGGTGCAAGTGATCACTCCATATATGGAATAATATTTATAATTACTACATATTTGAGTACAACATCTATTTGCAGCTTTGTAACTACTACTTTGAAACTTGTCTAAAATTCATACAGCTTTTACAATACATGTACCATTTGTTATATTCTTTTATAAATCTTTGTTTTCATGTTGTTTGTTTTTAAAACCCTGGAGTCCTTTGTTGGACATCCTATACTTCACTGTGTGTTATAAAAACTGGTCAGACTGTAATGGTCGGAGCAGTTTCAACTAAACCTGTTACGTATATGACTAACTATTTCTGGTGGATCCAAAGTTTTCTGGGTCCCTGGCTTTGTTGGTGACAGTCCTGATGGCATTTAACCCTACAGGTAAAGGATGATGAAAGAAGAGGTGATTTTTCAGTCATTCATATTCATTCGTTCGTTCATTCAGTTCTGTTCATCCCTTCAGGGATGTGAAAGGAGTCAAGTGTGTGAAAGGAGTCAAGTGTAAGGATGAGCCAGATAGTAGGGGATTATATAGTTAATTTATTTCAAAAGGTTTATTTCATTTTCTTATTACGGTCCAGCATTAGCCGGAAGCTTTGGATGCCTGTGATTTTCTCGTCCCATGGTCTGGCAACAGCAAGTCAGCACCGGGACGGGCACTCTCGATCACGCGCCTCCCTCGTGTGTTGACGAGGTAATGCTGGCTAGGTGATGCTGACCAGGCCACACTTCGGAACTTTTCATGCCGCCCCCATGGGTTTTCTCGGCTTCTGACGAATCAGGGCAGAGGAAGCCATGTGGCTGTGCTGGATGTACTCTTCCACCTCTTGGCGAGATGCTATATCTGCCACGCACCCTGTAGCTATGAACTCCACCTGCCCCTCCTGCTACTGCAACGCCGTGGACTTTATTTCTGTAGCTGCCACGCCATTCAGACTTGTCCGAACGGCAGACACCACTTATCAACTTCACCCAAGTTGGATGAGAACTATGAATCACCTAGCACTACGCTCAGGTTCACCCTCGCCTCCCTGTGCCTGACTCATGTTGCCCATTTGAATGCATTTTCTGCCAATAAATGGCCTTGTCAGAAAAATTGTCCAAATGATTTATTTCCACTCACCGCCTTAGCAGCTCCTAACAGAGCCGATCCTGAACACAAGACATACATTAATAAAAGAGAAGCAAATTATAGAAACTGAATTAGTATACTGTATCAACAATATGCTATTACTATACTGCTTATTGCTGTACATGGTTGCTGTTGTGGTTTTCATTCTGAAGACTGGTCTGATTCAGTGGTCTTTACTAGTCTATCGTCTGCAAGGCTTATTATCTCTGCATAACTACTGTAACCTACAACTGAACCTGCCTACAGTATTCATCCAATGGTATCCCTCTGCAATTTTTACCCAAAACACTTCCATCTATTACCAAACTTATAATTTCTTGATGTCTTATAATGGGTCCTAACAACTGCCCACTTCTAGTAGTCAGGTTGTGCAACAAGTTTTTTTTTTCCTCGATTCAATTAAGTACCTTCTCATTGGTTATTCAATTTACCCATCTAATTTTTGACAGTCTCCTGGAGCACCATATTTCAAAAGTTTCAATTCCGTTCTCTTCTTGCCTGTTCTATACAAGGCCAGCCACGAACAAATACCTTCAGAAAATACTTCCCAACACTTAAATTTCTATTGAATATTAACAAATTTTTCCTTTATGAAAATGCTTTTTCTGCTGCATCCAAACAGCATTTTTGTCTCTACTTTAGCCATCATCAGTTATTTTGCTGCCCAAAAGGCAAAGCTCATCTGCTGCTTTTAATTTGTCATTTCCTAGTCCAATCGCCTCAACATCTCTCAATTTAATTCAACTACATCCTTTACCTTTGGATGTCTTTTGTAGACACTAAACATTCCATTCAACTGCTCTTCCAAATACTTTGTCATCTCTCTTCCCTGAGCATTAATCTCCTTTTGATTTCATTTACTGCTTGCTCCCTATTGTACAAACTGAATAACATAAGCGATTGACTACAACAATATGTCGCTTACTTGTCAACCACAGGTCTGCTCCTGCATTCTTCCTGTACAAGTTGTAGATAATGTATCACTTTCTGTATGTCACACCTGGTGTTTTCAGGATTTCCAAGAGTGTATTGTAGTAAAAATTGTTAAGTCTTTCTGTAAATCTAAAAGTTCTTTAAAGGTATGATCCCTTTCTTCAGTGTGTTTCATAAGCTGTGTCATAGGGTCAGCATTACCTCATTGGTTCCTGCATTTCTCCAGAACCCAGACTGATCCCTCCCTCCCCCCCACCCCCCACCCTCCAAGGTCAGTTTCCACCAGTTTTTCCATTCTTCTGTAAATAATTCACGTCAGTATTCTGTAACAATGAATTATTAAACTGATAGTTTGGTTATATCAACACCTGTAATCTTCCTTCTTTCAGACTGAAATTATCACATTCTCCTTGAAGTCTGAGAGTATCTCGCTTCTCTCTCGCATCTTTCACACCAAGCGGACTATTTTTGTCATGTCTCACTCTCCTAAGGAGCTTAGTAATTCCGAAGGAATGGTGTCGAACACAGAGGCGTTTGTTTGACTTGGGTCTGTTAGTGCTCTGTCAAATCCCTTTTGCAGCATCATAATTCACTTCTCATTTTCATTTATCGTTCAGTTTCATATCATCATCTATATTTAATCCAATAATTTATAAAGAAAACAGTTACTTAAAAAAAAAGACCTGCCTCTTCCCCAATTTTACTATGTAGTTGCCAATTAGTAGCCTTATATTTACTTAATTGCAATGGAATTTTTCAAAGGAAATGACTACATGTGTCAGTAAATACTGAGTCTGTTTACAGTACATTACTACTTGTATTTACAAATAACACTACTACTAGCCAGGTAGCTAAAAGAACATTTCAGTCACCAAATCTAAACATTTATATCATTCGTAGAAAGGGTAGCTCATGACGTATGTTTTTAATTTGCTTTGAATTACTTGGGGTTCCCAGTTTCTTGCTTTATATTAGTTGGGAGCTTATTGTTTGCTCATGCACCAAACTTCACTCTCAAATGAAGAAAGTCTACATGAAAATTATTTTTGAGTTATAGTTGTGTAGGACACAGTTCTGCTAAGACAGATTTTTATTGTCAGTAGCAAAAATGATTAGGATGGAAGTGATTTAGGAAATGAGTGTTAGAAATCAAAGATCCGTAAAAATGTATTGCAAGACGTGCAGGAAGCTTGACTATTACGGTATCAGAAATCTTGCTGATAACTGTTTTTCATCCTGTGTAACTGAAAGAATTCAGTGTCACATTGAGAAATTCAGGGTGTGTGCAAAGGAAGTAGCACCTACAAAATAATCACTACAGGTTTACCAAAGGAATCAACATTGGGTCTGTTCTTGTTATATGTAAATGATCTGTTATTGTGTATCCAAGAAGCAGTAATAGTTATTTTTGACATCAATACAAGTATTGCAACAAAGCCTTCTTGGTAATTTACATTGATAAGAATCTGATCTGGAAGTCACAAATTAGAGGCATTCTTAAACATCTTATCTCTGCAACTTTTGTGTTATTGATAATATCAGATTTTGAAGCTGAAAAGTCTGGAAGTTGAGTTGCTTTTCCTGTTGTATCTCACTAATGTTTTAACATATATTCTGGAGCACTTTGTTTGTTGTACCAAAGCATGTAATAAGGATAACGTGTGATTTCCACCATTGAATGCCCAGTAGACAGCTGTTTAAACAGATGGACATAATTGCAACAGCTTCACAGTACATTTCCTCGCTTCAGAGTCAGTTGTCAACACAGTTTGAAAACAGCAAGTTTCATAAACATAGTGTTGGATAAATTATTTAGGATAAATTATTTACTGTATCTGAAAATATTTGTCCAGTTCTTATAGGAAGCAACCCATATGGAATCAGATTATTGATTAACATGAAGGCATCAACACAAAATATTTGATATAACCTTTTTCAGTAAATGAGTATGCAACACAACGGTGTTCTTTTTTTGCTAAAATTCTGCTAGAGTTTGATAAGTTTGGGCACCTTTGTCTACTTTCAGTTACATGATGGTGTCAGATGTAACCATGACTCACTAAAGTGGTCTTTTACAGAAATATCTTACATTAATTAAACATGAAAATTAAACTGTTTTAAAGATTGATATGTATGGCAAGAGTTCAAATGAGTTACTGTGCCATATTATATCACCAAATCATTATTGGTAATAACTTGTGTGATAAAATTTAACAGTGTGGAAGACTTGATTCATTTCCCTTCTGATACATTTTGTAAAAGTGCTTGACACAACTTTATGATTGGTGTTGGTTTCATGTCACAAAGGTATTCAAATCTATTTCTTATTACCAATGTGCTAATGGTCATTGAACCAAGTTGTCATTGATTTTACTGTTCTGCACAATATTTTGATAACTGACATATAATCATCATCATTAGTTGCTGCAAGGTGTATTGTTCTGCATGCTTGCTGTCTGGATCCCATGCAGACTGTGACCTGTTGTTGGCTTCATGCTGTTATTTATAACTAATTGTGAGTTAGACTCCTGGCACTTATTACGTCCTTTGATGCTCTTTTATTTTTCAGAGCTGGCACAGATCTTCCATGAAATGCACATTATCTCAGTGTTTTCCAGCTCTGCTGGAATGTGATGGCCAGTGAGATATTAATAAACTGAGTAGCAGACCCCCAAGCCTTGTTTAAATTGAATTATTGATCCCTGTTCATCAGGTTTTCTGACATATCTATTTTGATGAATTCCTTAATTACATATTCACGGAAACTTGGCATATCCACTATAATGCTAGGAAGAAGTAAAAGTAACCAGGCACTATATAGGCAAGGCACATAAACAAGGGCATTTACATGTGTGTTGCATTGTTACCTAAAGAGTGAGGAGAAGAGCCTCATCCAACTATAGGTGACAGTAGGGTGCAGCAGACATTGCAAATAAACTAAGTGTAAGGTGATATTAAAAGTGAATAAGACAAAAGGTCACATTGCTAGGTTCTAGCCGTGGCAGAGGTGTAGACCAGGTGGTACAGGACAAATTAGGAAAATGGCACCAGGTCACAAGTATTGTGAAGCCAAGTGCTAGTCTTAGCCAGGTGACAGCAGAAGTATGGAATCTGCATTAAAGACTTTGAGAAAGAGGATCAGATTTTCATAGTAGATGGAGCTGGGAACATCCTGGCCAAAGACAGAAATTACAGTGTTAGGGGTGACGTGGATGAAATAGGAGTAGTAACTGCAAGCAAGTGAGTTTTGTGGACGTCCTGTAGCACCATGACCAGCCATGGATTGACACTGCTGTGATCCATGTGAACACTGTGCTGAGCAGGCTGCTGCTGACTGAAATGAAATCACGCATGAGTGCAATGCTTGTTGGTAGACTTGAGAGTTTGGGTTATACTAGACACAGCCTATATCTGAATAAGAGGGGGAAGGTATGTTGGATGAGTTTCTTGCAGACCCACCATCACACAAAGCAATATCCCTATGGTTACTGGTATCAGAGATGTACCTTTTTCTTAGAATGCACAGAAAAGTAAGATTAGCTTATTTCATCAGAATATTAGATGACTGAGTAAAAAGGCAAAATAACTTGTTGTCTGTTTCGAAACTTTAGAGAACTGTGAGAAGATAGACATTTTGTGTCTATATGAGCACCATACAACTACAGGATTAGAGAAGTGTGGTGCTAATGTGGGAAAAGGATGATTCTGTGATTTAGGAATGTTGGAGAAGGGTAAATGTATCAATTTGAGGTAAGGGGGCCTTGTCCAGGAATGACTAAGTCAAATGTTATAAGTGAAAATCATTCTGGTACCTTTAACAGTGGATCACATACTACCCAAAATACCTGGAACATACCTCACTAGTTCATCAAAGCATATGGTTCCAACATGACGGAGCTCCAATTCACCTGGAACTGAGGATTCAGGATCACATGGCGCAGTCATTGCCTAAAAAGTGGATTGGCAAAGGAGGTCCTGTTTTTGTGGGGCCATGTGAAACATCTTGTGTATGAGATGCTTCACAAGACAGAAGAGGAATTCTCGTCAACTGCTACACTGTTAAGATGATATCAGGGATATCAGAACTTGTATGATGGTACTTTGTGTAATGATTCCAAGCCTGTATTGCTGCAAGAGGACACCATTTTGAACAACTGTTGAAAATATAGCAGCTTGCAAAACTTGGGCAGGTAAATGAAATCCATTATTACTGTACCATATACTTTGGATTTTTCTCTCTTTGACATAGTTATATGTTCTGTTACTAGATCGTCAACAGGGGAAATTATCAGAGGGTATTGGGGAGTATTCAGTGAGAATTCTATATGCCATGATCAGAGTTCAGAAGTTGGAGTTATTAGTTAGTGTGTTGTGTGAGGCCAAGATGGCAATAAAGTAGATATTGGCTTTCAACTTCGTCATTTGGATACTATGGTCCCTGACCTTAAATTGATACGTATACCATTCTCCATTATCCCTGAAGTTTTTTAACATGATCACAAAATCGCTCTGTATAAAGACAGAATGCAAGTACAAAAACATTGAGACAATTAGACTGTGTAGTGATCAGCTCATGGAAATGTGTGCTTTTGAACTGATACTGAAAAATAGTACACTTTCAGTTTTAACTACATGTAAAGGTCCATTGGGAATTTTGAAATTTGTATTCGGAATTTGGATTCCTTACTTTGGTATGCCAGACAGCAGCAAGCAGTTAATTGTCTACAGTGATATCAGTGTAGATTTTCCAAAGGATTCTAATAGAAGAATTATCTGTAAACCTTGTTTGAACTGTGAAATTTGATCTTGCTAATTAACATTCCAACACAGGTATATGAAAATATTAAAAACCTACTTGATATTTTTTTTTTTTTTTTTTTTTTTTTTTTTTTTTTTTTTTTTTTTTTTATGAAGCTCAAATGAAAGGAAGAAAAGAACTGTTTACCCAGTAACAAATGCTGTCTCTGATCATAATGGACAGTATAACTAAGATAGTTTTGTACAATGTAGGTACTTCTTAGGGGAAATTAGAATAATTAATGACTCCACAACAGATGTTTTTAAAAATAGTTGCCAAATGATGACGTGATGAAACATAACCTATTCCATGATAAATTTGTATGTTATTACAAAATAGGTTTCTGCATATGCAAATCAGAAAGAACATTAGACAGCCATGTATAAAAACTAGACAACTAGAGGAATAAGCTATCATCCAAAATGAAAGCGAAATATATCTGTTGGGCAAAAGCAAGTAGATATCTAGCAGTAGTTGCATACTACAAAAGGTACTCTCAATTAATAAGAAAAGTTATTAAAACACTAAGAAATGTGTAAAATGCCTGGAATCAGTAACTCCAACAAAAAACTTAAGGCTATATGTAATGTCGTGAAGTGAGACACAGGACAACCAGCCACAGAACAGGATAACATCACTATTGAAGTAAATGGAAGGGCTTTAAATGATGAGACATGATAGAAATTTAATAATCATTTCTTAAACATAGTAGAAAATACAGGGAAAAACAGAGAAATTGCAAGAATATGTTGAAAAAGCATCAGTCATAAATTTCAGTGATACGAATTCATTATAAACTTCTCCCCGTGAAATTAAGAAAATTATATATGCTCTCAAAAATTTAAAAAAAGTGGTTGAAGTATGCCATTGTTAAGCCCCTCTAGAAGAAAATCAATAGAAGTTATGTCAATAACTACTGCCCTGTTTCACTATAGACACCATTTTTCAAAATGCTGAGTATTCTTCAATAGTATCCCATCTAAGCATCAGTAATATACTCAGTAAATCACAGTTTTGATTTGAGAAGAGTTGCTCAGTTGAAAATGTCACTTACACATTCATTCACCAAATTTTACAAGTGTCAAACAACAAAATAGCACCAATTGCTATTTCCTGTGACCTATTTAAGTCATTTGACTGTATAAATCATAATATTTTCATAGACATACTGAGATTTTATGGAATTGATGCTGTAGCCAACTAATGGATAATATCACATGTGACCAAGATAATGCAGGAGCTGTACATAGTAATTCATCCAATGTAATCAGGGGAGATTTTGGCAACTGGGGAGTAATCACATATGGAGTTAACAGGGGTCTGTCTTAGGTCTGCTATCATTCTCCATACATGTAAACAATCTTCCATCTAATGCACAAGAAGCAGAGTATGTTCATTTTGTGAATGATGCTACTACTGTAATCGATCCAAAAATACAAACTGCAAAAGAAGAAGTGGTAAACACTGTTTTTTTTTTTAAAGTATCATTGACAATTTTTCTGTGAATAGTCACACTCTCCATTTTGAAAAGGCAGTATTTATTGAGTTATACACTCTTAGATTTACTATGTCACCAGTAAGTGTTAACACTTGCTGAGGTTATAATAAATAGGATATAAACTTCAAAAATATAGGTGCATCTATTGATGAGAATTGAAACTAGAAAACGCACATTTTGGAATGTCTAAAACAACTTTGTTGTTCCATATTTTCACTTAGAATCATTGACAATGTTGAGGAGAGCCAAATAATTAAGTTCACATATGATGCATGTTTTCATTTAATATTGTTATGGGGTAACTTATCTCAGAAATGTTCTGTAAGAATACTATGTAGTGCTCATCCATGATCATATAGCAGACAATTGTTTGATCTACATCTACATCCATACTCCGCAAGCCACCCAAGTGTGTGGTGGAGGGCACTTTACGTGCCACTGTCACTACCTCCCTTTCCTATTACAGTCGCGTATGGTTCGCAGGAAGAGCGACTGCCAGAAAGCCTCCGTGCACGCTCGAATCTCTCTAATTTTACATTCGTGATCTCCTCAGGAGGTATAAATAGGGAGAAGCAATATATTGGATACCTCATCCAGAAACGCACCCTCTCGAAACCTGGACAGCAAGCTACACCGCGATGCAGAGCGTCTCTCTTGCAGAGTTTGCTAAACATCTCCGTAATGCTATCACGCTTACCAAATAACCCTGTGGCGAAACACATCGCTCTTCTTTGGATCTTCTCTATCTCCTCTGTCAAACCGACCTGGTACAGATCCCACACTGATGAGCAATACTCAAGTATAGGTTGAATGAGTGTCTTCTAAGGACTCTCCCAATGAATCTCAACCTGGCACCCACCTTACCAACATTTAATTTTATATCATCATTCTACTTCAAATCGTTCCGCATGCATATTCTCAGATATTTTACAGAGGTAACTGCTACCAGTGTTTGTTCCGCTATCATATAATCATACGATAAAGGATTCTTCTTTCTATGTATTCGCAATACATTAGATTTGTCTATGTTAAGGGTCAGTTGCCACTCCCTGCACCAAGTGCCTATCCGCTGCAAGATCTTCCTGCATTTCGCTGCAATTTTCTAATGCTGCATCTTCTCTGTATACTACAGCATCAGCGGCGAAAAGCCACATGGAACTTCCGACATTATCTACTAGGTCATTTATGTATATAGTGAAAAGCAGTGGTCCCATAACACTCCCCTGTGGCACACCAGAGGTTACTTTAACGTCTGTAGATGCCTCTCTACCGAGAACAACATGCTGTGTTCTGTTTGGTAAAAACTCTTCAATGCAGCCACACAGCTGGTCTGATATTCCAAAGGCTCTTACTTTGTTTATCAGGCGACAGTGCGGAACTGTATCGAACGCCTTCTGGAATTCAAGAAAAATGGCATCTATCTGGGAGCCTGGGTCTAATGAACAAATAAAGCGAGTTGGGTCTCACACGTTTGCTGTTTCCGGAATCCATGTTGATTCCTACAGAGTAGATGCTGGGTTTCCAGAAATGACATGAGTTGGGAATTTTGACTACTGCTGCACAGTATATTTATTTCCTCAGGATGTTTGTTTTAAAGATTCCATTGCAGTTCAAAACAACATCTGTACATTAAAGAAATTATCAATGTTCAGCATGTAGCCATATTTAAAAATTAATTTGTGATATGAATTTAAATTGAATTGTTCCAAATCATTATGATTAGTTGTCCAAATGATCCATGGAACACGAAACCAAGTAACTAACTAAAGGTGTGGGATACTGTTTGCCATGTCCGTGGCATTTGATATGCCACACATGTTCCCTGGGTCATGCTAACAGGTGTGCACCTCATGGAGCTCACCATTAGTTTGCTGCATGTGTGCTTGGTGACTCTAGGTTTCCTCAAGACATGGGAAGCATCACCAGTCCTCTGTAGCCATAAGCTCTGAATACACTTCAGTCATCTCTGTGTGGCGTGTCATCCATTGTGTAGCTTAGGGATTGGGGATCTTGGCTTAACCCTATGGTTCTCTTGGATGGTAAAAAAAAAAAAAAACTGCAAAGAAACTCAGTTTCAAGGTGTGCTGCACACCTACTAACACTTGGCTGTTGAGGCAGGACAGTCATCGGCTACTTCTTGAGAACCTGCCACAAATCAGTTGTATAAGGCCTACCCAGGCAAGCAATGCTCTGTCTGCGTGGACACAGATTTCCCTAGCTGCTTGTGGGACCAAGCTGGAACTCTTGAACTTAAACTGATCAATTCCCAGCAGAATGACTGTACCACAGGTCAGTAGCAACACCCAACCTCACTAGAGTGCTCATGTAGCAGAGTACTAGAGTAGTAGCTAAGGGTCAGTTAAAAGGAAAGAGGACAATTCGAAAAAAAAATCCATGTTTCTACATTTAAAGGGATTTAGGGACAACGCTGGCACTTTAACTGGGGAACTGTTTGTGAAACTTATAGTTCCCAGTGAAATATGGCATCCCGGCTATTACACAAGTTGAAAATATGATCACTATTTTTTATAAACTTAAATTTGCCATATTTCGTGACAGTACCTTTTCCATTAGACGTTAGCAAGCAAATATAAGTCTTGGCTTCAGTTGTCTAAGTATGATTCCACAATGCATCGTTGTCGGCTGCTGAAAATGACGTGGTTCAGCATGTTTCTCTCATTTTGGTGTTTCAAATACAGTTTCTTCAAATGTAGTTTCTTCTTTTTAGTTAATACAAAAATAATACTAACATAATTCATAATTGTTTATGACTTCGACCTTCACATTGTTCTTCCATCAACACGCACCAAGAGTTAGCTTCCGACTCGGACTGACTATAGTCAAAGACTACTCCAACGTCAAAAATATTTTACACAATCAGTTTCTTTGCTATTCTTCGATATATTTTCTAATAGTAATCAATATGCTTTTACTCTCAAAAACAGAAGTAAATCAACATATAATAAGACAAATTATAATAAATTCTGACAAAAATATAAGAAAACATTTTCAATTCAGTATCGACAAATACGGTAAAAAAAAATAACAACTCCCAGATCCATTACAACTGCTCCCCAGGGCTTTTGTTGTTATGGACATATACAACAAAATCCCGACCACACTCAGTGATGGATCTGTATTACACAATTAGTACATTAATGATGCAGTCTGATAACCTCTTCCAAATTTGGACTCTTTGAATCTGTGGACTTGTTACTGGCTGTTGTTGCAATGATACTTCCCCATCAATCTCATACACAAAAAAAATTCAAGTAAAGAAATTATATATAAAAACAAAGATGAGGTGACTTACCGAACGAAAGCGCTGGCAGGTCGATAGACACACAAACAAACACAAACATACACACAAAATTCAAGCTTTCCCAACAAACTGTTGCCTCATCAGGAAAGAGGGAAGGAGAGGGGAAGACGAAAGGAAGTGGGTTTTAAGGGAGAGGGTAAGGAGTCATTCCAATCCCGGGAGTGGAAAGACTTACCTTAGGGGGAAAAAAGGACAGGTATACACTCGCACACACGCACATATCCATCCACACATACAGACACAAGCAGACATATTTAAAGACAAAGAGTTTGGGCAGAGATGTCAGTCGAGGCAGAAGTGTAGAGGCAAAGAAGTTGTTGAGAGACAGGTGAGGTGTGAGTGGCAGCAACTTGAAATTAGCGGAGATTGAGGCCTGGCGGATGACGAGAAGAGAGGATATACTGAAGGGCAAGTTCCCATCTCCGGAGTTCGGATAGGTTGGTGTTGGTGGGAAGTATCCAGATAACCCGGACGGTGTAACACTGTGCCAATATGTGCTGGCTGTGCACCAAGGCATGTTTAGCCACAGGGTGATCCTCATTACCAACAAACACTGTCTGCCTGTGTCCATTCATGCGAATGGACAGTTTGTTGCTGGTCATTCCCACATAGAATGCATCACAGTGTAGGCAGGTCAGTTGGTAAATCACGTGGGTGCTTTCACACGTGGCTCTGCCTTTGATCGTGTACACCTTCCGGGTTACAGGACTGGAGTAGGTGGTGGTGGGAGGGTGCATGGGACAGGTTTTGCATCGGGGGCGGTTACAAGGATAGGAGCCAGAGGGTAGGGAAGGTGGTTTGGGGATTTCATAGGGATGAACTAACAGGTTACGAAGGTTAGGTGGACGGCGGAAAGACACTCTTGGCGGAGGGAGTGGGGAGGATTTCATGAAGGATGGATCTCATTTCAGGGCAGGATTTGAGGAAGTCGTATCCCTGCTGGAGAGCCACATTCAGAGTCTGGTCCAGTCCCGGAAAGTATCCTGTCACAAGTGGGGCACTTTTGTGGTTCTTCTGTGGGGGATTCTGGGTTTGAGGGGACGAGGAAGTGGCTCTGGTTATTTGCTTCTGTACCAGGTCGGGAGGGTAGTTGCGGGATGCGAAAGCTGTTTTCAGGTTGTTGGTGTAATGATTCAGGGATTCCGGACTGGAGCAGATTCGTTTGCCACGAAGACCTAGGCTGTAGGGAAGGGACCGTTTGATGTGGAATGGGTGGCAGCTGTCATAATGGAGGTACTGTTGCCTGTTGGTGGGTTTCATGTGGACGGTCGTGTGAAGTTGGCCATTGGACAGGTGGAGGTCAACGTCAAGGAAAGTGGCATGAGATTTGGAGTAGGACCAGGTGAATCTGATGGAACCAAAGGAGTTGAGGTTGGAGAGGAAATTTTGGAGTTCTTCTTCACTGTGAGTCCAGATCATGAAGATGTCATCAATAAATCTGTACCAAACTTTGGGTTGGCAGACTTGGGTAACCAAGAAGGCTTCCTCTAAGCGACCCATGAATAGGTTGGCATATGAGGGGGCCATCCTGGTACCCATGGCTGTTCCCTTTAATTGTTGGTATGTCTGGCCTTCAAAAGTGAAGAAGTTGTGGGTCAGGATGAAGCTGGCTAAGATAATGAGGAAAGAGGTTTTAGGTAGGGTGGCAGGTGATTGGCGTGAAAGGAAATGCTCCATCGCAGCGAGGCCCTGGACGTGCGGAATATTAGTGTATAAGGACGTGGCATCAATGGTTACAAGGATGGTTTCCGGGGGTAACAGATTAGGTAAGGATTCCAGGCGTTCAAGGAAGTGGTTGGTGTCTTTGATGAAGGATGGGAGACTGCATGTAATGGGTTGAAGGTGTTGATCTATGTAGGCAGAGATACGTTCTGTGGGGACACCATCAACCCATTACATGCAGTCTGCCATCCTTCATCAAAGACACCAACCACTTCCTTGAACGCCTGGAATCCTTACCCAATCTGTTACCCCCGGAAACCATCCTTGTAACCATCGATGCCACGTCCTTATACACTAATATTCTGCACGTCCAGGGCCTCGCTGCGATGGAGCATTTCCTTTCACGCCGATCACCTGCCACCCTACCTAAAACCTCTTTCCTCATTACCTTAGCCAGCTTCATCCTGACCCACAACTTCTTCACTTTTGAAGGCCAGACATACCAACAATTAAAGGGAACAGCCATGGGTACCAGGATGGCCCCCTCGTATGCCAACCTATTCATGGGTCGCTTAGAGGAAGCCTTCTTGGTTACCCAAGTCTGCCAACCCAAAGTTTGGTACAGATTTATTGATGACATCTTCATGATCTGGACTCACAGTGAAGAAGAACTCCAAAATTTCCTCTCCAACCTCAACTCCTTTGGTTCCATCAGATTCACCTGGTCCTACTCCAAATCTCATGCCACTTTCCTTGACGTTGACCTCCACCTGTCCAATGGCCAACTTCACACGACCGTCCACATGAAACCCACCAACAGGCAACAGTACCTCCATTATGACAGCTGCCACCCATTCCACATCAAACGGTCCCTTCCCTACAGCCTAGGTCTTCGTGGCAAACGAATCTGCTCCAGTCCGGAATCCCTGAATCATTACACCAACAACCTGAAAACAGCTTTCGCATCCCGCAACTACCCTCCCGACCTGGTACAGAAGCAAATAACCAGAGCCACTTCCTCGTCCCCTCAAACCCAGAATCCCCCACAGAAGAACCACAAAAGTGCCCCACTTGTGACAGGATACTTTCCGGGACTGGACCAGACTCTGAATGTGGCTCTCCAGCAGGGATACGACTTCCTCAAATCCTGCCCTGAAATGAGATCCATCCTTCATGAAATCCTCCCCACTCCCTCCGCCAAGAGTGTCTTTCCGCCGTCCACCTAACCTTCGTAACCTGTTAGTTCATCCCTATGAAATCCCCAAACCACCTTCCCTACCCTCTGGCTCCTATCCTTGTAACCGCCCCCGATGCAAAACCTGTCCCATGCACCCTCCCACCACCACCTACTCCAGTCCTGTAACCCGGAAGGTGTACACGATCAAAGGCAGAGCCACGTGTGAAAGCACCCACGTGATTTACCAACTGACCTGCCTACACTGTGATGCATTCTATGTGGGAATGACCAGCAACAAACTGTCCATTCGCATGAATGGACACAGGCAGACAGTGTTTGTTGGTAATGAGGATCACCCTGTGGCTAAACATGCCTTGGTGCACAGCCAGCACATCTTGGCACAGTGTTACACCGTCCGGGTTATCTGGATACTTCCCACCAACACCAACCTATCCGAACTCCGGAGATGGGAACTTGCCCTTCAGTATATCCTCTCTTCTCGTCATCCGCCAGGCCTCAATCTCCGCTAATTTCAAGTTGCTGCCACTCACACCTCACCTGTCTCTCAACAACTTCTTTGCCTCTACACTTCTGCCTCGACTGACATCTCTGCCCAAACTCTTTGTCTTTAAATATGTCTGCTTGTGTCTGTATGTGTGGATGGATATGTGCGTGTGTGCGAGTGTATACCTGTCCTTTTTCCCCCTAAGGTAAGTCTTTCTGCTCCCGGGATTGGAATGACTCCTTACCCTCTCCCTTAAAACCCACTTCCTTTCGTCTTCCCCTCTCCTTCCCTCTTTCCTGATGAGGCAACAGTTTGTTGGGAAAGCTTGAATTTTGTGTGTATGTTTGTGTTTGTTTGTGTGTCTATCGACCTGCCAGCGCTTTCGTTCGGTAAGTCACCTCATCTTTGTTTTTATATATAATTTTTCCCACGTGGAATGTTTCCTTCTATTATATTGATATCAAGTAAAGAAATTATTTGACATGACAAATATACATGGTATAAAACATACATGAGAAATATTCTAACATACAGCATACAGATTGAAAATAATAGAAAGGTAAAACTCATTTCCTAGAATAAGATTTAATTTTTTTTTAAAATATTAATGTTAATTTCATTATGCTTACATATTGTACAGTAAAAATGATACTGGACATATATAGTGTAATGTGTTTTTCTCTGTATTTGCTTTTCATATATATATATATATATATATATATATATATATATATATATATATATATATATATATATATATATATAAACTTCTGATTTTTTTTAAAATTTTTATATTTTTTTTATTACTCATGTTTTTTTGTTTTTGTATATTTTTTTTTTTTTTGCTTATGATTTTCTTTTTTTTAGTACAGCTAAAGATACATCAGTATTATCTAAATTTTTTGCAATTGTTTATATACACTTGCCTCTCTACTACAATATTACTACAAGTCACATTCTTGTGAAGAGTAATTTTGCTCCCCACAACATCAGTATAAACAACAATAAACTGCTCATATATCATGAGGCTTTATCTAAAATTGGTTTTGAAACGTATACCTTTGCATGCATGTCCTCACATGCATGCCTTCACCCACAGGGAAGACTTAGCTTCCAAAATTAGAAAAAATCAGAAATGCCCACTAGGGAGACTTTTTTTTTGTAAAAAAGTAAAAATAAATCTTTCTCTCATTCTTTGTTACATCAGTGTTTTTTCATCAGTTTCAATTAACATGTGACTTCAAATTATTAATTTATACATGCAAATATACGTACTTGGTTGTACAGGTAGTTTTGTTCTAACAAGCATATTCCAGTGGATGACTTTTGTTTTAGATGATAATAGATTATTTAAATTTTGAAATTATGATTTCTGTTTATACAGTTTTAAAGAGACAACATTCGTAAGACCAAATAATTTCTTTGACTTAGGATACACCAAACGATAAGCATTAGGGTGTGGATATTCTATGACTTCAAAAGGCCCAATATAAATATCAAAGAATTTTTTAATTTCTGAAGTTAACATTTTTGATTTTTCATGAGATTTGACCAGAACAAGATCCCCAATTTTAAAAGTGGTTAATCTTACCCTATTGTTATGTCTTTTATTCCTCTTTTCCCCTTGTTTCCTCATAGTTTCCCTGACAATATCTTCTCTCTCTTGCATAGTTAAAGGTGTACATTTAGGAAATTCAATAAGTTCTGATATAAGATTTGGAGGTCTAATATTGAACATAATCTCATATGGTGAAAATCCTGTGGAACTATATTGTAGGCTATTCATAATATCTTCAAAATTTCGAATGTGCTCAAACCAAGTTGGATGTTTATGGCTACAATAGGTTCTACAAAGTCTCCCAATTTCCCTTATATATCTTTCTGCAGGATTGGTCGACGGAGAATAAACAGATATAAGTATATGCTTCAATTTTGATTTTTCAATAAACTTTTTCCCAATTTTTGAGGTGAACTGTGAACCATTATCTGATAATATAGCTTTTGGATTACCGACCTGTGCGAAATAATCTCTTTCAATTTTTATTATAATTTCATGGCTAGTAGCTTTTTTCACTGGATATAGTTTAATTAATTTTGAAAATACATCTACCATAACAAATATGTAACAGTGACCACCTTTACTCTTTGGTAACATTCCATATAAGTCCACCGCGATAAGATCTAAAGGTTTTTCCGGAATAATGTTTTGCATCTCTCCACCACGTCTTTGATTGCTCACTTTAACTCTCTGACATTTGTCACAGGTTGCTAATTCTTTTCTTACCTTCTTTCCAATATTGTAAAAATAAACGTTTTCTTGTATCTTTTGAATGCACTTCTGTATCCCACAATGACCAAAACTTTCATGTATGTAAATGATCAGCTTTCCAGCATCTGCCTCTGGCCAACACAGTTTCCAATTATCAGAATCTACATCTGTTCTCCGAAATAAAATCCCCTTATGTAATTTGTAAAATTTATCAAGTTTCTCATACCCCTTCTTGCCTAAACATTCTTTGATTAATTTCCAACTCTGATCCAAATTTTGATTTTTTCTAATTTTGTTACACATAGCTCTAATTGTTTTCTCATTTTCCACCCCTTTCAAGTATCTAATTTTAAATTGCTTTTCCTCCTCTTGTTCAAAAATCTCCTTTTCTCCCCCAATTGGTAACCTTGAAAGTGAATCAGCTACTACATTCTCAGAACCTTTTATGTGTTTGATTTCAAAGTCAAACTGTTGCAGAAAAATTGCCCATCTGCTCAATCTACTGTGGTATAATTTGCACTCTTGTAAGTAACTCAAAGCTTTGTGATCCGAAAATACTATGGTTTTATGTCCAATAAGGTAAATTCTAAATTTTGTAAAAGCCCATTGAATTGCCAAAAGTTCCTTCTCTGTGACTGTATAATTTTTCTCATGCTTGAGCAACATTCTGCTTGCAAATGCTATGGTACAATGTATCTTAACTCCATTCTCTACTCTTTCTTGAAATAACTCTGCTCCAAGCCCATAATTACTGCTATCAGTGTTCAAACAAAATGGTAAATTAAAATCAGGTCTGTGTAATAAGTGTTGCTTCCTCAACTCTTGCTTAATTTTATCAAACTCTTCCTGACAACTTTTATCCCAAACCCAAACAGTGTTTTTCTTAAGTAACTGACTTAAACATGGTGCATTCAGACTCTGATCACTTATATGTTTTCGGTAATAACCGCATAACCCAAAGAACGACTTTAATTGTTTTTTAGTCTTAGGAATAGGAATTTCTGAAATTGCTTTAATTTTTTCTGGATCTGCCAAAATTCCCTTGTCTGTGACAACATGACCCAAAAATTTTAATTCAGAAACTGCAAATTTACATTTCTCTAATTTCAATGTCATCCCCCCTTTTCTAAGTTTTTCACAAACTGACTTCAAAATCAAAAAATGTTCCTCCCAATTTTTTCCTGTAACCAAAATGTCATCTACATAGATTATCAGTTTAGACGCAAGTTCTTGCCCCAGTACATGATCCAAAGCTCTTATAAATTCGGAAACAGAAGAATTTAACCCAAATGGCACAACACAATATTGGTAACTCTTACCATTGTACAAGAAAACAGTATATTTTCTAGAATTAACCGAAAGTGGTACTTGATGAAAACCCGAAGTTAGATCCAAACTTGACATATATTTTATATTTGTAAATTTATAGAGTAACTCATCAATATTTTCGGGATGGTCTGTCTGTCTGAACAAAATTTTGTTTAAGTGTCTAGAGTCCAAAACCAATCTTACTCCACCATCTTTTTTCGAAACTACTATTAGAGGATTATTATATGCACTGATACTCCTTTCTATTATATTACATCCTTCCATCTTTTTCAGCTCTTTCTCAACAGCAGGTCTTTTTGATATTGCAATAGTGTATGGTTTTATGAAAAATGGTTCATGAGGTTTTACCTGAAGCTCACACTGGTAACCCTTTACCCTATCAGGTAAGTCACTAAAAACATCACTGTATTCCCACAGCAGATTTTCTAACTGTTGTTTTTGCTCCCCAGATAAATTTTGTGTTTCTGAAATTTTCAAATTTACTAAATTCCCAAATTCAACTTCATCAGTATCAAATCTATGAATTTCAATATTCTCCAATCTATTTTCTTTTAGTAAATTAATACTGTCAAAATTTCCATTACTCTGATCACCAAGTGTGTTCACAAAATTTGTCTGAATGTATTCCCTTTCACTAGTTTCTATCAAAAGTTTTCTTCCAACCCGATCAAATGCTGTATTTACTTTTACTATCCAATTCATACCCAAAAGAAAATCATCATTAAATTCCTGAATTACAAAACATCCATGTGTGAACAACTTGCCTTCAATTAAAAATGTCACTAAAGCCTGGCTTTTTACCAATTTACTGCTCTTCCCAGTAGCACCTTTTATCTTTACCCCAACAACTGGCAGTTCAACATAATCTTTCCCCACTTTCAATTTCTTGCTTAACCTTTCAGATATTCCCGAGATCTCACTTTCTGTATCGATTAAACATTTACCAATCCATGACCCAATTTGAACTTTTATATAAGGACTGCAAAATTGATCACTTTTCTCAGAACCTGTATCCTCATGTAATAAATCACTTTCAATTTCCCCAAACCTATACTTATCAGAATCATATGGTATACCATTATATGTATTATTTGTCACAGTTATAAAATTTGCACAAGATACAAAATTGTCATTAGTACTCTCTATTATCTCAAATAGCCAAGAATTTTCATCCAAATCACATTGTATACTATTGAAGTACTTATCCTTCAACTTTTCAAAAATAAAATATCTCATCTTTTTCCACCACTCAGGACATACAGTTTCACATACATTAATAAGCATCTTTCTAAAGTTCTTGTCAAAAGAAATAGTTTCACTGTTCAGCCATATATTCATAAGAAATGTGTGTGTATCATTAGTATCTATAAAAGTTTCATTTAGGTAAGAAGTTATACATGTGTCATCGTTATTTGTGTAGTCAGATTCTTTACCAGCAACATCTAAATTCACACTTTTACATACATCCAGCTTGTGAGCTTTATTCATCCTGGTAACATCCCTGGGAATTTCTATAATATTCTCACTATTTAATCCATTTTCAACCATGTTAAACTAATGAAATACCTTTCCTCAACATCATCATCAATACCATTACCATCATTATCAACTTTATCAACAACATCATTATCATTACACATATTCAGGTCATACACATTCAAATTATTCCCCAAAATATTATTTCCCCTTTCTAAAGTTACCAGATCCCTTTCACCAACATTTTCATTCTCACAGCATGCATTCTCTCTTTCATTCACGCACATCTCTGAACTACTACAAATTACATCATCTGACAAAGTGTTGTTCTTTTCTGCCCAAGTGTAAAACTCTGTTAAATTAAATGAATCACAATTACTTTTATCTACTGTATGTTCTTGTGTACTGAAAATGTTATCTTTATCATCATTATTTTCCTCTTGAAATTTCTTCAATAAGTAACAACTAATGACCTCATGTGATAGCTTAGGTTTGGAACTGAACTGTTTGGGTTTATGATAGTCACATCCATTGGTCCTTTCATCATGCTCACCTTCTGCCTCAACCTTGCGGACCTTCAAGGGGGCGTCTACTCGTTTTTTATTTCCGGTTCCTGTTTGAACTGCTGATTGTGGTTCTGCCAATGTCTCTGATCAACATTTCTGATCCCATTCCTATGCCAAACATTACCTGATTGTTGGTAGTTTCTATTGTACTGACCTCTATCAAAATTTCTGTGATTTTGATCCCTAAAGTGTTCTCTATTTTGTTGATTATTAAAGCGAAAATGTTGTTCTTGTTCTGGATAAAAATTATGGTCCTTCTTTTCAAAATTGCTATATCCCCCTGAATTTTGACTGACACCATGATAATTGTTTTGTTCCCTTTTTTGAAAGTTGTCATTTCCCCAATTTTGACCATTACCTTTCTGAGTAAACCCACTGTGTGTTCTTGTTGTTACCCTATCCAACTTTTCAATATAATTGAGAAACTGCTCTACATTACTATCAGGACAATGAACTAAACTCAATTGCATTGCTGATGGCAATCTTCTCTTTAAGGTATCAATTTTGATCAAGTCATCCAAAGGTTTTGTTAAATGAATAAGTTTTTGAAGTTCACTTTTGCAAAATTGTTTCATGTTCCCATCTGATTCCCTATAGTTTCGCCCATTCAAAAATTCACTTTTGATTCTAGTTTGTTTAAGATCATCCCAAAATTTTTCCAAAAATTTTGATTCAAATTCTGAAAAGGTCATCCCCAAAGTTACTATCTGGTTTGCCCAAGTCAAAGCTTCCCCTTCCAAGAATTTTTTCACAAATTTAATTTTTATTTCATCTGGTGAGTGAGGTAAACAACAATCCTTACAATACTGCATAAAATCAACGGGATGTAAGGGTCCATCTACCGAAAAGTGCTTCACTGGAATATTAGATATAAGATTACACGTGTTGACATTGTAATTTTTGCTTTGAAATTCAATGTCAAAACTTTCAATTTTTTCACTAAGTTCTTTGACAGATTTTTTGTTTTCCAAATCATTGCATTCTACTTTTTCTTCTAGAGTAACCAAACGATTGTCAGTTTCTTGTTGTACATTTTTAACTAAAACTTTTGTATTCTCATCCAAATTTTTAATTTCCCCTTTTATCTCATTAAAATCAATTAAATTTCTTTCCCTATCTACCAGTAACTCATTTTTTACGGTATTAATTTCACCGCTCAATTTAACATCAATTTCATTTACTTTTGCTTCCACAGATTCAATTTTTTCCTCAACACTGCCAACTCTGTTCGAAAGCTCACCCACTTGGGTATTGACTGCTTGGACTTGCAACAAAATGTTATCAATTTTTTCATCCCAGTATGTCTTATTGTCGTCAACTGATTGTTTAATTTCTTTCGTGAAATTTACAAGAAAACTTTTTAAATCAAATTGATCGATTCTTTGTGTTTCATTTGACCTGTCCTGATGTTCGAAGTCTATTAAATTACTACTTTCTACTTTAGGCACAATACTCTCGAAAATCTCATAAGTCATTGTGAAGAACAAAAATTTATACACAACAATACAAAACAAGATAAAAATATTGTTTTAACAAAATACGAGGGTTTCGTGACTTATCTGGAACACTCTTCTACTGTTGCAAAACCACGTTTTCCATCCATGTGATTGTTGACCAAAATTCTTGAAGTATTTTCTTCTGTCGAAAATTATATTTTTTGCCGAAACATTTCTTCTCCAAAACTTTTACTTCCCGATGAACACAAACACTGTAACACACATTCTGAAGAAACTGGTATTAACACACAAAAATTTTCTTCCTCGTAGCACTGTTGAAGATCTCGTGAACACAATATCCCGGCTACAGTCCCCAGTTGAAATATGGCATCCCGGCTATTACACAAGTTGAAAATATGATCACTATTTTTTAAAAACTTAAATTTGCCATATTTCGTGACAGTACCTTTTCCATTAGACGTTTGCAAGCAAATATAAGTCTTGGCTTCAGTTGTCTAAGTATGATTCCACAATGCATCATTATCGGCTGCAGAAAATGACGTGGTTCAGCGTGTTTCTCTCATTTTGGTGTTTCAAATACAGTTTCTTCAAATGTAGTTTCTTCTTTTTAGTTAATACAAAAATAATACTAACATAATTCATAATTGTTTATGACTTCGACCTTCACATTGTTCTTCCATCAACACACACCAAGAGTTAGCTTCCGACTCGGACTGACTATAGTCAAAGACTACTCCAACATCAAAGATATTTTACACAATCAGTTTCTTTGCTATTCTTCGATACATTTTCTAATAGTAATCAATATGCTTTTATTCTCAAAAACAGAAGTAAATTAGCATATAATAAGACAAATTATAATAAATTCTGACAAAAATATAAGAAAACATTTTCAATTCAGTATCGACAAATACGGTAAAAAAAAATAACATCTCCCAGATCCATTACACCAGCAAGCAATGAATCTCTAAAAATATAAATGCCCTGGGAAATACACAGTCAACACAGAGCTACATAACACCTCAAACTATAGAAAAACTGTTGTATCATGCTGAGATGTGGTAGATATTCCCAAAGAGGAGTGGAAAGTTGAGTGGGCTCATGAAGGTATCATTGATGTGGAAAACAATGAAAAGGATGAATGGGGATATGGTCAAATCAGACTTCTTTATCCTCACTTTCAACAGCACAAAACTTCCAGAACATGTCAGGGTAGGTTTTCTTCACTTAAATGTGCTGTGTTAAATACTAATGCTTTTGGCCATTGCTTTAACATATGAGGGAGAAGCCACTTGCAAAAAATGTGGTAAAGCTGCACATGAAGGAGTCATTTGTACAAATTGTTTTGGGGATCACTCTGTCTGGAATAGGGTCTGCAGCAATTATCTTGAAGAAATGAAGATATAGGATCTGAAAACAGTATAGTGTATCTTGCAAGGTAAGGCAAAAAAGATGTTTAAGGCCATGAAGCCTCCACATTCAATACTACTTTTCCTTTAGCTCTTAAAATTCCTATTACAAAAGCGGTTGCCTCCACACAAATGGAGGTTGCTACTGCCAGCACTACTACCTACATTTGTCAGTGCACTTGAACATAGTGCCAATAGCTCCCCCAGAATGTCAGAGAAAGCGCTGGTTGCCAATTGGAGATCTCCTGGGATTTCCAAAAGCAGAGTCCAGTAAACATACCAGCACTGCCACTATCACTGCTCTTGTCATTCCTGCAAAGCCTGCCCAAGCAAAAAAAGGAAAGCTTCAACAAACAGGTAGTAAACCATTAGACAATGTTGACATTGTGCGACCTGACAGTTCTAATGATTCTGCTTCAGAGCCAGTGGAACATGAAATGTGCTTGAGGCAACCATCTCGCCCCAAGACAGCTTCCACATGGTGCAGACTCCATACCTCAGTGGAGAGACAGGGTGAAAGCCCTACTTCCCCTGATAAAAGGCTCCCCAACTACAGTGGAACATCGGTGATTTCAGGATGCTTGTGGAGGAACTAAAACTTCTAGCTCAGGAATGCCTTCTATCTAATATATACAAGAAACATAATTTAAAACTACTGACACCCCTGTGTCACGGAGCTACATGCTCAATTACAAGGATGACCTGATTGGGAAAAAGACCAAGGAGGGGTCACTGTGTTTGTCAATAACACACACCACACCTCTGCTCTATCCCTGGCTGCTGACCTGCAAACAGTTGCTGCTGAAGTTCATATGGGTCAACCAATTACCATCTACTCTTTGTATTTACTATCACACAAGTGATAGATTCTGAGGCTCTCAGTGGTCTTTTAGAACTACCACCCCTCACTCATTTCTCCAACTGGGAGACTATTGCCATAAGGTGTAGTGGGGCTCCTACTTAACTTGCCCCAGGAGTCAATTTTTAGAGAGCTTTGTGACGTCTCAGGTGCTGTGTATCCTCAGTACAAGTAATCCTTCTGACTTAAATGCTGCTACTGAGTCATCCTCAGCCATCAACCTCTCATCCTGCTCCCCAGCCCTCGCATATTCAGCTGAGTGGGATGTTGCTGATGACCACTTCCAACTCGGAATTCACCTACCGGATGGAGTACTCCATGAAAGGATGCCGTCGATTTTGGTGGATGAGCAGAGCTACCTGGATGCTGTTCAGTCAGCTGGCTGTGTTTGAACACTGAAACAGTATCCATAACTGGATGGACAATATCACATGAATTATTCGCAGTGTCACTAACTGATCCATCATTGAGTGCTCAGGTTGTTTTAGGAGACAACCTGTACTTTGAGGGACTGATGAGTATCAGTCAGGAACCTGTGTCAAATGTGGGGTTCTGCGACTGTTTAAATGCACACACAACCTTTTGGTGCTCGATGCCCAATCAAGGAGAGCAGAAAAAGATCATGGCAAACGTTTCTAGACTCTCTTAATTGCTCTATTTGTTTCATGTAAGTATGGGAATTCATTAGGAGGATTTCTGGTAAATGCTGTTGGTTACCTGTGTAGAAGCAGTGCTGAAATGGGTGTCTCCATACAACAGCAGGATACATTACCCAGACAGTGGCAGAGCGTTTTGTGATGACTACTTCAGCTGCCAGTCAGGATTCAGCATTCCATCATTATTGTGCCACCATGGAATGATGAGAGCTGAACTTAGGTCCAACAGTTCTCAGTCCTAAAACTACCCATTTTCCAGATGGGAGCTGAATTTGGCACTGTGTGAGGCTCTTGATACTGCACCCGGTCATGATCAAATCCAGTACAGCATGTTTTGGAAGTATAAAACGGCCTAAAGGAAATCCTCTTATGTTTCAATCTGGTATGGCAGACAGGCCAATTTCCCAACTTCTGGAGGGAGGCAATTTTGGAGTTGTAGTTGTTGATATTGTTGTTATGGTTTTCAGTTCAAAGACTGGTTTGATGCACCTCTCCATGTTGCCATATCATGTGCAATCCTCTTCATCTCCAAAAACTACTAAAACCTACATCTTTTTGAATCTACTTACTGTATTCATTTCTTGATCTCCCTCTGCTATTTTCAACCCCCTCACCCCACATTTCTCCAGTACTAAGGTGGTGATCCCTTTGTGTATCAGAATGTGCCCTATCAGCTAATCCCGTTCTTTAGTCCACTCGTGCCACAAATATCTTTCTTCTGTAAGTCTGTTCAGCACTATCTTGTTCGTTACATGATCAACCCATCTAATCTTCAGCATTATTCTGTAGCACCACATATCAAAAGCTTCTATTCTCTTCCTGTTTGAACTTTTTATCGCCTGCATTTCATTCCATGTAACATTACACTGCAGACAAATACCTTCAGAAAACACTTTCTAAGACTTAGATCTATTTTCAGTATTAAATGCTTTTCTTAGCATTGCCAGGCTGCATTTTTTGTCCTCTTTATTTCACCTATCATCAGTTAGTTTACTGCCCAGATAACAGAACTAATCTACTACCATTATTGTTTCATTTCCTGATACCTCTCCTCAAATCAGGAAAAGACTGAATGTGTCCTAGTCATAATTGGAGTTTCACCTTAACAAGTTATGAAGCAAAGGTCCTGGAGCAAATGGTCAGCTGCCATCTGGTCTGGATGTTAAAGACAAGGCAGCTCCTTAGCCACTCTCAGTTTGGATTCAGCAGATTTTTGAGCAGCAGAATGGTGTTCCAGGGGGAAGTGTTTTAAGTGTTACCCTCTTTGCTTTAACCATAAACAGCATAATGTCTTATGATAAGGAGTCCTGCACAATGTTCATTGTCTGTGTATGATTTTGTACTTCTATTCCTTTTCCAGCATGGCAACAGCAATTCGCCAGTTGCAACTTACTGACAAAGAGGCTGGAGGAGTGGGCTGCAAAGATAGGTCTTACATTTTCTCCAGATAAGTGTGTGTGTGTGTGTGTGTGTGTGTGTGTGTGTGTGTGTGTGTGTGTGTGTGTTTCATTTTAATCATTCTTGTATTTTTAGTTTTCCTGATCTGCACGTGAAGGACACCACTGTATCTTTTAAAGACTGTAATGTTTCTGGGCTTCATTTTGTGTGTCAAACTGCCATGGTTACCACACCTAAATGACCTGAAGGCACTGAATATCTTAAAATACCTTAGACACAGGTTTTGGGAGCAGACAAGGTGCATCAACTCTAGTTTTATAGTGCTAAAGGTGCATGATATCAAATTAGCAAGGCCTTCTGACGTGAAGATTAGTGACACTATACATCATGATGGCCACAGGTGCTTACCGGACCAGCAGCATACCTTCTGTCGGTGATGAGGTTTGGGAACCGTCACTTGCCATCCAGTAGCAACTCCTAATGGTTTTTCAGGCAGAGAAAATCTTTACTGACCCAATTTCACCCGTGCACAGTATGGTTGTTTGCCCACCTGTGGATAACAAGGCTGTTTGGGATACATGTGAAGTGTAAGCTGTAGTCACTTCATATGGGGCAAGTACAGACCCAAATTCAGTATTTTAACTGACTAACAGCCTGGTTACTTGAGAGGCCCATAGTAATTTCAGATTTATTGCAGTCAGGAGAGGTTGCACTCCTGCCTACCTTTTTTAATATAAAACGTTTTCCAACATTTTATGTGAGCACCACAACTATGTTACTGTATTTGTGACTGGGTACAAACAGGGGGATACCGTAGGCTGCTATGTTGTGTTCCTTCATCATGTCCTCAAGATTCTATTACCTCATGACTTCACCGTTGTCAATGTTGAATTATACGTGAGCTTGAAGGTTCTGGAGCAAATGAAACGTGCCATACTTTGCTAAATGTCTTGTCTTTTCCAACTCCTTGAGTGCCATTCACTCTGTACAAAATTTTTACCAGATGTTAAATTAGTTCAAGATATCCAGGACAGCCTTGTCCAATTACAACAGCTAGAGGAGGAGGTCTCTTGCTGCCGGGTGCTAGGGCACACGGCAGATGTGACAGCCAAGGGGGCTGGACTATGAGCTTAGTTCATTCAGTGTGGCATCCATCTGCATGCTATAACCTCATTGGTGAGGTACATAGTCATGCATTGATGGGAAGAAGAGTGACTGGAAGTGGCAGACAATAATCTGTGTCTGGTAAAGTCCACAACTCTATGATGTTCCTCCTTCCAGCCACACAGATGGAATGATATCCTTCTCACTTATCTTAACATAGGACACTGCTCTCTTCATGCATGGCTCCTTGCTCTGGCGAGAGGACTCTCCAGTGTCTGGTAGTTGTGATGTACAGATCACATTTTAGCAGACTGTATGTTTTTATTCAGACAAGATTATTTTAACTGACCATGACACGAATGTGATATGTAGTTTAAGGGTTTGTGAAATGTTTGGTTTATTCAGAAAAATTTTAGAGTGTAATTTTTAATGTGCTATCAGCATCTGTGGGTAATCCATACTTTTTTGTAAGTGATTAGCCAGCCACGTATTTTTGAGAATCTATTTTAGTTTTCCCTTCATACTGTGTTTTAAATGACTGCATTAAAACATGTGACTGTATTAAGCTATCGTCCAGGATGTGACGAAGTGTGATTGTTTTGGGTGATTGTGGGTCAGATTGGAACAGAGTGAATGTCATTTTTTCTCAGATTGCTTCTTACATCTTCTGTCATATTTTCTATTCCTAACCACATTCGTTTTCGTTAATTTTCGTACTGGCACTGATAACCTTGTTGTTCAGTACCCCTAACATGCACACCCCCCTCCCCCCCCACCCCACCACACACACACACACACACACACACACACACACACTCACACACACACACACACTCACACACACACACACACACACACACACACACAAAACTGAAGGTATTTTTTTCTATTTAATTTTCATGTTCTCATAAGATTCTGTAATTAAAAACAAAATCTTATTTCCATTAAAAATTATAATTGAATATTTTAATTAATATTTCTATTTAGTAATAATTATAAAATTAATAAAGGTAAAAAATGCTACAAGCAAGAATCAAACCAGTAGCCTTACAGGTGAACACTATGCGTTCAGCATGCAGCAATTCTTCTAAGATACTGCAAATGTTTTGTACTTAATAGAGCTCGGAAATCCTCTAATTTTCAAAGGTGACATTTAAATAGTTTTTCGGTGCAGAACTGCATTGTACTGCCTGCCTTGGAAACTGATGTCCAGGGTTAGCTCTTCAAATTCTGTAAGTATGAAGAAAATGGGAAGAGTTTGGTCTATAAGGTTCCCTTGTTAGTCACAATTATTCCTTCATCAAATGAAACTTCATTTGTGTTATAGGACCAGCTGGAACTGCCATCTACAGATAATGACAAAATAATGATGGTGATGAATTGAGTATGGGTCCTCAGAGCACTAAAAGCATCATGCTTTCTAATGAAATCCACAATTTGTGGTCGAATGCAGACTTTTTTCCCTGTAAGTTTTACAAGTTCTGAATCTCAAATTGCAGAAAGTTTGGGTGTGCAGGACCTTGCAGGTGGAGTTATATTCCTATGCACTTACTCTGAGGGCTAGCTATAAAGTTTTAACTATCATCTGCAACTTTCAAATGCCATCAAAATGTATCTACTGCACGGTTTTCCACAGCCAGATATAGTATTGGCAACAAAATTTTTGTGTCTGTTGTCAGAATTCTGTGAACACTTTACTGGATGCCATATTGGAAGCGGAGAGAGAGTGCTGCCCACCGCCTCTGCTGGTGCCCAAGGCAGAGCTGGTGAGTGAACTTGTGATCCAGCTTCCCTATGGACTTTAAATGTTTGTTCTTTGTGCTCAAGAGGTCAGTGCCCTTGAACACTTGTTGCACTTATTTTCTTCTAAACTAACTGGCATTTCCATATTGTTAATAAGTTGAAGTTTGTGAGGAGATCCAGTTTACCTCATTTCATTGTTATGACTAAAATATTGAGCCTGGGGAATGCCTGTAGGACTTTACCAACGTTTCCTATTTGGATTATCTAGTCACTGATCATCATTTGTTACCAGAATGGCAACCGCTGAGCTGTGCAACACATGCAGTAGCCAACTTACTGGTAGTGGAGTGAAATTCCTTTGCACTTAGTCAGAAGACTAGCCATAAAGTTTAAACTATCATCTCAAAACGTCCAGTTATGTGTTTCTCAGCAAAGCAAACCATGTTTCTGGCATTAGCCACACTCCACTTAAATTAGTGCACATTGACGTGAGATTGGAAAATTGCTGTTAGTAAAATTAAAATTATTTTCAATGAAAAGGAGATTTATAGCAGGACAGATGTGATGCTGTGATGAGTGGAACTGAAGTGCCTATGCAAAAATCAGTGTGTGGAGAGTGTATAGTCCTCAACAGTGTGGATGTGTGTGTTACTTAGCTCAAGAGTTGAGACATTATGAATGGCACATTCACACTTTACTTCATACAGAACTTCACATTAAATCTACCAACTCTGACACAGGTAGAAGGAGAATGGACTGAATGTTGATGTGATCTTTATTCAGGTGGCTTTTGTTCAAGACATGTCAACAGCATAAAATTTAAAATGATCATAGCTTGTGAAATAGTGCAACAGGGTAGTCTGTAAGGTCACATGCTATTTGTCTTCTTAATTTCTTTTCACTTTTGATGATAGTTGGTAACTGCCCAAGTGCACTGGTTACAGAATAGATGACAAAGAGGAAAAATACAATTGAGTTCATATTAAATACATGGAAGTTATATAAATATTTATTAAGCTACAATTTATAATGTTTAGATTAATTATCATGATAGAAACATCAGTAAGGTAAATTGATTTTGCACCATGATCATTGTATGAAGAATAACTTGCCACATAGGCATTTAATTCCATATATATGTAAAACTGAAACTTTGTCATGAACACTCTGCATCATTGGTTTCTCGTGTAGTAATTCCACTGCCCATAAGCAAGAAACTAATTTAAATTCACCAGCCTTCATTCTACTGTTTGATCATACATAACACACACTTTGTTGCCATAATAATAATAATAATAATAATAATAATAATCCTGTGTGAGTAGTGTCAAACTCCAGTCTGACATCATACAAACTTGAGTGTCTCACCATTGTTCATATGATTATGTTGTAATTGATAGTAGGTAAATTGATCTCATCCAGTTACCAAAGATGAAGCTCCTGCAGTCCTGCAGGAAGACCCACCAGTGTGAACAACTATGCTATTGTGATAGCTTGCAACTTAAGACATACTACCTTTAAGTCTTCTCTGACTCCATGTCCACCACATGTGAAAAAATTGTTCTCAATATAAAATCTGTGTTTAAACTGTGCCCCAGTGTACAAGTTATCATGTACAAATGAGACATAGTTTCAAAAAGAGGCAAACTAGATCAGATTTTTATCAAAGTGTGAGGCATCAGAACTAATACGGCAGATAACTTATTCAGACAAAACCTGGAATAATACATATTATTCTGTGAATAAAGACTGGAAAAGTGATATCATCCAAAGAATATTGTGAGAACATGTGCCTCTCTACATTTATTGGTTTTGCTATGCTAGGTATTGACAGACAGGCTGTTGTTGTGGCACATTCCACTTCTAGTGATACCATAGTGCACAGTTACTGCCTCATTTCTCCACAGACCCCTCTAGTTCCTCAAACATAAAAACAGGGTAGCTACTACCCTGAAAAGGTAATGAATTCACTTAGCTGAATAACAGAAAGTCAGCACAAGCTGGGCACTTCCACTTTTTCATCTACAGTCAATCAAAATTTCATTTGCAGAGTTGAGTATTGTGGAGTAAGCTGTCACAGAAAAATAAGGTGATGTAAGGTGTCTGTAGATGCAATACATAGCAGTCTGTTAGAGACAAGTGAATACTAAATATGGCAGCATGTTGCCAGTTGAATGACTTCGAACATAGGGTGACAATTGTTGCAAGAGGTCCAAGATTACACAATATTTCAGGTTTCTGAGATCATCAGCATTTAGGATGGATACTTAATGTCACAAAGCCCATTTTTCCACAGGCATAAACTGCCAAACAATATGACCACAAGTGTCTATTAAGTGGATGTCACATTGCTTCTGTAGGGCCATATGTGGTTATAGTCAACTGTGGATCACATGGCTGCCGATGTGAATGTGGTGTGTTTGGGGTCCATTGCTATCAGGACTGTTTGAGACAGGCATTTCATTGGATTGAGACCCCAGTGATTGACAATACATACAGTGCCTACCTGTGACTTTAGGAACTCTCATTGTTAATAAGATACTTATTTTGAAGAATTTTTACTAAGAAGTTATTGTCTTTTGAAACTATTGCAACCTGATAACTGTTACTAGTTCACTCTTCTTTTTTAACTATGCAGTGCAAAATAATTGTCTTTCCATTTTGTTGTGTTATGGCCAGCCAGTGCATGTATGCATCCAACATTAACCTTCATTCAACCTTAGTGTCTATACTCTGTGATATCTTTGAGGGGGAATTGTAAGTTTTCATTATCACCGTAAAAATGAAATTAAGTTTGGTTTGTCTGCAGATACGTGTATGGTATCTTGGTACACATTGAAATCCTTGCAACCTCCTTCGGATCCAGGGGTTAGAATAGGCCCGAAGTATACCTGCCTGTCGCATGAGGCGACTAAAAGAAGTTTCACACATTTCAGCCTTTATGTCATGGTCCCCTATAGGGTTTGACCTCCATTCTTCAAAATTTTCCTGAAGAGCGAGCCAGTTGGAGAAAGGGCGCCTTACAAGGTGCATTGTGTCCATTGTGCATTGAGATCTTTAGCCCACTTTCTCGTTGTCACATTGCAGTCTTACCCATTCTCCCTCTCTTGGGCGAAGACACCTTCCAGGGTGCATTTTCCACCATGCACTATGCTGTGTCAAGTTCTGCATCGACAATGACCATGGACTTCTTAGCACCTGATATCCAGCACGGTAGCCAGTCCATTGGGGTGGGGCTGCCATGTACCCTGTTGGTTGTAGCCCCCTGACCACACAGGGATCGCTCTGCTGATGCCTGCACTGGTAACTCCCCATGTATGCCAGGGGGTAGATGCCCATCCCCTTGGGGCATCGGAACTCCTGGCAATGGCCATCCTGCCAGGTGGCCTTTGCTGCGGTTGGGTGGCGCCCGTTAGGAGGGCCCCTGGTTGTAGTGGGTGGCATCAGGGTGGATGACGTGATGAAGTGTAGTCCATCATCTATTGCTGATGGTGAAACACCAACAGTCTCTAAGCGATGACGAGCTCAAAACACGCACAGAAGTACGACCTAAAATCATTTCCCCCCTGGCCACACCATGGGAGGAACGTCAGGCTTAGGATGTTAGCGGATATTATTCGCCCCAGTACCTTGTATGTTCGAGAGCTGATGGGGAATCTTTCTTGACGGTGAAGCATCAGTTTTTTGTTGAGCATTTAGAGGACAAGTCCGGGGAGGTGGAGGGCTTGTCTAAAATGAGATGTGGGTCAGTCTTGATCAAAACAGCATCCTTTGCCCAGTCATGGGAGTTACTTGCTTGCAACAAGCTGGGGGATGTTTCTGTAACTATCATGCCCCATAAGAGCATAAATATGGTCCAGGGTATCGTATTTCACAGAGACCTTCTTTTGCAGTCTGCCGATGAGTTTCGCGCCAATTTAGAGCGGCGAGGTGTACTATTCATCCGGCATGTCCACCGGGGTCTGGAGGATAATCAGGTTGCCTCCGGTGCCTTCATCTTGCCCTTTGAGGGTGGTAACATTGCCCGAGAAGGTCAAGGTGATGGTCTGCCAGTGTGATGTAAAGCCCTATATCCCTCCCCTGATGTGGTGCTGGAAGTTTGGCCTTATGTCTTCCAGCTGTACTTCCAGCGTCACATGCTGAGATGTGGACGCCCATGACATCCCAATATTCCATATGCCATCTGTGTGAACTGTGTAGAGCACCATTCGCCTTGCTTACCTGACTGCAGGATTCTCCAGAAAGAAATGAAAATCATGGAGTACAAGACCCTGGACACACTGACCTACACTGAGGCTAAGAGAAAATCTTAACGTCTGCATGTTATGCGTATGACATCATCTTTTGCCGCTGCTACAACAGTTCTGGCACTATCAGCTCCGCCAACCCATGTCACCTCTCAAAGCTGGAAGACTACACCTGCCCCTTGGTGGAGGGCATTTCCCTCCCTGTTGCTCCTGCACCACCTACTTCGGGAGAAACAGCTCCTCAATCATCGGGGACGTCCGACCCCACTTCTAAGCCGGAGAAACATAAGTCTTCTTCGGCTTCTCTCACTAGGAAGGGTCACTCCCTTGCCAGGTTTCTTCTAGTGGGAAAGACGACACCCCCCCAGTGGCTGAAGAGCCCAGAAGCAGCTGGTCATAGGGCTTCACGCTCATCCTCAGTCCCAGGGACTGAGCCAGTGAAGTCCTCCCAACCAGGGAAACCCAAGGAGCAGTGAGAGAAATCCAAAAAGAAAACCCCTAAGACCAAGGAAATTGCAGTGGCACCCACACCACCGCTACCTACAAGCTCTGTGGCTGAGGATAGGGTGGAGATTTTGGCGTCCGCTGAGGACCTAGATCTCTCCAGACCCTCAGACACAATCAATATAGATTGCTCAGGCAGTAAATTGGTGGCAGCAGGTGACCCTGAGGCGTAAACTGCATCATTGAATGTTTCATGTCTTCCCAGTCTCACAATGTCATCCTCCAGTGGAATTGCGGCTCATCCCCCAGTGGAATTGCGGCAGTTTTTTCCACCGCCTGGCTGAGCTATGGCAACTGTTAAGCTTTACACCTGCTATCTGTATTGCCCTCCAGGAAACATGGTTCCCAGCAATGTGGACTCCTGCCCTCCATGGCTATAAGGGGTATTACACGAACCGTAGAGACTATAATAGTGTGTCAGGTAGAGTTTGCGTTTATGTCCTAAACTCTGTCTGTAGTGGACATGTGCCCCTTGAAACCCCTCTTGAAGCTGTTTCTGTCAGAATAAGGACAGCGCAGGAAATAACTGTCTGCAATGTATATCTTCCTCCAAATGGGGCAGTACCCCTGAATGTATTAGCTACACTGATTGATCAACTCCCTAATCCTTTCCTACTTCTGGGAGATTTTAATGCCCATAACCCCTTGTGGGGTAGTACCATGATTACTAGCCGAGGCAGAGATGTCGAAACTTTACTGTCATAATTCGACCTCTGCCTCTTAAATGCAGGGGCCGCCACACATTTCATTGTGGCTTATGGTAGTTACTCGACCATTGATTTATCAATTTGCAGCCCAGAACTTCTCCCATCTATCCACTGGAGAGCACATGACAACCTGTGTGGTAGTGACCACTTCCCCATCTTCCTGTCACTGCCCCAGCATCAGGCACACGGACACCTGCCCAGGTGGGCTTTGAACACGGCAGACTGGGGAACTTTCACGTCTGCTGTCACCGGTGACTCTGCCCCACATGGTAACATTGATGTGATGGTTGAACAGGTGACTAGCACAATCGTTTCTGCAGCAGAAAACACGATCCCTCACTCTTTAGGGTGCCCGAGGCATAAGGCAATCCCTTGATGGTCGCCAGAAGTCGCTGAAGCAATTAAGGAGCGTCGCCGAGCTCTACAGCTGCATAAGCAATACCCCTTTTTTGGAGCACCTCAAAGCATTTAAATGGCTCTGTGCCTGTTTCCGCTACTTTATCAAACAATGGATGAAGGAGTGTTGGGACTGATACGTCTCCACCATTGGGTGCCATGCATCACCTTCTCAAGGCTGGGCAAAGATCAAATGTCGTTTCGGGTACCAAGCCTCAACAGCTGGCCCCGGTGTTACCATAAATGGTGGATTATGTACCAACACAAACGCAATTGCTGACCACTTTGCTCGAGGCTCTGCGTCGGAGAATTATCCCCCACCCTTTCGCACATTGTTGGAAGGGAATGTCCTCTCATTCACTGCATGCTGCAGTGAATCGTATAACGTCTCATTTACAGAGTGGGAGCTCCTCAGTGCCCTTGCACATTGCCCCGACACAGCTCCTGGGCCTGATTGCATCCACAGCCAGATGATTAAACATCTCTCATCTGACTACAAGCGATATCTTCTCGTCATCTTCAACCAGATCTGGTGCGATGGTGTCTTTCCATTATAAAGTGGAGAGAGCCCCATCATTCCGGTGCCCAAACCCTGTAAAAACCCGCTTGGTGTAGATAGCTATCAGCCCGTCAGCCTCACCAACATTCTTTGTAAGCTGCCGGACCTTATGTTATGTTGGTGGTTGGGTTGGGTCCTGGAGTCACATGGCTTGGTGGCTCCATGTCAGGTTGGCTTCCGCCAGAGTCACCCTACCACTGGTAATCTTGTGTCCATTGAGTCTTCCATTCGAACAGCCTTTTCCAGATGCCAACACCTGATTTCAGTCTTTTTTGACTTCCGTGAAGCATACGACATGACTTGGCGACATCATATCCTTGCCATAGTGTATGAGTGGAGTCTCCGGGGACCGCTCCCGATTTTTATCCAAAACTTCCTGTCCCTTCGTACTTTCCGTGTCCAAGTTGGTGACTGCCATAGTTCCATACATATCCAGGAGAATGGAGCCCTGTAGGGCTCTGTATTGAGTGTATCTCTATTTTTAGTGGCCATTAACAGTCTAGCAGCAGCTGTTGGGCCCTGTGTCTCACCTTCTCTGTATGCAGACATCTGCATTTTGTACTGCTGCTCCAGTACTATTGTTGCTGAGCGGTGCCTGCCCAAATTGACTATTGGAGTGTGGTTTATGGTTCGGCAGCGCCTTCAGCATTTCATTTACTCAACCCTGTGCACCACTGTGGGCGTTGATTAGCAACAGGAGCTTTCAGGATGAGTCTGGTGACCAGCGTACTGGTGGAGGCTGGTGTCCCTCCACTGCAGATCAGATGTGTGCAACTGCTTGCCAGTTATGCAGCATACATTCATAGTTCTCCTGAGCATCCGAATTACCATCTCCTTTTCCCGCATGCAGCAGTCCATTTCCTGCATTGGCGGCCCAGTTTGGGGCTAGCGATTGCAATTCGCGTGCGGTCCCTTCTCTCCGCACTGGAGTCCTTTCCTTTACCACCTCTACTTGCGGTCCATTCACGTACTACGGTGTACGCCTCGGCCGCAGCTTCGCCTGGACCTTTTACATGGCCCTAAGGACACTGTTAACCCTGCAGCTCTCCGCTGTCACTTCCTCTTGATTCTTGACGCGCTCCGGGCTCTGAAGTGGTTTACACCAACAGCTCAATGGATGATAGTCATGTGGGCTTCGCATATGTTCATGGAGGACATATTGAGCAGCACTCCTTGCCAGTTGGCTGCAATGTTTTCACTGCAGAGCTGGCGGCCATATCTTGTGCTCTTGAGTACATTCGCACATGCCCTGGTGAGTCATTTCTCCTGTTTACTGTCTCATTGAGCAGCGTACGAGCTATCGACCAGTGCTACCCTTGCTACCCTCTGGTAGCATCCATTCAGGAGTCCATCTATGCCCTGGAACAGTCCCGCCATCCTGTAGTGTTTGTGTGGACCCCAGGATACATTGGAATCCCCGGCAATGAACTTGCCGACAGGCTGGCCAAACAGGTGACGTGAAAACCGCTTCTGGAGATAGGCGTCTCCAAAGCTGACCTGCATTCTGTCTTACACCACAGGGTTTTCCGGCTTTGGGACATGGAATGGTATAACAGCATGCACAACAAACTATGTGTCATTAAGGAGACTATGAATATGTGGAAGTCTTCCATGCAGGCCTCTCGCAGGGAATCAGTTGTCCTCTGCCTGCTCCACATTGGCCATACATGGCTAACACCTGGATACCTACTTCGTCGCAAGGACCCACCTTAATGTTGCTGTGGCTCCCAAATGACAGTCGTCCACCTCTTGCTGGGCTGTCCACTTTTAGCCGCTCTATGGCAGACTTTTAACTTCTAGCCATGAGAGTGGGTTTTATACTTCTATGTAGGTTTTAGCGCATGTCCTTTGTCATCTGTGTCCTCAAACCTAGTGCTTTTAGGGTGGAGATTTTAATATGTTGCAGAGTGGCTGGCTGTCCCTTTTTATTCTCTTGGTTGGCCAGCCACTGTAATCTGCTTTCATGCTTTACTCTCTTCTGTTTCTAGTATCTCTCTGTTGTTTTTGTGTCCTCTTTTGTTCTGTTTACTGTTCATTGCCTTCGCTTCGTTCTTGTGGCTTTTCCTTTATTATCGTTTTGTGTTATATGTTTCATCTGTTTTATTCTCACACTTGTGGCAATGTTTTATTAGAAACAAGGGACCAATGAACTCATAGTTTGGTTCCTTCTCCCACCTTTAAACAAACCAACCAACCAACCAAATCCTGGCACCACACGAAGCTACTGGAAGAGCCAAATGTGTAGCAGTGATGTATCATGCAGTAATTCATATTCTTCAATAGTAAAAATGTCAGACCTGTGTCAGGCTGAGTTGGATGACTTGCTTAGCTCTCTGGATTGGGTCCCCTAGTCGTGTGGTATGGTACTGTGGCATGGGGATTCCAGGGTCTACCAAAACCGCAGATATGTACTGCAGACAACCGGAAAATTACTGCCAACAACCGGAAAATTACTGCCGACAACCGGAAAATTACTGCGGACAACCGGAAAATTACTGCGGACAACCGGAAAATTACTTACACAACCTCTTGAAGTGCTGATTAAATGTTTATGACTACCCTTCATATATCTCTACTTTTGTTTTTGTGATTGTGGAGCTGGAGTCACCTTGTAAAAGCCCTCTTCACCTTTTGGGTAGTTCCACACAACCATGAAATCACGTATGTGTAGCAGCCACCACACATTCACTAGATGCAAAATGTGTGATCCAGTTATTGGATATGCACTGTGTTCCAGCATTATGAAACACCTCACAGGAAACGAACTATTGACACATGGCACAGATTCAGGAAATATCATTCTTGCAAAAAACAACCAGTTTAGTATTTGCACAAAATAATGAGTGCTATTAGCAGTGAATCTCAGATTTGTTCCAGGCTTCTAGACTTTCAGAATGCTTTTGACGGTGTCCTATGCAAGCAGTTGTAAACAAATTGTGTGCATATGGAGTATCTTCAGCGTTGTGTGACTGAATTTGTGATTTCCTGTTGGAAACATCACAGATTGTAGTAACTGACAGGAAGTAATCAAGTGAGCCGTTTAGTGATATCTTGAGTTCCCCAAGGAACTGTTATAGGTCCTGTGTTGTTCACAATTTAGGAGGGAATCTGAGCAGCCTTCTTAGATTGTTTGCAGATGGTGGAGGTGGTGGTGGTGATTACCATTTAGACAAGATACCAGCAGAATGAGATTTTCACTCTGCAGCAGAGTGTGCACTGATACGAAACTTCCTGGCAGATTAAAACTGTGTGCCAGACTGAGACTCGAACTCGAGACCTTTGCCTTTTGTGGGCAAGTGCTCTACCATCTGAGCTGCCCAAACACGACTCACACCCCATCCTCACAGCTTTACTTCTGCCAGTACCTCGTCGCCTGCCTTCCAAACTTTACAGAAGCTCTCCTGTGAACCACACATAACTATCACTCCTAAAAGAAAGGATATAGTGGAGACATGGCTTAGCCACAGCCTGAGGGAAGTTTCCAGAATGAGATTTTCACTCTGCAGTGGAGTGCGCGCTGAAATGAAACTTCCTGGCAGATTAAAACTGTGTGCCAGACCGAGACTTGAACTTGGGACCTTTGCCTTTCTTTCAGGAGTGCTAGTTCTGCATGGGTCGCAGGAGAGCGTCTGTGAAGTTTGTAAGGTAGGAGACGAGGTACTGGCAGAGGTAAAGCTGTGAGGATGGGGTGTGAGTTGTGCTTGGGCAGCTCAGATGGTAGAGCACTTGCCCGCGAAAGGCAAAGGTTCCGAGTTCGAGTCTGGGTCCGGCACACAGTTTTAATCTGCCAGGAAGTCTTAAGATACCAGCATGCTGCAGAAAGTGGCAAGTAATCTTAAACAATAAAAAAGAGTGGTGCTCCACATGATTACCGAAAAAAAAATCAGTTAAATCTTGATTGCACTATAAACAAAACAAATTTGTATGCTGTAGATTCAACAGAATATCCCAGGATTACAATTACAAAAAGCTTAAATTCAAACCATCACATAGAAAATGTTGCAGGGAATACAAACCAAAGACTGTTTTGCTGGAAAAGCGCTTGGAAGGTGCAACAAATCTTCTACAAAGATTGCCTATACTAAAATTTTCTGCCCTCTTCTAGAGTACTGTGATGTGATATGGGATTCTTGCCAGATTGGATTGGCATAGGAGATCGAAAAGTTCATAGAAGACAGCTTGTTTTGTTTATTGTGAAAAGGGAGAAAGTGTCAAGGATGTGAGAAGGAAGTTAAGGTGAATGTAATTAACATAAAGGTGTTTGTCATTGCAGAGAGGTCTTTTATCAAAATTTCAGTTACTAACTTTTCTCCAGTGACTGCTAAAATATTTTGTTGATGTACACACACTGCAAACCTCTGTGAGGTATGTGGCGGAGAGTACTTGCCATTGTACCAGTTGGTAGTCCTTTCAGTTCCATTCACTTTTGGACTGCAGCAAGAATGCTTAAATACCATTTGTGTGCTGCAGTTCATCTAGTCTTGTCTTCACAGTCCATACAGGAGTCATTCATAGTGGGGTGTAGTATATTTCTAGAAGTATCACTGGAAGCTTATTCTTTAAACTGTGTAAGTAGGCTCTCACAGGATAGTTTGCACCTACATTCAAGAGTCTCCTGTCCAGTTTTTCAGCATCTGTCATGCTATCCCATCAGTCCACCAGAGCTGTGACCACTTATGCTGCTCTTCTTTGTGTGCATTCAAAGTCCTCTCTTAGTCTTGTTTGGCATGGGTACCACATGCTTGAGCAATATTCTAGGATGGAATGCACAAATGTTTCATAAGAAATCTCCTGATTGCATTTTCCAAGTATTGTACGACTGAACAAAAGTTTGTCCGGTGACTGATCCTGTGTGATCCTTCCAATTCATATTCATTCAAATTGTTACATCCAGATATTTGTATGAGTGTACTGATTCCAGCTGTGACTTTTTGATGTTGTAGTCATTAGCTACATCAGGTTGGTTCGTTTTAAACAGGGGCGAAGGGACCAAACTATGTCATCAATCCCTTAGGTACATCATTTTTTCATTTTGTGAAGTGCAAAATTTTACTTTCTTGAACATTTACTGCAGTTTGCCAATCTTTGTATCAGTTCGAAATTCTTTCATTATGTTACTGACTATCTGTGTAGCTCTTTGAGGTATAGGTTGACAAAATATAAATTGCAGTCATTTATAGATTAATCTAGACTATGCCACAGTGATATAGTACATGCAGATTTTTCTGTCTTAACACAATGCACACTATTTCAGCGAGACAACTGCTCGTAATCTTCAGGGGCTTACTGACATGTCACTGCAGTACCTCTGGTGGATTTTTATTTAATGATCAATGAGCTACGAGCTGCTGTCATCCATCCCAATGAAGTTTTTTTTTTTTTTGCTTGGTATCTCGTTTTAGGGCTTACCTCTCGTGGGGAGCTTATCAGTAAAGCTTAGCCATTTTTGCTCTTTGTTAGTACAAAATGGGTACTCAGATGAACAGATTCATGATGTATTTCAACCTGCACACACTAAGCCTCAAGAACCGTCAGAAGAAATAGAGAACTCCAAGAGGATGGTTCTTCTGCTCTATGTTGGTGATGTTTCCTTTACGATCAGCAGGCTGTTCAAAAAATATCAAATAAAATCTATCTTCCACCTTCCAGCACAAGCACAAACAGTGCTAGGGTCTGTTAAAGACAACCTAGGGCTAAGGACACCATTGATATATAAAATCCCATGACAGTATAGGAAATCATACATTGGCTGGATGTGTCACTCTGTAAAGATAGATACACTAAACATAGACATCACACCATATTGGGTCAACCTGAAAAGTCTGCAGTTGCAGAACACTGTTTTGACATTGGACATAGCATGAACTACAGAGAGACAAAGATCTCCATCACTGAAGAAGCAATTGAAAATGTATAACTATGACCTGGTTAATAGAGACACAAGATTTCAACTCAGCAAAGCACGGGAACCAGCATTGGCATCACTAAGGCATCTGGGCTGCAGACTAACAAATTTGAGTCAACACAGATGGGGAATTGGGGTGGACACTCATCCTGTCTCCACATTGGGCCGCTATTTGCAGCTGCACTTTTCCCATGTTGTGCATGTGGCCTATGTGTCCAGCAAGGGGTTCGTGATGTCATTGTGCTATTGCTTGCTGTGAAGACATTATGGCCCCCATCTCTTGGGGCCTGCACTTTTCTAATGAGCCAGCACATATTTAGCAAACCACTGTAGCATCATGTCATTAAGCAGCTGAAATGATTAGCAGCTGTCTCATTGAAATATTGGCAGCTCTCAAAACATTTTATAATGTGATGCCCATAAACCAATGAGGCAGTTATCTCCATTATTATAAAGATTGTTCAGACTATCTGAATCACTTTAATAATGATCATTTCTGACCTGGATAGCAGACAATCTTCAGATATAAGTTGGGAAAAGGAAAAATGAATCATGGAAAAACAAATATTACAAGAGAATAGCACTGTAAATAATACTGGTTGTGGTATCACAAATAACATGAAACTGTCATAAACTCGTACATACCCAGTGCCGTAAGGTGCAGTTTGTGAGTAGTGTTGAAAGTGTAACATGAAACTACACTACTGGCCATTAAAATTGCTACACCAAGAAGAAATGCAGATGATAAACGGGTATTCATTGGACAAATATATTATATTAGAACTGACATGTGATTACATTTTTACGCAATTTGGGTGGATAGATCCTGAGAAATCAGTATCCAAAACAGCCACCTCTGGCCATAATAATGGCCTTGATACACCTGGGCATTGAGTCAAACATAGCTTGGATGGTGTGTACAGGTACAGCTGCCCATGCAGCTTCAACACAATACCACAGTTCATCATAAGTAGTGACTGGCGTATTGTGATGAGCCAGTTGCTCGGCCACCTTTGACCAGATGTTTTCAATTGGTGAGAGATCTGGAGAATGTGCAGCAGCTGATACACTGAGGAGAAAATAAACCAACTGAGAGAATTCAGTCCTAAAAAGAATGCGCTTGATCACTATTTAATGAATTTGTTACAAGATGCAAACCACGACTTCATCAAATTTGTAAAGAAACTGTTATAGATCTCTCAAGGAAATCCTGCAGTTGAGAAACTTTCTGTTAACAAAAAAGTTTTAGTTAGAAACATAGAAGATAGAATTTTTGCAGAAAGAAACATTTTAAAATGCAATGCCATAAAATTGTTAGGTGATTTGTTCAATAGTCAGAAACAAATGAATGTGGTCATTACTAAATCAGTTGTACTAGTTATGAAAAATGCTTCGTAAATAAAGAGTGCAAATCTTTAAAAAAAGAAATCTGATGAAGTGGCTGATCTTAAAAGGAGACAGTTCAAGAAATTAAACGACTGAAAGATAAAACAGAATGATTATGAAAGTTGCTGAAGTTTTTGATGTTGTAACGTTGTAATGAAGTTCTTAAGGGACTTAAAACTAAATCTTTTACTGTGAAATTTAAAACTTGACATAAATTTTGTACTTTCATAACAGTTATCGTGCCTTAATGAAAATTGCAAGTTTTCATTACATTAATATATTAACACCATTGTAATGGTAAATATATCTGAAAGTAGCCATATTGTGACCTAGGTAAGAATTGAACATTTTTATAGCATTTCATTAATAGTATACTACAAGTCATATGTTATTCATGTTGATATACAGTTCAAATGATATAATAATTATTAGTTCAGTTTTCATTTCAACTTGCTTCAAGGTTCATTAAAAATTTTTTTGTCATTATTTCATACACATATTTAGACTCATGAATTAAGCTAAACAGTTAGTTGAAAAGTCATCAGTTTGATCCTTTGAAAGTTGGTGGTCACCCAGTAAAGACATTTCATTCTTGGCACATGACAATCTATCATGGCCATGGCAAGTTCAAAAGGTGTGGTGATGGTACCAGTGGCGTTTGTAGCCTACAATACAAGAAAGGTAGCCTATAGAACAACACTGAGACAAAAGATTGGTAGTTCTTGAGGAGTGGTAAAGGAAGGAAGATCAGAATTTAATGTCCTGTCAACAGCAGTCATTAGAGATGGATGACAAACTCAAAGTACAAAGTAGAAGGAAATCAGGCATGTACTTTTCAAAGGAATTTGCCTAGAGTGATTTATGGAAATAATGTAAAATTGGAAGTATAGATGGTAGAAGGGGATTTCAGCCATCATTCTCCTGAAAGTGAGTCCATTTAGGAGTGGTGTAGAGCGCCCCACTGCATGCTGAGAATTTCAGATTTGAAACTTCCTGGCAGATTAAAACTGTGCGCTGGACTGTGACTCGAACTCGGGACCTTTGCCTTTCACTGGCAAGTGCTCTACCAACTAAGCTACCCAAGCATGACTCACACCCCGTCCTCACAGCCTTACTTCTGCCTGTACCTCGTCTCCTACTTTCCGAGCTTTACTGAAGCTCTTCTTTGAACCTTGCAAGACTAGCACTCCTGAAAGAAAGGATATTGCGGAGACATGGCTTAGCCACAGCCTAGGGGGTGTTGCCAGCCTAGACAAGTTTTTATATGTAAGCACAACAATTCAGAGATGGATATATTTGGTTCGTAGCATTTTTCCGTAAGGTTAATAAACTCATGAGATCCAAATAACAGAGACTTAAGTCATAAGTAACACATTCTCCTGTACTATTTGCAATAGTCTGCCAATGCTGGGGTAACTTTTCGATTCTGCTTCTGTATAAATTATGTGGTTTTGAGGCGAAGAACTCTTCGAGCCATGTATGAAGCACTGTTTCATCTGGAAAGGAAGTTCCTTGAGGGCTGTTTCATAGAAAGTAGAAAAGGCAAGAATCTGAGGTCGCATGATCAGGTAAATAAGGTGTATGTAGAATGACTTCCCAGCTCAACTTTTGTATAGTGCTATTTGTCAGTCTAGAGGAATGCCACTGGGCATTACTTCACTGTGTCTTCCTGGTCATTGTTCTTGGATTGTGTGTGCGAGACATCTCAGATGCTGACAATAAATGTTAGCAACTATGATTACACTTCAGGTTAACATTTATAGTACACCACACCATTGCTGTTCCATGAGATGAATAACATTATCTTCTGTGGATGTGCTCAGCTCTCTGTATGGGAAATTGCTGCTTTTTTTGGTCTTAACCATTCCTTTTTTTCCTTATGTTAGCATAAAGAATCCATTTCTCATCACCAGTAATGATACAGGAATAGGAATGCTCAGTGTTGTTTATGAGGCAATTGATGATGAGCAAGCAGAGATGCACCTGTGGCCACCAGCTGATTTTTGTGATTTTGATGTGGAGCATGTGGTACGCATACAACTTATTTTTTAACCTTACCCATTCTATGCAATTGTTACATGATGAAGAAATGGTCACAGTTCATCACGTTTGCAACTTTTTGAGTACACTGATGTTATCATTGTAGATTAATGCATTTAAGTGATCTCCATCAACCCTGAAGCTCTTTCTGAAGATGAAGTGTCACTAATGTCAAAACAATTTTCCTTAAAATGAGAAAACCATTTTATTGCCATGCTCTGTCTAATGGTATTATCCCCATACAAGGCACAAATGTAATGTTTCTATCTGCACCCACTGTTGTCATCCCTCTAATGAACTCAAACAGAAGAATATGTCAACAGTTGTTTCAATTTCTCAAGATGACACTCCATTTTCTACCATCCACAGTTCCACTTACTACCTCCAAATGACAAAATGTCAATATTTAAACTCAAATAGCAACCTGGATAACAACATGCAAAACAAAAATGTTATGAACTTATGGGCCAGCCTAAAAAATCAAGCAGCATTAGTACATTCAAAATGTAGCAAGTATGAAAATGATTGTGTCTTCATGTGTTATCCCCAGCAAAATTAAAATCAAGGCCTAATATTGTAGGTGCTGTCCCATACTCCCAAGACTTTGAATATCACAAATACAAATGATGAGAAACTTAATTTTTTAGCTATTTTCTTTGGGTGTTTGGTTCAGTGCAAAATAATGTTACCTGGATAGAAGGACAAACAAAGAAGAGTTGGAAATGACGCAATAGTATAAAATTGTTGGGAAATGAGAATCACATTCCTGAACACATTTGCACTAGAACTGTAGCCTGAGAATGTATTAACTTGATAAACACACTTAGGTGACATCATCAAACATTGAGGACAAGTTGTTCTTGTAAAATGTGAGTGCATGGATAAAGTACAGTAACGCTGTAACTGGAGGCAAACTGTCAGGTTAGCACTATGCTGTGTTGAAGAAAGAACTGTTTGGTTCTCCATAAAGGGTGAAATCGTGGGTATGTCTGTTGATTGAATAGCAGCTCAGCAAATTATATTTTCTTAATTTTTGTCTGGTTAAGAATCTCTTAAAAATTGGGTGATATTCATAAAAAATTAATATTGGGAGGCATGTCATATGTGCAGAAGTGTACATACAGTTTTGACTGGTTGTTGTTTTCTGTTTTTCAGTTTCTTGAGGATCCACACGAAACATCCTGCTCCACTGATTTTATCAAGGAGGATCCGGAACTAAATTTGGAAGATGATGAAAATGAGACAATTGTAAGCATTCATATCTCTGGTTTATTTCATGTAGACCAAGGAAAAAATTTTTGGTTAATTGTTAAATGTAATGGATGCATTGCAGTGGAATAGGTACGGATTCCTAATCTTCTGGAAGTGATTGCTACTAATAATTTCCCAGTATTGTACAATTCCACTTGAATTGGATTATTATCTGTTACTTGCTGACTCTTCTGAATAGAAACTGAACAGAATTTGTAAAAATATATGTTATCTTTATAGCAAACATTTTGTATAATGCATTTGTGTGATGGATGTATTAGTTTCAGAGTTAGTAGAAGTGTAAATTCTGGTAGTGTAGGCCATAAGTGAAATATTCATCCTTTCAGTAACTTCTGATTAATACAGTGCAGAAGAATACATTCAGCTTTTTTGTTATCTTTTCAGTGAAGTATTAATATTCCTGAGTTTGTGCCAAAAATTTTCAAGAGTGGGGAAGCTATTAAACATGATGATATTTGTATGTGATGGATCCCCATTGATACATTGGTCTTTAATGTCTCTACTTATTTGGTATTTGTTGTTTTACTTATAGATTTGTGGATCACAGGAAATGTCTCAGAGCTAGACTTCCAGTGAGGGATCCTATGCAGGTAAAGAAGTGTATGATGTCACCATTGAAGTCCTGATTGAACCAAATCAGAAAAAATATCTTCTTGCCACACCCTGTGTCCTAGATAATATCTTGTGTGAAGCTTAAATTTGTAGTTCATAACCTAAAATTGTGTGATATTAATGTTGTCTACCTTGCATAAGAGAAAGCAGATGGCCAGGTTTATGAACTACTTAGCAGAAGGAAACTAAACTAAGATTATATAATATAAAAAACAGGACTGCAGGAGGTTAGTTACAGGGTCCACTCCTGTTCTCAGTGTTCGCAAACTAACTTCCCATGGATGTGAAGGACTTTTCAAGCACAGAAATGATTGTGTGGGCATACTAGTCAAAGGGCCAGACTTCATCATGTTAGGGACAGCCTATATGGTATATAAAGATGGATTGAGGTAGCTAATTCACAGCTCATAGTCAAAGTCATAATGTCACAAAGATTTATATTATGCCCTTTTCAGCAAGCAAAGAGATGTATTGGAATGAGAAGTTGACATAAATCTCCATACATTAAATAAAACAGTGCTACTAATGCTGCACAAAAAGTGTGTTATGGAACTAAAACTCCAGTCATAGTTGATGGTGACATGCAAATGAGAAACTTGACCAACATGGAAGACCCTAGGGAGATAGGGAGACGTGAGGTGTAGCTGCAGTATCCCACTGTCCCTGCAACTACCATCCAACTGTCCTCCGCTCCTCTGTCCTGTCACCACCTCCCAATATGGGGGTTTGTCGGGGACGGTCAGCTCGTTCCATGCATCCCCCGATCGGACTACGACTATGGCTGTCCGGAATACTGCCCACATTGAGGCTGATCCCTCACCAGTGGTAGAGTGGGAGGTCATCTTGAGGTATGGCAGGGGGCGAAAGACTTTCTGGAGGGCTGAAAGGAAGGTATCTCCAGTTTGTCAGACGAACCGGTTTTGGGCTCTGTCTCAGGCTGATACTGATCTTCAGCCGGACATGGCTGCTTGTCCTGTTCCAGAGGTTGCCCCTCAGTCTGCAAGATCCGGGCGGTTGCAGAGGGTGGGCTTACTGGTAGTTGGGAGCTCCAACTTCAGGCGCATAATGGGGCCCCTTAGGGATATGGCAGCAAGAGAGGGGAAGAACACCAATGTGCACTCCGTGTGCATACCGAGGGAGTCATTCCAGATGTGGAAAGGGTCCTTCCGGATGCCATGAAGGGTACAGGGTGCACCCATCTGCAGGTGGTCGCTCATGTCGGCACCAATGATGTGTGTCGCTATGGATTGGAGGAAATCCTCTCTGGCTTCCGGCGGCTATCTGGTTTGGTGAAGACTGCCAGTCTCACTAGCGGAATGAAAGCAGAGCTTACCATCTGCAGCATCGTCGACAGGACTGACTGCGGACCTTTGGTACAGAGCCGAGTGGAGGGTCTGAATCAGAGGCCTCGGTTCTGCGATCGTGTGGGCTGCAGATTCCTTGACTTGCGCCGTAGGGGGGTTGGGTTTTGGGTTCCGTTGGATAGGTCAGGAGTCCACTACACTCAGCAAGCGGCTACATGGGTAGCAGGGGTTGTGTGGCATGGACTGGGTGGTTTTTTAGGTTAGATGGCCTCAGGCGAGTACAGAAAGGGCAACAGCCTCAAAGGGTGCGGGGCAAAGTCAGGACATGCGGGGACCAAGCAGCAATCGGTATTGTAATTGTAAACTGTCGAAGCTGCATTGGTAACATACCGGAACTTCAAGCGCTGATAGAAAGCACCGAAGCTGAAATCGTTATAGGTACAGAAAGCTGGCTGAAGCCAGAGATAAATTCTGCCGAAATTTTTACAAAGGCACAGACTGTGTTTAGAAAGGATAGATTGCATGCGGCCGGTGGTGGAGTGTTTGTTGCTGTTAGTAGTAGTTTATCCTGTAGTGAAGTAGAAGTGGATAGTTCCTGTGAATTATTATGGGTGGAGGTTACACTCAACAACCGAGCTAGGTTAATAATTGGCTCCTTTTACCGGCCCCCCGACTCAGCAGCATTAGTGGCAGAACAACTGAGAGAAAATTTGGAATACATTTCACATAAATTTTCTCAGCATGTTATAGTCTTAGGTGCAGATTTCAATTTACCAGATATAGACTGGGACACTCAAATGTTTACAGAGCATCGAGAGACATTATACTGAGTGCACTATCCGAAAATTACCTCGAGCAATTAAACAGAGAACCGACTCGTGGAGATAACATCTTGGACGTACTGATAACAAACAGACCCGAACTTTTCGACTTTGTAAGTGCAGAACAGGGAATCAGTGATCATAAGTTTGCAGCATCCCTGAATATGGAAATTAATAGGAATATAAAAAGAGGGAGGAAGGTTATCTGTTTAGCAAGAGTAATAGAAGGCAGATTTCAGACTACCTAACAAATCAAAACGAAAATTTCTGTTCCGACACTGACAATGTAGAGTGTTTATGGAAAAAGTTCAAGGCAATTGTAAAATGCGTTTTAGACAGGTATGTGCCACGTAAAACTGTGAGGGACGGGAAAAACCTACTGTGGTTCAACAACAAAGTTAGGAAACTACTGCGAAAGCAAAGAGAGCTTCACTCCAAGTTTAAACACAGCCAAAACCTCTCAGACAAACAGAAGCTAAACGATGTCAAAGTTAGCGTAAGGAGGGCTATGCGTGAAGCATTCAGTGAATTCGAAAGTAAAATTCTATGTACTGACTTGACAGAAAATCATAGGAAGTTCTGGTCTTACGTTAAATCAGTAAGTGGCTTGAAACAGCATATCCAGACACTGCGGGATGACGATTGCATTGAAACAGAGTATGACATGCGTAAAGCTGAAATACCAAACACCTTTTTCCATAGGTGTTTCACAGAGGAAGACCGCACTGCATTTCCTTCTCTAAATCCTCGCACAAACGAAAAAATGGCTGACATCGAAATAAATGTCCCAGGAATAGAAAAGCAACTGGAATCACTTAACAGAGGAAAGTCCACTGGACCTGACGGGATACCAATTCGATTCTACACAGAGTATGCGATAGAACTTGCCCCCCTTCTAACAGCCGTGTACCGCAAGTCTCTAGAGGAACGGAAGGTTCCAAATGATTGGAAAAGAGCACAGGTAGTTCCAGTCTTCAAGAAGGGTCATCGATCAGATGCGCAAAACTATAGACCTATATCTCTGACGTCGATCTGTTGTAGAATTTTAGAACATGTTTTTTGCTTGAGTATCATGTCATTTTTGGAAACCCAGAATCTACTCTGTAGGAATCAACATGGATTCCGGAAACAGCGATCGTGTGAGATCCAACTCGCTTTATTTGTTCATGAGACCCAGAAAATATTAGATACAGGCTCCCAGGTAGATGCTATTTTCCTTGACTTCCGGAAGGCGTTCGATACAGTTCCACACTGTCGCCTGATAAACAAAGTAAGAGCCTATGGAATATCAGACCAGCTGTGTGGCTGGATTGAAGAATTTTTAGCAACCAGAACACAGAATGTTGTTCTCAATGGAGAGACGTCTACAGACGTTAAAGTAACCTCTGGCGTGCCACAGGGGAGTGTTATGGGACCATTGCTTTTCACATTATATATAAATGACCTAGTAGATAGTGTCGGAAGTTCCATGCGGGTTTTCGTGGATGATGCTGTAGTATACAGAGAAGTTGCAGCATTAGAAAATTGTAGCGAAATGCAGGAAGATCTTGCAGCGGATAGGCACTTGGTGCAGGGAGTGTCAACTGACCCTTAACATAGACAAATGTAATGTATTGCGAATACATAGAAAGAAGGATCCTTTATTGTATGATTATATGATAGCGGAACAAACACTGGTAGCAGTTACTTCTGTAAAATATCTGGGAGTTTGCGTGCGGAACGATTTGAAGTGGAATGATCATATAAAATTAATTGTTGGTAAGGTGAGTACCAGGTTGAGATTCATTGGGATAGTCCTTAGGAAATGTAGTCCATCAACAAAGGAGGTGGCTTACAAAACACTTGTTCGACCTGTACATGAGTATTGCTCATCCGTGTGGGTTCTGTACGAGATCGGGCTGATGGAGGAGACACAGAAGATCCAAAGAAGAGCGGCGCATTTCGTCACAGGGTTATTTGGTAACCATGATAGCGTTACAGAGATGTTTAGCAAACTCAAGTGGCAGACTCTGCAAGAGAGGCGCTCTGCATCGCGGTGTAGCTTGCTCACCAGATTTCGAGAGGGTGCGTTTCTGGATGAGGTATCGAATATATTGCTTGCCCCTACTTATACCTCCCGAGGAGATCACAAATGTAAAATTAGAGAGATTCAAGCGCGCACAGAGATAGGCTTACGGACTGTCATTCTTCCCGCGAACCATACGCGACTGGAACAGAAAAGGGAGGTAATGTCAGTGGCACGTAAAGTGCCCTCCGTCACACACCGTTGGGTGGCTTGTGGAGTATAAATGTAGATGTAGATGTAGATGAGGGGGGAGTTCCCTCTTGAGGGTGGTGGGAGTATTGGGGCTGTTGAGAGTATATAGTGAGAGATATAGCATGGGAAATCTGTTTGTGGACTAGATTTTTGGTTATTGCCTGTCTCCACATTCATCAAGCGAGGCATTGTCACAGCAGATATGTCATCCACAGATGGGTATGCTGTATTTTTTGGCGTGGACACATTGTCTGTGTTGTCTGTAGTTAATCAGAATATTTATACTCAAGACTGTACGTTCCACTCAACTCTTAACATTTGGATTAAGTGGGTTCTGACTCTGCCAGTAGATTTACAGTTCATAAATTTACCATGTAAATATACATTAATATTTAGTTTTAAGCATTAGATAAAATGTACCAGAATAGTGTGAGAGGAGTAGTGATACTTTTCAGAGTGTCTTCTTTTCCCCTAATTTACATGCAGACATATCACATATACAAGGGTCTGCTGAAAAATAATGCTTCCTTGTGTTAAGTGTTTGATGAAATTAGTTTCACAACGCTTTCACAAAGATGGGTGATAATGTCTTTAATATCAAGTTCGTAAGGAATTTTGTATTTTCTCAAAAAGCTTCATTCCCTAAGTGGGAGGGGGGAGGGGTGTGTTATGGACGAGTAAATATCAGATGAGTTCTAACTTCTTGCTGTTGACTGATGGAATTAAAAATAACTTATGAAAGAAATTAGTTTCTTACACTGTATGTAATTCAGAAAATTAAAGATACCAAATAGGACATGAGAAGCACCTGCACAATATTAGAATCTATATATGCTAGAGATTCTGTGAATTACATCTTTAACAGGCATTTCCACTTACCAGCAGTAGCTTGTTCTCAGATGCCACAGACTTCTGCCTTGCCAATCTTCTTTTGACAGTCTCTCCTTTCCATGACTTTGGCTATAGTCCCCTCCACATAGCTTTCAGCTCCTCCCTGGCAGAGACACACTGAGCAAGCACAGCAGCCATAATCATTCCTGTGTCTGTTAGGTCCATTCCATCTCAGTGCTTGAGTATTACTCTGTGTCATATGTCAGAATTATCTCCACCACAGCACGTTGTGCTACTTTCTTCACTCATCTGGTTATGTGGTGACTCCAAAAGATACCATTTAGCAATTTAATATCTATCCTTGCTTGACTGACCCTGTGAGATATGACCAGTTCACACTGACCAGTCTTATTTATTACTGAACCCAGATGCTTAAACACTTCCACATTTCACACCTGGCCAGACTCAAAATCCAATTCTAACCTTTCCCATTTCCGGCAAGAAGATATTGTTTTATCCATATTGTCTGTTAGTCCCCATTATTTATAAGCATCCATAAACTTTCTAATTTGATACATGGCATCATTCTTATCCAGAATCATAAGTGCTTGATTGTTGGCAAACAGTACTGCGTGTAAATGTTGATTGTGTACCGCCACATCCAAACTTCTGCACTGTCTGTTGCAATAATCCTGAATAGCTTTTAAATACAATTTAATTGAAATTGGCGACATAGAACACCTTTGTCTTAATCCTTTACTTGTTTGAAACTTTCCAGTATCATTATCACCAACCTTCACAACTGCGTTGCTTTGGTGGTAAATGCTTTTTACCAACTCTAATAATGCACTGTTTTCTAATGCTGCCTATAGTAACTTCCTTGCCACATGAATGTAGGTCTTCTGTAAATCAGTTTGGATTACAAACGTATCTTTAAAAGTACATATAAATGAAGACTCCATGAAATAGTTCTCATTAAAAACTCTAGTTCCCTGTGAGACACTGTTGGTTGTGCACGAAGCTTATGCAAATTCTTCTAGTTGTGATGCAATATTTGGCATTCTACAAAACTGAAACTATACATAAATTGGACAGTTTGTATGTTTAATGTTTTTCAATTTTTTAATTACATTTTGCAATTGAAAATTCAGATGTATTGTCTTGTAGCACAGTCCTAGCTCCTAGTTTTTTAAACAGATAGGTAATAACATATGTTGCCTTTTGGAATAATCATTGATTCATTTGTCGTGTTAAAATTTGTTCAGTTGTCAGTAAAGAAATGTTATCATTTTCAAATGATGAGAAAAAATTTCTGTCTTTTAAAATGGATTTCAAAAATGTGACCTCAACTTCTCCATTTTCATCACTACCTTTGCACATGCCATAGAAGTTAGATTTTAAACCCTTTTCAGTTATAATTACTGCAACGACAAACAGTCCCCTCAGAAGAATCAGTGTATACTTCCAAATATATGACACGTCTTTAAAGGTTGGGGTCATCACTTACAATGATGCTTCAGTGTTGTTGTGATAAGAATATTGTGATATCACATCTGAATCAATATTTTTAATTCCACATGGGACATACAAACAGATTAATTTAAAGTGCCTCTTTTGCTGTAACTAAGCAAAATATCCATTGTAACATGCACTACACAGATCAAATCGCCACACAGAATGTTCCACAGTTATCAGTATACCAAATAAAGATGGAAACGAGGTATGTAATGTGAAGACAAAAATTTCCCTGAATAACAAGTGTTACTGTAATCTGTAATTTGTAGAAGAAGAAGAAGAAGAAGAAGAAAAACAGCATTTTTCCCCTCACAAAACAGGAAAATATAGATATAACAGAAAAATATGGAATAGAAAACCAAGGCAAAATTCAGTCAATTACATTTTGTCTCTGTCAGGATCATTATGGAATGACTCAAAAGTGTCAAATTAGGTGGCAAACTACCTGGCCTCTATGTAGATTCAGGTCTCAAAATACTTGCTACTGGGAGTAGATATATAAAAGTGCAAGAAAATGCCGTAGCTTTAGGAACTATTAGTTCCTACATCTTGGAGAAATGAGGGATAGATTTTGTAGGTTGGGGTTCAAACCCGAGGGTGAACTAGTCTGTTGCTTGTTCTACCATTCACTCCACTGACAGTTTTAAAATACATTAAGCCACATTGTGGCTGTAAGAGATGTGCAGAACTGTCTACCTCCCTCATTAGAAGCATTTATTTACATTACATCTTTACTCTGTAACTATCTTTAAGGTGGGGGTGGTAGTACTTTTTTGAAGAAACTTCTGTAATGCAATTTTTCGTTTTGTGATTTCACATGATGTTTGTGGGAAGAAGTATTCTGTTGTCAGACTTTTTGGATTGTATGCTGTTTAATTTTAAATAGTAAATCTCTTACTAAATAATCCTGTCACGAAATGCACATTGCTCATTTTTTGATCTTTCTATCTCTTCTGTTAATAAACTGTGTAATGGTCCCAAATGAGCAATTTTCAGGAATAGGCCAAGAAGCTGGTTTGTAAGCCTCTTCTTTCATGATGAATTACATTCCATAAGACTCTTTTAATGAATCTCTGTCTGGCATCAGATTTTTATTTTTATTTTACATGGTCATTTCGCTTACGGTCACACAGTATTGTTACTCCGATGTTTTATGGTTGTTTTTGTTTTCAGATTTTTATTACAAATAGTGTAATGAAATAGTAACCGATTTCTCTGCTTATTTGCATGAAATAGATTGCTTTCATTATTTTCAAACTCTGCTGCAGTAATCCTACCTGTAGCTGCATTTCCATGGCAGCAGTGTAGCTTTCCAGTACACTACAGCTTTATCCATGAATAACCTTATAGAGCTTCTGGTGTTATCTGCCATATTGTTAATATAGATCCCATAATTCTGTTTTGTGTCAAACCCTGGTGGACAGTGAAGTGGAAACATTGATAAACTTTACATTAAAGTTATAGTTGGGACTTGCACTTTGGTTCTGCTTTTAAAGATCTAACTGGAGAATATACCAAATCTTATTCATTATTCATACAATATTACCTGAATTTCCCCAGGAGCTTAAGCCATCAATCTTACTGTAGAGACCTACTAGTATTTTAATAACTTATTCCTTATAACACTCTCTAGGGGGACTCCTGAACATTTTGAGTCCCAGGAAGAATGTCATACCAAGTTGTATCTTCTAACAAGTTCTGAATCCAGTCATAAATGTAGTTTAATACTCAATAAGCTCTTATTCTGTTCACTAAAAGACAATATGGAACTTTACCAAATACCTTCCAGAAGCCAAAGAACACTGTATTTTGCTGGGCACCTTTGTGTATGCAACAGGGCCTCATGGGCAAATAGAATGAGGCATTTTTCTCTAAAATGTCATTACACAGGGATGCGAAACATATTCCATAATTCAGCACTAGATTGGTGTCAGCAATAATTATGTGTATTTGCCTGACAAAACTTGAAAATAGGAGTGGTTGGCACCCTTTTTAATGAGTAGGAAACTTCCGTGTCTCTAGAAACCTGTTCCAAGTAGGTGTTAGAGAGGAACAGTTTCTTTCAAATAATCCATGAGAAACTGTGTGGTACTTCAGCTAGTCCAGGTGCCTTTCCTCTTCTCACAACAAAAATCACTCATCTCAATACCTACTGTTTTGATGGTGATGGAGTTATTGAAAGAAGGAGCTGCATTACGTTTTCCATAGTGAAACAGTTTGAAAAGACCAAATTCAGTATTTTGGCTTTGTGTCTGTTACTTTCAGTGTCAGTACGGTCACTGTGATCTGCTTAATTACTCTGCAAGCTGCCCTCCCCCACCCCCACCCCTTGCCCCATAGAAAATTCACTAGTGATGTGTGGCATCAGTGTTCTCTAATTGTCTCAGATTGCTTCTAGTATTGATTGGGCTTTGGGCTAATGAATGACACCGACACAAATTGTGTCTACAGTTGCATTAGTGGGACAGGGTCATCCGCTCTGTGCATCTTCCCTAATAAAAGCACCAGCTGGCCACAGTAGGTTTTTTGAGACTATGATCAGTTACACACATAAAGTGTAGCTTACATTGACACACTTAGTATATAATTAAATCAGTTAAATAAAATTACTGGAAGCTTATTGGAAACAAAGAAATGTATTCATCATAGTGGTGAAGTTTAGTTTAGTACTCTGTACAATTCATGCGAAATGGAAAAAAAAATGTGGAAAAAACAAAAGTCCATAACATTAAGTTATTAAAATATCAGTAGGTCCCCATTGTAAGATTAAATTCTTGGGAAGTTTGTGAATAATGAATAAGATTAGGCATATTGTCCAGTTAGTTCAGCTACTGTGAAACCAGAACAAAAATCCAAGTCCCAACTATTATTTTAATGTAAAGTTTAACATTGTTGCCACTTCATTATCCATCAGAGCTTGACACAAAATAGAATTATCGCTCGTGCAAAGTTAGTCTTCCAGTCACAGAAACATACAACACTTGAAAGCAGCATCAATGTTCTAACATCCATTAAATTTGAAGGTTGTGAAATGACCCAACTGTGTTGTCATCCAGCACTGCAGCACTGTATATTCAAAATCTCACAAAACCATACTGTACTAGTCATTTTCACAACTTCCTTCAAAGTTACACTAAAGTGTACATAATTGACACTTCATTGCTTCACTTAAAACTAAACATCTTCAAATAAGCACCACCCCACACTGGTTGCTTTCCAAACATGATGCTATTGTGCACAACTTGTAAAACAATAAAATGCAAATAAGTATTCCTATGTACAGAAACACAGCACACAAAAACAAAGCTTAATTTTCTCCTCATGTACATGGTGCTTTTGGTTTTTATGTAGCACACAAATTTGAATTGTGGCAAACTTAATTGTGTGCTGGTCTCCATCAAACTGCATAGGACTTAATGTGATATAAAAATAGCTAAACACAAATACACTTAAGACAGGCGTAAAGGTATAGAGTAATATGCGCTGACATCTTTATAAATGTAATTTTAAAGTACATTTAGTTACAATATCAATCAATCTTAATCAAATTATTGATTTTCTGAATCCATTTAAGTTTCAGGCAAACTGTATCAGTATGTGTTCACTGTGCAGTTGGGCATATTGTGTATGATTATGGCAGTGTCAGTTTACCAGTTATATAATTTAAATATTTATGCTATTGTTGTTAATAAAGACCAAAGTCTGTTAAAAACCATGCACTACTGCATTGAGACTCACAATTTGATATAGATCCATTGGATTCAATTTTATTGTTTTGACATAATATTAGTGAGTAATTTTTCATAGCTGGAAAGTGACACCTTGGCAGTGAATCATGCATCAGACTGTTGTCAGACTGATAAGCAAAATTTTGCTTTTGTTACTTTGAATGGTTCTGTCGTTGCTGTCATTCACTTACTTTGGTGGCATTCAGGTTTTGTTTGTCATCAGGGTCATGAATATGTTTCAATCCGATACTGAAGTTCTCTTCTCTTTCATAATAATTTTCAACACTTATTGAGTGAGTGGGTCTTTCCCATCACTCAAAACCTTTCTAGACACATAAATGTCTCCAATGAACTGTAAAATACTTCTACATTCTATCCATAGATATTTCACATCTTCATCTATCAGTTGCTGAGCCTAAGTGTGTTTCTAATTAGATTCCTCCCAGTACCATAGTTATTGATATTGTTACCATCATATGGTCAGTTTCACTGCTATGCAGTAATTGGGTCAAGGTGCTGAGGTAGTTGTTATGTGATAAAAGACATTGTCCTTTCAGAAATAATACTTGGCACTACACCACACAGATCTACCTTGCATACTTCCATATAGTGGGGATGCTGAGTTGCAGATAGGCACAGTGGTTTCAGTTGCCTGAGACTGCAGTCGTGTGTGTGTGTGTGTGTGTGTGTGTGTGTGTGTGTGTGTGTGTTGTTGATGAAGGCCAATGGCCGAAAGCTTTAATTGTGAAAGTATATTGTTATGCTTATCTGCGACTCAGCATATCTGCTGTAGGATGAGTAGTAACTTTCCTTGTCATAATATTGTTACATTCCATCCTGGATTTTCCATTGTTTGATTTTTGCACTACTTTCAGTTTCTTCAAATTTCCATTTTTAACTTGAAAATAAAGGTTTACCGTTGCTACACTATCATGATTAGGAAATCTACCTGTGATGTCCCCCTCAGTAATACAAAAGAGGATCTATAAAACGTCATTCTCAACACATACAACAGTGTGATACAGTTACTAAAACTAGTGTATTAAAACATTATTAGGCCACACTTAAACAAAATTTTAGTCAGATGAAGTATTGCACCAGTGAATAGGAACATCACCATCACTTATCTGGGGATAGCACATAGTGTATCCTCTGAAATCAACTTCTTTGCATGATAATGAGAGTCAAGCTTAGAAAATGTAAAGTGAAAATTAATAACACGAAGATACATGTCCAAAATGAAATATTCAATATATGATGACTCTACAGTTGAATATAATGCTTCTGAAACACTTGACCTCTATGTTTACACTTAAGCCATTTGTCACAGGATGTATACTTAAATCCAGAATAAATAATAAAAATAAATAAATAAAAAAACTTAAAAGTTAAGAATGTGTGTCCAAATTTTTAATACACACGGATTCTGCTTCTATTTGTCCACACAACAAAAATTTCAGCCATATCATATCCTCAACATGAGCTGAGGAAGAGGTATTGCAGTCTTGAGAAAGCTTACTCCCATGTCGTAAATTTAGATTGGTGGGATCTGTGAATGCAGCAGTGAGCTCCACCCTGTATTCACATTCAATTATTTCTGATGCTGAGCTGGTGATGGGTTTCTGTTGGCTTATTAGGGAGCGAGAACACTAGACCAAAATTTTAAATGTGGTTCTCTTTGTCTTTCATTGTCAAAAGTGAAATGTGCAGTGTGGAACACTCCCTTCTAATAACATCAGATTCATTTGACAGTACAACTGTAATATGTGAAAGTTTCAATGCACTAGGAATTTCCAGATACGTTATTCGTCCAAGTGAACTTTCAGCCCTGCTTACAAAGGCTAGACAGCTATTTTCATTCAATGAGGTTTGATTTGCTCTGTTCAGTTTGCCCCAGACACTGTTGTTGTTGTTGTTGTTGTTGGCTTCAGTCCTGAGACTGGTTTGATGCACTCCATGCTACTCTATCCTGTGCAAGCTTCATCATCTCCCAGTATTTACTGCAACCTACATCCTTCTGAATCTGCTTACTGTATTCATCTCTTGGTCTCCCTCTATGATTTTTACCCTCCACGCTGCCCTCCAATGCTAAATTCGTGATTCCTTGATGCCTCAAAACATGTCCTACCAACCGGTCCCTTCTTCTTGTGAAGTTGTGCCACAAACTCCTCTTCTCCCCAATTCAGTTCAATACCTCCTCATTAGATATGTGATCTACCCATCTAATCTTCAGCATTCTTCTGTAGTACCACATCTAAAAGCTTCTATTCTCTTCTTGTCTAAACTATTTATCGTCCATGTTTGACTCCCATACATGGCTACACTCCATACAAATACTTTCAGAAACGACTTCCTGACACTTAAATCTATACTCGATGTTAACAAATTTCTTTTCTTCAGAAACGCTTTCCTTGCCATTGCCAGTATACATTTTATATCCTCTCTACTTCGATCATCATCAGTTATTTTGCTCCCCAAATAGCAAAACTCCTTTACCACCTTAAGTGTCTCATTTCCTAATCTAATTCCCTCAGCATCACCCGACTTAATGCGACTACGTTCCATTATCCTCGTTTTGCTTTTGTTGATGTTCATCTTATACCCCCCTTTCAAGACACTGTCCATTCTGTTCAACTGCTCTTCCAAGTCCTTTGCTGTCTCTGACAGAATAACAATGTCATTAGCGAACCTCAACGTTTTTATTTCTTCTCCATGGATTTAATACCTACTCCGAATTTTTCTTTTGTTTCCTTTATTGCTTGCTCAATATACAGATTGAATAACATCGGGGACAGGCTACAACCCTGTCTCGCTCCCTTCTCAACCGCTGCTTCCCTTTCATGCCCCTCAACTCTCATAACTGCCAACTGCTTTCTGTACAAATTGTAAATAGCCTTTCGCTCCCTGTATTTTACCCCTGCCAGCTTTAGAATTTGAAAGAGAGTATTCCAGTCAACATTGTCGAAAGCTTTCTCTAAGTCTACAAATGCTAGAAATGTAGGTTTCCCTTTCCTTAATATGTTTTCTAAGATAAGTCGTAGGGTCAGTATTGCCTCACGTGTTCCAACATTTCTGTGGAATCCAAACTGATCTTCTCCAAGGTCGGCTTCTACCAGTTTTTCCATTCGCCTGTAAAGAATTCGCATTAGTATTTTGCAGCTGTGACTTATTAAACTGATAGTTCAATAATTTTCACATCTGTCAACACCTGCTTTCTTTGGGATTGGAATTATTATATTCTTCTTGAAGTCTGAGGGCATTTCGCCTGTCTCATACATTTTGCTCACCAGATGGTAGCGTTTTGTCAGGACTGGCTCTCCCAAGGCCGTCAGTAGCTCTAATGGAATGTTGTCTACTCCCGGGGTCTTGTTTCGACTCAGGTCTTTCAGTGCTCTGTCAGACTCTTCACGCAGTATTGTATCTCCCATTTCATCTTCATCTACATCCTCTTCTATTTCCATAATATTGTCCTCAAGTACATCGCCCTTGTATAGACCCTCTATATACTCCTTCCACCTTTCTGATTTCCCTTCTTTGCTTAGAACTGGGTTTCCATCTGAGCTCTTGATATTCATACAAGTGGTCCTCTTTTCTCCAAAGGTCTCTTTAATTTTCCTGTAGGCAGTATCTATCTTACCCCTAGTGAGATAAGCCTCTACAGCCTTACATTTGTCCTCTATCCATCCCAGCTTAGCCATTTTGCACTTCCTATCGATCTCATTTTTGAGACGTTTGCATTCCTTTTTGCCTGCTTCATTCACTGCATTTTTATGTTTTCTCCTTTCATAAATTATATTCAATATTTCTTCTGTTACCCAAGGATTTCTACTAGCCCTCATCTTTTTACCTACTTGATCCTCTGCTGCCTTCACTACTTCATCCCTCAGAGCTACTCATTCTTCTTCTACTGTATTTCTTTCCCCCATTCCTGTCAATTGTTCACTTATGCTCTCCCTGAAACTCTGTACAACCTCTGGTTCTTTCAGTTTATCCAGGTCCCATCTCCTCAAATTCCTACATTTTTGCAGTTTCTTCAGTTTTAATCTACAGTTCATAACCAATAGATTGTGGTCAGAGTCCACATCTGCCCTTGGAAATGTCTTACAATTTAAAACCTGGTTCCTAAATCTCTGTCTTACCATTATATAATCTATCTGATACCTTCTAGTATCTCCAGGATTCTTCCATGTATACAGCCTTCTTTTATGATTCTTGAACCAAGTGTTAGCTATGATTAAGTTATGCTCTGTGCAAAATTCTACCAGACGGTTTTCTCTTTCATTTCTCTCACCCAATCCATATTCACCTACTATGTTTCCTTCTGTCCCTTTTCCTACTGACGAATTCCAGTCACCCATGACTATTAAACTTTCGTCTCCCTTCACTACTTGAATAATTTCTTTTGTCTCATCATACATTTCATCAATTTCTTCATCATCTGCAGAGCCAGTTGGCATATAAACTTGAACTATCGTAGTAGGCATGGGCTTCGTGTCTATCTTGGCCACAGTAATGCGTTCACTATGCTGTTTGTAGTAGTTTACCCGCACTCCTATTTTTTTATTCATTATTAAACCTACTCCAGCATTACCCCTATTTGATTTTGTATTTATAACCCCGTATTCACCTGACCAAAAGTCTTGTTCCTCCTGCCACCGAACTTCACTAATTCCCACTATATCTAACTTTAACCTATCCATTTCCCTTTTTAATTTTCTAACCTACCTGCCCGATTAAGGGATCTGACATTCCACGCTCCGATCCCAGACACTATTATGATGATTCTTGCTGCTGTTCAGAGGACCCATCAGATTAGCTAAAGTGTTATTGCAGTCTTACATTGTGTTGTTTATTATCTGTGTCTTTCATATTAGAAAGGTCGTAGTTACAGTTCTAATAACTTGGTAATACAATCTTATCTCACTTTTCTGCATATCTGTTTCCATAAAAATAATAAATACTGTGAGCAACTGGCTGTAATTAATGCACGTTACATATAGTGTCATATGCTCTACTGCAAACATATTACAAGCATGGAACTACAGTTTTTTGTTCTTCTTTTATTGTAGCTAGCTAAGTTTCTATGATAACAATGTGCCACTCCTTCATCTGTTTCCTATTTTCTGTCAGCCATTTTTCTGTCCTTTTCTTCTTAGTATTTTTGCAACTGTTCTGCCTCCGAGATCTTCCCACCTCTTACTGTTGTTTCTGTATTTAGTTGTGTCTTCAATTTCTTGTTTTACTGGTGTTTCTATATTTGATTCTGTCTTCATTTTTCTGCTTATTTATGTCACTTTATTCTAAAACTTCATGTACCTTCCTCAGACAACTGCGTTTTTTAATTTTTCAAAATGCTGTATAGTTTTTTCTTGTCAGCATGTTAGAACTTATTCCTTGACAACACCCACAAAACTTAAGTTGTCGTTCCATAATTAAGGCTAATTACTTCTATGAGATTGTGTAAGTCTGTGTTAATTCTTAATTTGAATGTCTCTGCTGGTGTATTTTTACTATGTTTCTATCTTTTCTCCTGATTTTGCACACTCTTTTATTGATCCTAAAATTAGAATTTCTGATACATATGTACTCATCCATTCTGGGCAGATGACTGTCTTGCAGTGTTGAAGTTTTGCATTTCTATGAATTTTTTCTTATAAGTTTCTTTTGTTAAATATAGTGTGAAGTCAGTCTTTCATTATCTTACTCTGGCAGTTTCTTTTCCCCCTACAATTGGCTGGATGACTTAAATTTGCCTTTCTTCCAATACTTCTCCATTTCTTGTGCCTGATTTGTATGCTGTAGGCTTGTTTAATCACATGATGTCTACTTTTCAAAGGAGTTTTGTAGTTATTCTTTTTGTAATGATTTTGTATTTTTATCTTTTTTTGTGCTTCCTCTACACTGCAAAATTGCTAAATCATGTACAAATGTCAAACAGCCTATTTGAGCTTATACATTTTCCTATCACTTAGTACTCCATAGGTGTTGCAGGGAGTTTCAAATTGGTGCACACCTGGCTGCAGTGTGAAAATTCATTCAGGAAACAATCCTCTAGACTGTAGCTAAGAAATGTCTCCACAATATCCTTTCTTCAAGGAGTGCTAGTCCTGCAGGTTATGCAGGAGAGTTTCGGTGAAGTTTGGAAGGTAGAAGATGAGGTATTGGTGGAGGTGAAATTGTGAGGGTGGGTTGTGAGTCATGCTTCGGTAGAGCACTTGCCCGCAAAAGTCAAAGGTGTCAGGTTTGAGCCCCAGGCTGGAATGCAGTTTTAATCTGTCTGGAAGTTTCAAATCCATGCTTATTGTGCTGCAGAGTGAGAATTTATTCTGAAAACATTCTATCAGGCTGCAGCTAAGCCACATATATCAAGCTGCAGCTAAGCCACGTCTCCATAGTGTTCTTTCTTCCAGATCTTTTAGTCCCATAAGGTATGTGGGAGAACTTACGTGAAGTTTGGAAGGTAGGAGATGTGAGATATTGACAAAAGTAAAGATGTGAGGGTGGGTCATAAGTTGTACTTGGATACTTCATTCACTAGAACATTTACTCACGAAAGCCATAGGTCCCAATTTGAGTGCCAGTCCAGCACACAGATTTAATCTGCCAGAGAATTTCAAATAAGTACACACTCTTCTGAAGAATGAAAATACATTCTGAATCAGTATTCTACTTTTGATATGAGGTTCTGACAATTGCTTCTTCTGTTATCTGATCATTTTCAAGTACACATTTGTCAAGTGACATATTCACAACACATTTCTTGTGCTCTTAGGAAGTTGCTTTCCATTACATTATTTAAGAAAGGGGTGGTAGCACAAACAGGTAATCTGGGTGTATGAATATTGGGATAAGAATATCAGTAGAACAAAGTGGATATTACACACATCAAAAAAAGTTTTGCATCACCCTAGTTCCCAGAACTCCTGAAAATGGATGGTGACTGTGGATATTGTAACACAGACACAGTCCGTTTGGCTGTTCAGCGATGCCACTAAACCCACCCAAAAGATGTAAACAACCATGCATGAGGAGTGCCTATTAGACGGAGGGGGCCCGACAGCCAATCAGTTCCAGTCATTCTACCAGGAAGGAGGTACACAGCTTGTCTTGTTTGTAGTTCGACCATGCCTAGATGGTCAGTACCATGGTTTGATTGTGTCCACATTGTTACTTTGTGACAGGAAGGGCTGTCAACGAGGGAAGTATCCAGGCATTTCGGAGTGAACCAAAGCGATGTTATTCGGACATGGAGGATCAGTCAGGAACTGTTGATGACGTGCCTCGCTCTGGCTGCCCAAGGGCTACTACTTCAGTGGATGACCACTACCTACAGATTATGGCTCGGAGGAACCCTGACAGCAGTGCCACTATGTTGAATAATGCTGTTTGTGCAGCCAAGGATGTTGTGTAACATTCAAACTGTGCACAATAGGCTGTATGATGTGCAACTTCACTCCCGATGTTCATGGCGATGTCCATCTTTGCAATCGCAACACCATGCAGCGCGGTACAGATGGGCCCTACAACATGCCGAATCAACCACTCAGGATTGGTATCACGTTCTCTTCACCGATAAGTGTTGCATATGCCTTCAGCCGGACAATTGTCGGAGTTGTATTTGGAGGCAACCCGGTCAGGCTGAACGCCTTATACACACTGTACAGCGAGTGCAGCTAGGTGGAGGTTTCCTGCTGTTTTGGGGTGACATTATGTGGGACCGCCGACATACGCCGCTGGTGGTCATGGAAGGCGCTGTAACAGCTGTATGATACGTGAATCCCATCCTCTGACCGATAGTCCTACCATATCACCAGAATACTGGGAAGGCATTCTCCTTCATGGATGAGAATTCGTGCACAGTTTGTGAATGACTTCCTTCAGGATAATGTCATCACTCGACTAGAGGGATCAGCATGTTCTCCAGACATGAACCCTATCGAACATGCCTGGGATGGATTGAAAAGGGCTGTTTATGGATGACATGACCCACCAATCACTCTGAGGGATCTATGCTGAATTGCTATTGAGGAGTGGGTCAATCTGGATCAGCAGTGCCTTGATGAACTTGAGTATAGTTTGCCACGATGAATACAGGCATGCATCAATGCAAGAGGGTGTGCTACTGAGTATTAGGGGTACCGGTGTGTACAGCAGTCTGGACCACCACCTCTGAAGGTCTTGCTGTATGGTGGTGCAACATGCAGTGTGTGGTTTTCATGAGGAATAAAAAGGGTGAAAATGATGTTTTATGTCGATCTCTATTCCAATTTTCTGTACAGGTTCCAGAACTCTCAGAACTGAGGTGGTGCAAAACTTTTTTTATGTGTGTATATCAAAACATCAGAACTAGTCACAATGGAGCTGCATTAGCCAGTTACAAGCAGTATTGTTTAGTGTCATTAGAAAGACAAAAACATATTTAATGCAAATAGAGTAGCTGATATTCAGTTTAAAATTAAAACTTTATGGGCAGTTGTGAAGGAATTGTCTAGCCAACAGCAGAGGGTCATGGATATGTAATAAAATGTTTTTGTTACTAATAACTCAGATATATGGACAGTATTTAATAATCACTTTCTGAAGATAGCAGGTTTCTACAGGGAATCATATAACACTCTTAAAAATGGCTTTCCAATTCACCTATATGAAAATCTGAAAAGTGGCTTCATGAGGCCGACAATCTTCCCAGTTGAGTCAATAATTAAATTTCTGGAGACCAAAGACTCTCAGGGATAGGGTAGGATATCTAGCAGGACACTAGAGCAATGTGTCATATATGCTAGCCCAGTACATATTCATGTCTGTAATTCTCTCTTTGGGACCAGTCAGTTTCATGAATGATTAAAGTACTTAGTAGTGAAACAGCTTTATAAAAAAAGGAGCAAGGGATGATGTAGACAAGTTTAATCCTATTTCTATCAATGGAAAATCCAGAATGGAATAATGACTATATTACGGAAAGAGTAGTTGCTACTTCCCTTATGGTGGAGATGCTGTGTCACAGATAAGCACAGCAGAAAGACTGCCAGAAAGTAAGCTTTCGCCCAACAACACCTTCATCAGAAATACACACACACACACACACACACACACACACGCACACACACAGCAACTAGAGTCTGTGTGTGTGTGTGTGTGTGTGTGTGTGTGTGTGTGTGTGTGTGTGTGTGTGTGTGTGTCTCCGACCGTCCGTCTGTCTGTCCAGTCCATCTGTCCATTTCCAATAAAGGCCTTGTTGGCCAAAGGCCTACATTCTGACAATGTTATTGTTGTGCCCATGTGTGATTCAGCTTGTCCGCTACATGGGAGCATGGTGTCTAGTGCGGTTGTGTGTAGTGATCAAGTGAACAAAAGTTACAGTTGTGCCTTAAAAACAGGTGTATATGGGAATTGTAGTAGTGAAATCGCGAAGCTAAAAGAACAAATTTAAAGTTTACAAAAAACTGTGGACGTTTTAAGATATGACATTTCGCATTTAAGAAACGAAAATGCTTAGCAGCTGAAAGTCCCTCGCAACATGGCGCCAATTGTAAATAATCAGTTGAATTACTTGACAAACAAGAGTAAAATTTACGAAAATACGTGTTGCGTGTGTAAAAAGTACAACACTTTCAGTGACAGGATGTGCTTAGCTTGCACTAAAATATCAAAAGTTGCGGAAAGGAGACATGCAGAATCGGAGAAATTCCAGTGTGTAGCAACTACATCTAACGAACAAAGTCAGTATATTACGCCTAAAACAACATCTAAAGCTGTGACAAAAATTGCGAATGATTCCTCGTTATACATTACGACAAGGAACAGGTTTGATGTGCTACAAAAAGGTGAACATTGTGAACAACAAAGCACTGGGGTAAATAAAAACTTCATAGTTCAAGAAAACAGCATAAGTAGCAAGAAACATTCGTACAACAGACACAGCACTAACACAAAAAGTTCACCTAAACACAAAAAAAGAATAACAGTGTTTGCAGACAGCCATGGGCGATCAGTTGCAGCTAACTTAATGCATCAAAGTCATAATAATTTCGTAATCCAAGGAAATGTTATATCAGGTGCACCATTAACTTCAATATTTGAAAGCTGTAACAACTTACAAGATCTCACAATGAATGACACAGTTATAATCTGGGGTGGCACAAATGATGTAGCCAATAATGAAGCAGACAAGGCATTAAATGCCATAACATCAGCATTAATTAAGCTTCAGCACACAAATATAATCATAGTAGGGATACCCCATAGATATGATCTTGAATGCTAGTCTTGTGTGAACGATGAAACCAGGCGAACAAATAGTAAAATAGCCAAAATGGTGAAATCTTTCCAAAACACTCAGTTTGTAACAGTCCCTGAGAACAGAGACTGGTACACTTCTCACGGACTACACCTACATGCTAATGGCAAGGAAGAAATGGCCAGATCTCTACTTGCAGCCATCTCTCCAAAAAATCAACTAAAGCCTGCAATATCACTTGAGTGGAAGGATCCAGATGGAACTGAGCAAATAATACCACAGCAAGAAAAAATTACAGTACCAGAAATCAACCACAATGTTGTCAAGAGGACAGTAACGAACAATGGAGTAGGAAGATCAGTTTGCAGGAACAGGATATTCAAAAGTCCAGAAACACATTGTGCTCCTAGAAGATCCTCAAGACCAGTAAAACCCAGAGTTCAAAGTGGCATGTTTTTGTGGGAAAGTAAAGCAACTAACAAATTCCCAGGACTGGGTAAAAACAACTGGCCAAGCCAGCTAGTTAAAACAACAGAAGCTGTTGCATCAATTGCAGACTCTTCAGCATCCCTTACTCAATCAAATGTGGTGGAGTATACAACTCCAGTTACTGCAACATCAGGCAGCTCGGCAACTCCTCGGACTGTACGGAGCAAGAAGGCACCTCAACAGCTACCTTGACAACTAGACAGACAGAAGCCAGGTTGGGTAGTAGATCGAGAAATGCAAGATCGCCAAAGAACAGGAACACTTTTAATGCCTGGATCCAGAACTTATGTAAGTGAACCAACTCAGTGCATTTTAAAGGAAGATAATCAGAGTGACCAGTTAAAAATACCACTAAGGCTCATGCACCTAAACATACAGTACCTTAGAAATAAGCTTAATATATTACAGGTTTTTGTTAGTGAACCGTCACTTCATATAGTAGTGTTAACTGAGCATGGATTAAAATCTGATGAAATTATTTACTGTAAACTAGAGGGCTACTCCTTAGCAAATAGTTATTGTAGACAGCAACATAAGGGTGGTGGTGTGGCAGTTTACATTAGTGAGAATCTCGAGTACAAGAAAATAAACTATCTAGACCAGTACAACAAAGAAGGCTTGATTGAAGTGACAGGCATTGAAGTCCACACCAAAGAGTGTAGAGAGGCTATGAGAAAACATAAAGTTATTGGGATTTACCATCCACCAAAGGCTGATGTAGTTAGCTTCATAGACATATTTAGTAGAGTAGTGGGACATTGTGGTCCCAGTGACCTAACTATATTTGGTGATCTGAATATTGAGGCAAAATCTTCCAGTTTGTGTAATATGAGGTTAATAGATACTCTTAACTCATATAATCTCATAAATGTAGTAAATAGTGATACCAGGGTAACAAAGTCCACATCTAGCAGAATTGATTACGTTATACTATGTAAACATATTAAAGACAGTGTTAGGTGCTGGAATATGGATTTTCACTACTCTGATCACAAATGCCAGCCTGTAGAGTATGTAAACACAAGCATCCCAAAAATGACAAAAGTTACCGAAAATAAAAGAATCCTAAAAGAGGGTAACATCCTTGCCCTAAGAAATAAATTAGCTATAGAGGACTGGGATCTGGTTTACCAGACTGAAGGATCTGAAACCAAATGGGCCATATTCTATGATACTATGCTAAGACACTTTGACAGATGCTGCCCTGTTAAGAAAATACAAAGTGTTCACCCATAACCAAAGTGCAAAAACCAACAGACTGATACTTCCAGCAAATATGATAAAACTCAGGGAAAACATCCAGGACCTGGATGTGTTACACAAGTCAACAAACCTGCAGGTTTTTAAGGCCAAGTACAACAAAGCCAAGAAAATCTTTAAGAAAGAGCTTTCAAATCTAAGAAAACAGATATACAGCAGTGAAATAGCTCAATCAGACAATATAGCCAAGACCTCATGGAGAATTGTAAATCAATTTCGCAAAGCCACATCAAAGCCAGAAACTGAAATTTTAATTATAAGACATGAAGGAAACACAATTAAAGATCCTAATAAAGTCTGCAATGTTTTCAATAAATACTTTATATCTGCAGCTGTTAGTCCAATTAATAACACAGTTGTGAGTAGTGAGGTAAAGCTCTGCCCCTTTGAAGAGCCACCTTTTGAATTCAAACAAGTAAGTGAAAAAGAAATAGGCGGGATAATAAATAAACTAAAGAATAAGTTCTCATCTGGATGGGATGGTTTGAGTAGTATCATGATTAAAAAATGTAATAAGGAATTAGTTAAAATAATCACCCACCTGGTAAACTGCAGTATCAGAGAACATACATTTCCAAATGTATTGAAATGGAGCACAGTTAAACCAGTGCATAAAAAAGGATCCTTGAAAGTTAATATCAGTAAATCTCAGTTATTGCCATTTAAACTTACAAACTCACACCAAACCTCTATCAGTAACATAGGTGGAATTGAAGTAGTGGACTCAGAAGGCTGCAGATTTCTAGGTATTCACCTAGATGATAATCTAAGATGGGTAAACCATATAAAATTTTTATGCAATAAAATCAGCAGTTCATTACATCTAATCAGCCAGTTATCAAAAGTAGTTCCACATCAGACATTAAAAACAATTTATTATGGAACCATTTTTGCACAGATTAATTACGAGATAGAGATATGGGGTTGTGCTGCCGACATGCATATGAACAGAATATTAACCCTACAGAAAGAGCAATCAGAATTATCCATGGATTAGGGTATAGAGATTCATGCAGGGAAATCTTTGTTCATCATAAATACCTCACAGTCTACTCACTGTATCTTTACATATTAATTGTATTTTTTGTGACACACAAAACAAAGAAACAAAGTGCTCTGATATGCATGCCTATAATACAAGAAATAAAGACTGCTACTACAGACAAAGAACAAAATTAAAAACAACAGACCATAGTCCATGCATTAGTGGTCAAATATGGTACAACAGATTACCGAGCTCTATAAGGTGCCACAAAGGGAACTTATTCTAAGTGAAACTGAAACATTTCTTGATTGACAAGTGTTTATACTCTTTAAGTGAATATTAATATTAAACTAAAATAAATTATTGTTCTAAACTTGTAAAAAAATGCTATGACGTTTGCAAAAGACACCAGTTGGTGTCTCCATGCAAAAAAAAAAAAAAAAAAAAAAAAAAAAAAAAAAAAAAAAAAAAAAAAAAAAAAAAAATAAATAAATAAATAAATAAATAAATAAATAAATAAATGGTGAGTGGCAATTACCATTTTTCGTAATATTGTCATTAATCCTACATCTCTGTCATTGGTGTCTGCAGAAGTTATTGAGAAGTCCGTATATATAAAGATAGATGTACAAATCAGTTCACATAATTTGTTATCAAATGTACAGTTTGTTTTTAGAAATGATTTAACAACTGAACATACTAAATTCTCATTTGTCTGTCGGCACTGGATGGATTAAACAAGAAATAGTGGACACTAGGCATCTTCTTTGGTGCAATTAAATCTTTTATGTTGGTCACAAAATATTACTGAAGAATCGTTTCTATCATATTTAAAAAATAGACAATAGTGTCATCTAAAAGTCAGGTTATTCTAAAATATTAATTTTTTCTTGGGAGCAAAAGACATGGAGTGCAACATGGGTGTATGAAATAGTGCAGTTCAAAACATATCATGCCTTGCAGAAAATAAATTTATGCTAAATCACCATAAGACTCAGTTTTTTTATTTTCGAATGCACAGTTCATCTAAAACTGACATTTTGATTACACAAAATGTTTATATGGTTACTGAATCTCTGCAATCCAAATTCCTAACTTTTCATATGGCTGGTAAGTTGGAAAGCCCATGTTTAGGATATTGTTCCAAAGCTGAATGTTGGTATATTGACCATTGGAACAGTGTCTGCTATAAGTGATAGCGCAACTCTAAAATTAGTCTACATTGCTTATTTTTTCGCATGCAACATGGCATTATATTCTGGGGTAACTCTTCTGTTTCACAAAGATAATATGTGGTGTTAGCATTTTTGGTAATTTTGCTTGTATCCTTTTTGATGTTCCTATATTCTTCATATTATTCTTGATATTTTTAAGTATACAGTTTTATCAGGCTTGTAGTCTGTCTTCAACTGCTTGATCAAATGCCATTGTTGCAAACTTTTTTATTGGCATCACATCTACTGCACAGATTAATTCCTCTCTTACTTTTCCCAGTTCCCTGAAGCCATTTTTGCCAGGCTATTGATAAGTTCTGTAGTACTTTTAAATTTCTATGTGTCATATCCTTGAACCTTTTGAGAATACACTTTTCACTTATTCTGTGCCAGAAATCTTACTTTTATTTTTGAAAGGCAATGAACAGTTTCTACATGCATTTCCTTTCTGGCTCTAACACTCATTCCCTTATTATCTTTCTGGAATTCTGCTGTGTTATTGGCAGATTATGTAAATGAAATTCTCTACCCATGTTTTTAGATAATTTTTTGAATTTTGTGTCCATTATTTGCATTTGATATTTTTCACGAGGATGGCTACCAACAGTTTTCCTGCATGTCTTACTGTTTTTCCTGTTAACTTAAGTCTATAGTCATCCTATATATATATATAGGTCTGGAATATTATTAAATGCACTTATTCACAGTTGTGATTATGACAGCTGTGCCATTCTCAAGTGACAGCTCACTGTGAAGTGTAAATCCACAACTGTTAATTTTAAAAGGACACTGTCCTCATGTCAGCCATATTTACATGTTTCGTTTGTATAACACAAATTAAATAATTGTCATATATATATCTAACATAACATAGCACTTAATGCAGTAATTCCCATAAAATTCACGTCATACTGTCCTCCGCAGTTTCAGCTGCGCATACACCAGGTGTGGCAATTAACAACTTTTATTTACTTTGCCGTGATCTGACACGTGAGATTGTGCAAAATTGTCAAAATTGCAGTAGTGAATAAATACATTTAACAGAATTCCAAATCAGAAATTTTCCACTTCTGTTACCAGTTTTAGCATTACAAAATGATAATAAAATTTTATATTTCTCTGGCACTTCATCTAATTCCTCACCATATTATTCACAGTTCTGTTGTGCTTTGTCTATGTTGGTCTTGTTTTCCTTATTGAGTGGAGCATGTGCATTAATTATTCTGTACAGCTTATTTACACACGAACTGTGGTAACAAAATTTGTGGTGGTTGAAGTACAGAATACCTGAACAATATTTTCGCTCTGCAGCATAGTCTGCATTGATATCAAACTTCTGGGCAGATTAAAACTGAATTGTTAATTGTGAATGAATTAGATAAATAGGTATCACCTAGATTTCATGATTTTCTTGCCAGTTTTCCATTTGAAGAGTCTACACAGATGTTAATGTGATATTTCTTCATTTGTAAATCCGGTCTTCTGTAATGCCAGTATTTTAATTTTTAGGTAATTGATAGTATCTGTCATTAGCTTGAGTTGTCAACATTTATTATTATTTATGTATCCAATGATGGAAGCCTGTAACTCATTTTGGGTTTGAATTTTGTGGATGAGTTTAGAACACATTCTGACTCACCTTTGCATATTGGTGTGGGCTTCCCAGAATCTCTTGTCATGGCCTGAACTATTTTTTTTTTTTTTTTTTTTTTTTTAAAGGCTTTCATGCAAGACTTGTGTGTATGACACATGAAAGATGTTTCTGGTTGCTTTTCTTTCTGAAGTATCAAGTGGGAAGTATGGTTACAACCCAATCACTGGCTTTTATAGTTAATTGCATTACTAAAAACAAAATGTTGAAATGAGGTGTGAATTCTTACTTACATTAGAATCAGTTTTGATAATTTCTACAGTTTCTTTTGAAACAATGAGGCAATGGTACGTGTCTATAGGATTTTATATATTTACTGTTTCATCACGTTGAAATTACTGGTAATTTCTTGTAATGTTTCAGATGGAAGACCCAACAAGATATGCATCTGATACTACAAGGTAAGTTGCTACTTTTACTGAAGAATTTTTTGAGAAATATTAATTCTTATTTAGTCCAAGTGAAGTACATGAAACTCTTGTTATCACTAATCCCAAGGGATAAAAGAAACAGGAGTTTCTGTTGAAAAAATTATTAGCTGGGGGCTAAAAATTCAATTTATTGAATACAGTTTCATCTTCACATTAACCATTTGCAGTACACTTGTACTACTGGATAATATGTTTTCATAGAAAATACTACAGTGCCCACTGTTCTCTTATCTCAGAAGATTAAAAAGAAAGTTTACAGTGTTACCATACACATCAAGCTTAAAATAGCATCAGTTTACAACACACAAAATAAACATGAGGAGGATAAAGACTTTCATTGGTTGTTGTACTGTAACTTGAAAAAATATACTCGCCCATATTTTCTAGTGGAAAAAATGCTTTGTTCTGTGCTGTCATAAATGGGAACGAAAATGGATGGTAACTTCAAGGTGAACTGTATCCATTGATTCTGTAAAATGTTCTTAAGTGTTCAAGACTTTAACATCTCCTGGTTCGTATGAAAACTGATATTTTTCTCGTCACTTTCTTCTGATGACATTTCTTGCACCTCAGGCACAACTGTTTGCATGTTAGCTTCCATTGGAGCACATGTGACAACAATTTCCTCAAAACTAACTCCATGTTTTACATCTTGTAGAACATTCCATTCATCAGGTGAAGAGGTACCATAATCATCATCTAACTTGTCAACAGGGCTAGTGTCTTTTTGTGTTTGGGTTTTGTTAAAACAGTTCTGTATGTGTTTTGATTACACAAATTCCTAGAATGCAGAGAGAGTTTTTATTTTATCAGGCAAAATCCAAGTTGACTTTCCATGTGAATTTCAGTTCTCACAAGTCACTTGCAATAATATCTCTTCATATGAGCACTAATGCCTTTATCCAAAGGCAGATGAAGACTTGTTGCATTTGGAAAAGTGAACCTTTAAACTGGTTAAGTTAAAATGACAAACATTATTGGCTTTACATCTGTCCAATGACAGAATAATGTGCTTAGTCTGAGCCACGGTTACGACTGTTAAATGTAAGTAGCAACTTAGAGAACGATGATCTTTCTTACAGTGGCAGTAGATCAGGGCTGGCCAGAAATTCTGCACACGTGCGGTGCTCCTGCACATGTGCAACTTCTGGGCCACAGCGTGCACGCTGCAGCCATCAGCGTTCATGTAGTGCATGTTTCTACACACAGCTGTCACTTTATCCACTTGCTGGGATACTCTGTACCAGCACATTCTAATGCTTATTCCACAGCATGCAAGCCAACCATGGGAAGGTATTTCGCATATTAAACATTTAAAATACTGTCACAGTCTACTCATTGCGACTTCTGCTTTTATGTTAACAGTTTAACCCAGTAAGACAAGTAATACAGTTAACAACCATGGGTTTTTATTAAGGCAGCTTGACTGACAGCACGTAAATACACATAATGTTTTTGATCTAGTATTTAGGAAGAGAGCACTTACTGACTTCCAACGAAACTTATTCATGATTTCAAATAACATTAAACTAATGCAAGATTTCCTATAACTAATTCTCGGTGTCCTCAGTTACACCCACATAATTTCTGTCTCACTGACCTCTGAAATTATTCAGATAGTGAAGGGAGACGAAAATTTAATAGTCATGGGTGACTGGAATTCGTCAGTAGGAAAAGGGAGAGAAGGTAACATAGTAGGTGAATATGGATTGGGGGGAAGAAATGAAAGAGGAAGCCGCCTTGTAGAATTTTGCACAGAGCATAACTTAATCATAGCTAACACTTGGTTCAAGAATCATAAAAGAAGGTTGTATACCTGGAAGAATCCAGGAGATACTAGAAGGTATCAGATAGATTATATAATGGTAAGACAGAGATTTAGGAACCAGGTTTTAAATTGTAAGACATTTCCAGGGGCAGATGTGGATTCTGACCACAATCTATTGGTTATGAGCTGCAGATTGAAACTGAACAAACTGCGAAAAGGTGGGAATTTAAGAAGATGGGACCTGGATAAACTGAAAGAACCAGAGGTTGTACAGAGTTTCAGGGAGAGCATAAGGGAACAATTGACAGGAATGGGGGAAAGAAATACAGTAGAAGAAGAATGGGTAGCTCTGAGGGATGAAGTAGTGAAGGCAGCAGACGATCAAGTAGGTAAAAAGATGAGGGCTAATAGAAATCCTTGGGTAACAGAAGAAATATTGAATTTAATTCATGAAAGGAGAAAATACAAAAATGCAGTGAATGAAGAAGGCAAAAAGGAATACAAACGTCTCAAAAATGAGATCGACAGGAAGTGCAAAATGGCTAAGCAGGGATGGCTAGAGGACAAATGTAAGGATATAGAGGCTTGTCTCACAAGGGGTAAGATAGATACTGCCTACAGGAAAATTAAAGAGACCTTTGGAGAGAAGAGAACCACTTGTATATCAAGAGCTCAGATGGCAACCCAGTTCTAAGCAAAGAAGGGAAGGCAGAAAGGTGGAAGGAGTATATAGAGGGTTTATACAAGGGCGATGTACTTGAGGACAATATTATGGAAATGTAAGAGGATGTAGACGAAGATGAAATGGGAGATAAGATACTGCGTGAAGAGTTTGACAGAGCACTGAAAGACCTGGGTCGAAACAAGGCCCCGGGAGTAGACAACATTCCATTAGAACTACTGATGGCCTTGGGAGAGCCAGTCATGACAAAACTCTACCGTCTGGTGGGCAAGATGTATGAGACAGGCGAAATACCCTCAGACTTCAAGAAGAATATAATAATTCCAATCCCAAAGAAAGCAGGTGTTGACAGATGGGAAAATTACCGAACTATCAGTTTAATAAGTCACAGCTGCAAAATACTAACGTGAATTCTTTACAGACGAATGGAAAAACTGGTAGAAGCGGACCTCGGGGAAGATCAGTTTGGATTCCATAGAAATGTTGGAACACGGGAGGCAATACTAACCTTACGACTTATCTTAGAAGAAAGATTAAGAAAAGGCAAACCTACGTTTCTAGCATTTGTAGACTTAGAGAAAGCTTTTGACAATGTTAACTGGAATACTCTCTTTCAAATTCTGAAGGTGGCAGGGGTAAAATAATACAGGGAGTGAAAGGCTATTTACAATTTGTACAGAAACCAGATGGCAGTTATAAGAGTCGAGGGGCATAAAAGGGAAGCAGTGGTTGGGAAAGGAGTGAGACAGGGTTGTAGCCTCTCCCCGATTTTATTCAATTTGTATATTGAGCAAGCAGTAAAGGAAACAAAAGAAAAATTCGGAGTAGGTATTAAAATTCATGGAGAAGAAGTAAAAACTTTGAGGTTGGCCGATGACATTGTAATTCTGTCGGAGACAGCAGAGGACTTGGAAGAGCAGTTGAACAGAATGGACAGTGTCTTGAAAGGAGGATATAAGATGAACATCAACAAAAGCAAAACGAGGATAATGGAATGTAGTCAAATTAAATCAGGTGATGCTGAGGGAATTAGATTAGGAAATGAGACACTTAAAGTAGTAAAGGAGTTTTGCTATTTGGGGAGCAAAATAACTCACGATGGTCGAAGTAGAGAGGATATAAAATGTAGACTGGCGATGGCAAGGAAATTGTTTCTGAAGAAGAGAAATTTGTTAACATCGAGTATAGATTTAAGTGTCAGCAAGTCGTTTCTGAAAGTATTTGTCTGGAGTGTAGCCATGTATGGAAGTGAAACATGGACGATAACTAGTTTGGACAAGAAGAGAATAGAAGCTTTTGAAATGTGGTGCTACAGAAGAATGCTGAAGATAAGGTGGGTAGATCACGTAACTAATGAGGAAGTATTGAATAGGATTGGGGAGAAGAGAAGTTTGTGGCACAATTTGACTAGAAGAAGGGACCGGTTGGTAGGACATGTTTTGAGGCATCAAGGGATCACAAATTTAGCATTGGAGGGCAGCGTGGAGGGTAAAAGTCGTAGAGGGAGACAAAGAGATGAATACACTAAGCAGATTCAGAAGGATGTAGGCTGCAGTAGGTACTGGGGGATGAAGAAGTTTGCACAGGATAGAGTAGCATGGAGAGCTGCATCAAACCAGCCTCAGGACTGAAGACCACAACAACAACGACCTCTGAACAGAATGATATCCATAGACCTCTATGATCATCTGTTATTTCAATACCGTTTTGCTATATCTTTCATCAGATCTGTCTGAAATCTGCATAATAACCGGCACTTAGATGAATGTTATGTTTTATCGACTTCAGCTGAGCGTAGCCCTTCGCACATTAAAAAAAAATCCCCTAAATGTAAGTATACATTGAAACAATCGGTTTAATGATCAATTTTTCTGATAATAATATAACGCGGAGCAGAATGAGGCAATAATGCACAGTTAGTAAACAATAATTTTTAATTATGAAAGGAATAAATCCAAAAACGTTTATCACTGGTCATGAGAAATGATATAGCTAATATCGGGCAAAAAAGCACGGCTCATTGACAAACACAAGCAGTTGTGAAGATTTTCATCACTTATGCTTGGGTGTAACCTTGATTTATTCACTTTCATCGCTGAGAAAAATCTTTCACAAACATGTCGACCCGAACATGGACATAACTCTCGCGGCTTCTCGGTGCAGGCGTGGAATTTCTTGTTGTGAAAAATATTCGTATAATTCTTTTGTACTTCGCACTGCAAAGAACTTGTCCTTCAGTCTTGTATTGCACTGTAGGTCGATCAGTTCCATCTGTAGATCATTCGGAGCATCTTCAACTGACGACGAGAATGGTCGAGCAAAGAGGCGAATGACATGAGACAAACTGGTAACATCTGCAAATCATGCTCGAAATTGTTCCTTAATTTTTACAATTATTGACCCGTATTCTTGAAATCTAGCACTTTCATGGACCAGTCCAAGAGTCAGGAAATGTGCAGTGTTTTCCATCAATAGCTGGCTCTCCCAAAGTGCAAGCCTCCTTTCAAAGGCATTTACTTTTTCCAACATGTCAGAAATTAAATTATTTTCACCTTGCAAACTGACGTTCAGGCTGTTCATGTGAGACGCAATGTCCATGAGAAATGCAAGGTCTGATATCCAACAAGGGTCTTCCAACATAGCTTCACTTTTTCCCTTGTCATGTAAGAATGTTACGAAGACCAAACATAAATCAAAAAATATTTTCAGCATTTTACCTCGACTGAGCCAGCATACTTCGATATAGTAAGGTATGTTGCCGTACTCCGCTCCTAATTCCTCCAATAACCGCCAATACTGGCGATGCGTAAGCCCATTTGTCTTCAGATAGTTTACAGTATGCATCACAATTTGCACGACGTTTGCTAACATTACTGATTTTGCACAAAGTGCCTCTCAATGTAGAATGCAGTGAATTCCATACAATGTCTCGTATGTGCACCCTAGCTTTTCGCGCATCCATGCTATGAGTCCTCTCTGATGGCCTTGCGTTGATGGTGCTCCATCTGTGATCATTGAGACTAACCGATTCCAGTCCATACCGACACCATCAATCGCTTGCTCAACAGGTTGGAGTAAGTCCGCACCTGTAGTAGTCCCTTTCAAAGGTACTAAGTCCAAAACGTCCTCTGTTACACAAAGTACGTTTTCGACACCTCTTATGTATATCACAACCTGGGCTTTATCTCTAAGATTTGTTGCTTCATCAAGTGCAACCGAGAAAGCAACAAATTCTTTAGCCTTATTTATTAGCTGCCTGTGCACATCACCAGCCATAGCACTGATACGTCTTGTCACTGTTTGTTTGGATAGACTGATTTCTTGAAACCTGCTAATGTTTGTGGGACACACAAGATCTGCAGCATCAATCAGACACCCTTTCACAAACTCCCCTTCGGAAAACGGTTTCCCAGATTGTGCAGTTCTTAATGCGATTTTAAAACTTGCTCGCAGTGAAGATTTAGTGTGGTTGTCATTCTGGAAAATTGAAAACAGTACATTGTACAGCATACTGTAAAATAGACACAAATGTAACACAAGAAACTAAGAGTTCAAGTATCAGTTACTTTGACGTACAGTAAAATGAAGTTGATGTGTCTCATCCATTTTCTTAAGGACATTTAATTTTGCTTGCCGTTCTTCACTGTTGAGTACACTACACTTGTCTTTGTGATATGTATTGTAGTGTCTTTCAATGGAAAACTTATGCTGGCTGCCTATTATTTGGCGGCACAGCAAACACTGTGAGTTTTCACCAATGGCTACAAAAAAGAATTGCAGTTCCCAGTGATTTTTAAACATCTGAGAACATAGCTCACCTGTCCTTTGCTTTTTCACAATACCTGCCATTTCTCAGTACTTCTCTGTTAAAGTTGTGGTCACAAGGGGTAGAAGAGACTGGGTATGTGGTGCTCTTGCTTGTACCACATAAACAGGGAAATAGAGCCACCGCCGTTCATTTAGGTCACATGTCTAATAACAGATCTCGCTATCGCACATGTACGCACATGTGCAGCACTTCCACACGTCTGCACACTGTGCAGCGTTTGGCCAGCCCTGCAGTAGATGCTATATAAAGTAACAGCGTTTATGATCTTAAAATAACATGAGTTATCGGATTTGCTGATTACACAGTGACAGTGTTGATCACTGCCGTGTGAATTACAGATGAGCACAACAATTAAACACTATTTATTGTATGCTCCACAAAGGCATTTGTCATCTTCAGTGGTACTACTGGGGAAAAGATTGGAAAAAAGTCTATTTTCTTCCAAATCATAGACATCACATGCAGCACACTTTGCTCTCCTTTGCTAATATTTGTGCAACCAGTTGTTTGCTCCTTCAACAACATTATTTGATTCACCACAAATCACTGATGACATTGAACATCTGATACAGTCAACCAGCTGAACAGCTTAAATCTTGATTGTCTTAATGTTTGCAGTCTCATTTCCTTTTGGCTGAATAATAGGCCCACTTAAAGGTACCTTGGAAGCATGCGTATGCTTGAACAATTCTAGAAGTACAGTATCAACATACTCATATTTAGTTCTGCAAAGTTGTTTGAATTTGTACCTAGAACCAAACACACCAACATTAAGAATTTTTTCATGGTGTTTAAGTAAGCTAGATCTGGCAAGTCCATACTTTAGGCAACTGTTCATTTCTTCAATACACTATGGTCTGTTTCTTTTAAGATCTTTAGTTTTATTGTCAGATGTACTCTCGTTTGTTTTCTCCTGCCATGACACCCCATTTACTGCTTGAAACTTAATGTTACTCATAGTAGCTCACTTTCAAAGAATAACAAAGCATATCTGAATGCAGAATTGCTTCTGCTGGTTGAAGCTTATTGTTGGATTGTGATTGTCAAGCAGTGTTACTCCCACAGCTCTGGCAGAGGAATAGGAAATAATATAAAAATGATGAAAGTTCATGGGTGAAAAGGCACAAGTAAAATTTTCAAACAATCCTAGGGCATCCCCTGCAGGTGACATGTGTTTGTCTCACCCAGCCAGTGTCAGAAGAGAGCAAGGGTTTCTTACCCAAGGACAAGATTGACTAGAGAAGCAAGTCCAAAATGAAACATTATATGTAGCTTTGTGGAACATTGGGACATTGACTGGCTGTAGTCATGAATTGGCAGAAATCCTAAAATCTCATCATGTCAATTTAGCCTGACTACAAGATATGCGATGGGAAGAACAGAACTACGAAGACATTGGAGAAGGGTATAAATTGATCTGTCATGGAACAACTAATAACCAAGGTGTCGCTGTAGTAATGAGTGAAAAACTGCACAGCCAAGTATTAGTTGTAAGTTGATCATCTGAAGTCGGTATCATCAACACTTCAACTTACTAAATTCAAAAGTTTGCCACATATGCTCCACACTTAGGCTATGATGAGATAACTAAAGACACATTCTGGAATGAGCTTCAAGATGCTGCTATGATATGCAATGAAAGAGATTCATTTATAATCTGCATAGATCGAAATGGTTATATTGCCAGTAACATCAAGGGCTGTGGGTGCCATGAAAATTTTGGCAATTGTATCAGAAATAAAATGGGCTCTGAATCCGAGAATTCACTGAAGCAAATGACATAGCTATCACCTGAACATGCATTACGTACCCTAGCAGTGGTCACAATACTCAGACTGACTATATATTACTCCTCAGGCATGACCTACCAGTTGCCACAGACACTAAGGTCATACCATTTGAATGCCTAGCCCTTTAACAGATACTGCTAATACCGACATCTTAATGAAAGGTTACATAAGAATCCGCTATGCAAAAGGTCAAGCCAAAACCAAATGGTGGAAGATACAAGAGAATAAAGTGGCTATCCACAAGATGATTGTGTTCCCTCACGTTGATTCTGCTAAGAGAACATTCAGAACTACAATACCATCAGGAAGGTGGCAAAGTGAGCAGTTGTAGAGGCCAAAGCAAATCACCACCAACATTTATCTAACCAGCTAATGTCTATAAATTATATACCATCTGCCCAGAGCACAGTGTAGTGCAGGTCAGGATATAAACACTATGGTTGTGTAAAAGATAAGAAGGTAGACAAAATGGTTCTGGGAGGTTGATGAGAATATTTTACTGAAATATCTAATATTGAAATTTACTCACAAACCAATGCCAAATGGCAATGTCATGACTGGACAAGTTTCATGTATCACAACAGATGAGGTTATAATTGCATTCATTACATAAAAACTGGAAAAGCTCCTTGAACAGATGACCTTTCTGCAGACTTATAGAAAACTGACGGACATAATGACAACACAACCACCTTGTTGGCAGAATTGTTCAACTTTATCATTCATTTCAACCACATACCACTGATTTGGCATCTTGTGCCACAGTACCTACTTTTGAGGGCAAGGTTGATCCCACCTGAATGTACCCAGTGTGTCATTGACAACAAGTTGTGGAACTTGATCCAGCTCTAAGTAAATCAGTGTAGGTTTGTGAAGGGATGTGGCAAGATAGACACAATTTTTTCTGTGCATCAACTGATGATGACAATTCTGTGAAAAAAAGGAAATCACTACATCTTGTCTTTCTTGACCTTGAGACTGCATTTGATCAAGTACCATATTAGATGGTGTGGTATGCTCTTTACAAACCTAAAGTTCCTGAAACCTTCATGTACTGGGTAAAAATGCTGTACAAAAAATACCACCAGCCATGTACAATGCTCTGCAGGAGTGACTGACTGTTTTTCTGCGACAGTTGGTATTCATGAAGGCTCAGCTCTGTGTCTTGTTGCTCTCTGTTGCAGTAACAGTACCATAATGTGTGACTTAACAGAAGTATATACTGTGATCAGTGCTATATGCTGATGATGCAATGCTTGTCACAGATACCAGTGAGGATCTTGGAGCACAAGTTCAAACATGGTGTGATTGTCTACAATGATTTGACCTCCATTTAAACATCCACAAGACTGAGTGCTTCAAAATGATTCCATCTTGTGGAGCTATGCAAATTAATGGAGCTTCTCTTCTGAAGGTGGACACACTCTTATATCTAGGTTCTCGACTAGAAAATGATGGCTATGTGAATGAGTAAGTGCCAGCAAGAATCATAGTGACCTTGATGTGATTCTTAGATGTCACTGATATTCTTTAGATTGAAAAGATACACATCCACTTAAAATCACAAATATAATGCACAATAGTAAGGCCAGTTCCATTATATAGTATCGTGTGTTGGCCTACACAAAGAAGTGCTGAGCATTTACTGCTTGTCATGGAAATGTGGTTGCTGATAAGGTCATTAGGCATTTCCCTGCTCGACCACATCAACAACACAATGATCCAACAACTATCTGGAATGGCTCCAATCAGTGAAAAGATGCAAGAATGGACACATCATACAGGCACCACCCACGACAGTCATTAGTTTAGCCTAACATTTCATTGTTGATGGCTGGAGACAGTGTTTAAGAATTAAACAACAGTGGCTAGGCACTATAAATGCAGATGTGAGTTCAAGAACCCTAAATCCACAGGAATCATTTAACTGTAAGTAATGGCGTACATTGACCCAAAAAGTGGATCTTGATCCAGTGGTACAGCATGAACAAGAAGAAGATTGAAAGTTTGGGTTAAATTAAAAAAATTAATGATGCAACAGACTAAAACCAAATTATAATTCATTCCAGCTGAAATTATTGTTAACTGATGAAACTTTCTATGGGATTATTTACATCACTGCCAGGACCACAATATTATTAGTGTTAATAGAGTGTTTTCTTTGAGAAAGTTTGTGTTAAGGTGTGTTTATTGTATTTGAAATATAAAATGTACCCTCATAATTGTTCATTATTGTTGATGAGGAGCAGTATTACAAGGCAGTATGGTCAGTAATGCATTCTGTACATCAGCTGTTGTGTGACTCTTTATTAGTAAAAAGAGTGAACTTATGTTCATACAGAAAAATGAAGGTATGGTGAAATGTCAACAATTGTACTGTGCTTCTTGGAAAATCACTTGGAAATGAGTGAAACTTATTAGGCTATCTCGATAGGTATGAGCTAATGTCATATTACTGCAGAACCAGTAAGAGGAAATGATGAGCGGCCATACATCAAAAAATTGGAGCTAAGTCCCAGCCCCTTCAAATTAATGAATGTAGGGTTGAACAGCTCTTTAAATGCCATGTCACAAACTTGTAGTACTGACCATTTACAGGCTACCGCCAAGAAGTATCTAACTCGTGTAGAGCAACTGAAGACAGTTTTAGTAAGGTTATGAACCTTGACTGGTGACTCATTCTTTGTAATAACTTGAATGTTGACTTTAGTCAGAGAGTACTAACTGAGGACACCTAGAATCCCTGATTCTCAACTTCAGAAAATTCCCCATAAGGACTCACATACATAGTGCAAGTGCTGTTGACAACTTGTTTTGAGACCCAATGATCTTCAGAGATTAAGTAGCAAAACCAATGCCCAATAGTTCACCTGATCATGATAGTCACATGTATAACAATCTGTTAGGATCAGATCATAGGAGGGAAGGTATGGCTATTGCAGAATGCTAAGCAGTGATTCAGCCACAGTAATTAGAGAAAAATTGTATGATGCATGGTGTAGATATGTATATAAGGCAGACAGTGTGGATGAAACATTAACCTTACTTTTCCTTGAAAGAACAGCATAAAATAAAACAATTGGGATTAAGGGACAAGTAACTTCTTGGGTTGAAGTATCTTTTGCAAGGAACAGGGAGCTCTACCAAATTCAGAGGACAACTTTTTGTGTATAGCATATGGTTTTAGTTTTATAATACAGTGAAGAATTTTACTATACTGCCTGTAGTGCACCTTCAAATCTTAATAAGAATTAATCTTCTCTATTAACTTTAATCCTCTCTATTAACTAACACTTTCTGTTCCTGGCACAGGTCATTTTATTTACGATGTTAGCCACCGTTTCTCTTGGCTTGAGCTCTTAATTTCCCTGTTGTAAAAGAAGACTGGATTCATAATGTTGCAAACATATTTATAGGAAATAATTACATTTCTGATTTACTGTGTCTCCTTGGTAAACTGTTTTCATTGTTTTTCTAGCAAATTCTTACTGACTAGTGCTCCTCCAATATCTACAATTTACATCCTTTTTCTGCGATCAAGCTGGGTGGCACAGTGGTTAGCACACTGGACTTGCATTTGGGAGGATGATGGTTCAATCCCATATCTGTCCATCGAGATTTAGGTTTCCTGTAATTTTCCTAAATTGCTCCAGGCAAATGCTGGGATGGTTATTTTGGAAGGGCATGGCCAATTTCCTTCCCCATTCTTGACACAGTCCGAGCTTGTGCTCCATCTCTAATGACTTTGATGTCAGTGGGACATTAAACCAAATCTTCCTTCCTTCCTTTCTCTGCAAACCACTGGGAAGTAAAAGATCAATATGTGATATTAGACATATGTGGGATGTGTCCTACACACTTGAGTAATACTCTAGGATTGGTCACTAACGTGTTGTGTTAACATTGCCATTGTAGCCAGACTGCATGTCCCCAGTATCCTAACAATAGACAAAAGTCTGCCACTTGCATTACCTTTGACTGAGCCTTTGTGTAGTTTCATTTTATATCTCCACATATTACTACGCTTAGATATTTGTGTTGGTTGAGTCATTTAGCTTGTAACCATGGCATACAGATTTTTTTTTTTTTTTTCATTTTCTTGAAGTGTGCTATTTTACATCTCAGAAACGTTTAGACTATGCTACCAGTCTTCACACCACTTCAAAATTTTGTCAGAGTCTGACTTGTTACACTATGTCAGTCTCTTCATCAACTGCTGAGCTAGGTATATACTCGTACACTACTATAAATGGTCTTGTTCTTGTGTCCATCTTGGATAAGGTACTCCATTCACTGCACTCTTCATAATAGTTTATCCACATTTCTATATTCTTACTTAGTACCATTCCTACTCGTACATTGTTACTATTTCATTTTCTGTTGATAATCCTATACTTACATGACCAGATTCGTCCTCCCATTGCAGTTCACTAATTCCCACCATTTCGGATGAGAAGAGACAGTGTGGTATTGGGTTGCAAGACACACACGTCTCTCAATTCAGTTAACTTGCATGTTGTGGGTAGCCGATCCTCTTCTCTGGGTAATTAGCTACATTAATTTCCCAAAATCTTCTTCTCCAAAGACTATAGCTGGTTAAAGGAATTTATTAAAATACTTCTCTATCCTTGAAATAATTGTGGTACTCATAAAATAGTTTTCAGTTCAATCACTTTATATTTTCAACTTTTACACACAATAACTTGTGCAAGCTGACTTATTCCTTAAACATTAGTCTCATTTACACCTATTAAAATAGCATACACATGTTTTGCTTCGTTCAAAGCCAAGACTTGAAGTAATTCAAAAGTGTCTCGTCTCAGATGAGTCCGATATATGAATAAACATAGAAATCTATATTCAGTTGTTCGTTAGTCTTTTTACAATCGACAGAGACACTAAAGAGCACAGAATACTAACAACTCATACATACTTGATATATACAGTGTCTCTAGGCACCATTCAGTATTGTAGTGGCGCCACCTTTTAGGATAGGGAAAGTTAGTTTTGTGCGATTGTGTGATATTCTGAGCACAAGTACAGCCAGGTGTGGGCCGGATTTCAGTAAGTTTGGCTGACCAGCAGTTGTGAAGTGGAATGGAGGCCACAGGGACCATCGAACCACTGTCGCAAGTTTGGAAGAAGGAGCCCACTGGCACAACCAGGGTGTGGGGCATACGTGACTCAGAGCGGTGCGTTAGGGAAACAGAGGCGCACAGCTGAGTATAAATAGGTATTGTTTTCTAACGAGATTTATTCAAGTGAGGCAGCTCTCCTGGATGGCGGAGTGTGTCACTCAACCGGGCTACACGCAGCCGCAGATGGGGCGCAATGTCCCAGTCCAAGATGGGTCGTTGGTTCGACCCCCTGAGGCTGACGCGGGGTCCGCAGCCAGCCAGGGCAGGCCACTCTTCGGCTCACTACGGCGGACAGTCATCTTGGCTCCCAACACACGCCGGAGACTTTCGTGGTGAGGGGCCGCAGATTCCGATGCCAAATCGCGGGCGGTTGTTGCCGCCGCATTCCCAGCTACGGCAGCTGAGGCAGAAGCAGCAGCCTATGGCTCCTGGCAGAACAGCAAGGAGTCAACGGGGACGGTGGTTGCTGAGTCGGCTGCTGGCACAGCCATCCTGATGTAATCGGAACATTACAGCTGGCGAACAAGGCTGGCATGACACAGCATTGCATTGCACAGGTTGCTAGAGCAGTGGCCTCAGCATTGTGGGGCCTGTGACATGGCCCAAGTCAACGAAGCACTGTAGTGGAAACTAATAAATCATTTGAAAAGCTCGGCCGAGTTTTAATACGGCATCTCCTGGCACCCATCCACCCACACTACATTTGGTGTCAGATTAGCGAACGTTGTCAGTCCAGTACGACGTTCAAGCGCACCGCCTACAGTACAGTCACAAGATATGGTGAATGCTGTCAAAATTGTTCTTTTGATTGTTGGATGTTTTCTTTCTTGTTGGTGTTTTGAGTGTGGCTTGCCAGAAGCCACATTTTTAGATGTTTTGCATATGAATATTATTTATTTTGTCAGAATAAGTGTTAGTGTATTTGGGACAGTAAAATGATGTTTTTCGTGGCATTTGATTACTTTGTATTGGTTTATGATGATACTGAGTATGATGATACAGAGTTGTGGGAAGTCAGATTATTCTTGTACTTAGTCCCAAAACAAAACGACTAACTTAGAAAGAAAGCAACACAATGGCAGAGTCAAGAAACCAGAAGTGGTACGGATTTTAATGGAAAAGATAGCACAATTGGCAGCGGACAATACGCAGTTAAGAAATGAATTACCATCTAGAAGTAAGAGGGAAACCGCATCTGTTCAGTTGTTGTTGCCTATGGTGCAGGAGATTGATCCAGCCGCCATTATTCCATTTTCTGGCAAGGCATCTGAGGATGTATGTTCGTTTGTGGGGACTTGGGAACATCAGCAGTGATGAATGGTTGGTCTGATGAGCAGTTGTTACATGTAGCCAAGATTAGATTAACGGGTGAAGCGAAAACATATGTAAGGTGTTCTGAGGCCTTAAGGAAGGCAGGACAGTTAAGCAGTTAACGGAAGGGCTTTTACAAAGGTGCAAGAAACAGAATAGTGCTTGGTACTTTAGAGAGAGGTTAAATACAGTGACAAAGAGACAGGGGTAGACGGTGGAGAAATTTGCGGACAGGATAAGAGAAATTAATGAGTGCACTTACGAGTTGGGTCAGAGCGATGAAGCTAATAGTGTTCTGTTGCAGGATGCCGAGCAAAGGGCACTTGAGATTTTTGAGAGGGCTACCGATGCATATGTCACGGAAAGTGTGTGAAGGGACTCCGAAAGATTTGTATTTGGCCATTCAGCTGGCAATGGAGTGTGAGGAAATAGACATGGCAACAGGAGTATGCAAGAGGCAAATAGTATTTGCAGCGGGTATAAAATGTTATAAGTGTGGTTGTACGGGACATGAGCAGAGGCAATGTACTCAGTCACCAAGGAATAGAGGAAGGGGTGGAAATCAGCAACATGGAGGATGAAGAAATGGAGATAGGAGAAGTGGACGATCATTAAACGACAGAGGGGGCCCAAGACCCACCTAAAGGAGCTCCCGTTTAATTTCAATGCTACGAATATGTATGCAGAGGTGGAATGTTCAGTAGTAGGATCCGTAGGAACTAAAAAGTTTAAGATTTTGTTAGACATAGGGGTACAAGTGTCAGTGGCTAATAAGAATATAATGGGACGAAGAAAGTTAGACCCACCATGTTGTAGGTTGCGTGAAGTGGGGGATAAGGAGATTTTGCCTTTGGGGTCTGTGACAGTTGACTTTCGAATAGGGAATGGCCGATTTAATGCATGCATGAAGGTAGTACCATGTGTGAATGAGGGCTACGACATGATCCTAGGAGTAGATTTCTTGCATCAACATCATGCCAAAATTGTCATTGGACAATGAACTGTGGAACTTGGTGGAATGTTATTTCCGCTAGGGGAAACTGTTGTCAATGCAGAACTGTCCCATGGGGCGTTCAACGTAATGAACAAAACCAATTGAACTGCATACATTAGCATTAAGGCTTAATCTGCATGAGTGTATGTCTAGTGGCACCAGGAAGTCGCTTTGGGTGAGTGTGGAGTTGGGTACAGTATGTGTTTTTGTACCATTGGAGGATAATGAAGATTTGGGTTCATTGGGTTGTTTTGTGAAACATAATGCTGTACTCTACAGGAGGGGAACGACGGGTGAGTAGTTCTAGTGAACATGGGTAATTTTATCGCTGTAGATGTGTATTTGAGGAAAGGAGTCTTAGTAGCAAATTTGGATGTGCCAGATGATGAAGACTTGTATTTGAGAGGTAGGCGAAGCGATCAACAACTAACTGACGATATAACTGCATTGTGTGACAAAATTAAGCATTTCGATGGGGAAGAAATAGAGCACATGGAAGAATTATTCTGGAAATTTAAGGATTTGTTTTTTCCCAAGGGCCGTTACCAGCAACTCCATTAGTTCAACATAGGATACCAACAGGGAATGAAGCACTGGTTTACTGTAAACCATACAGAATACTGAGGTATTTGCAGCCGACTGTGGAGGATTTCATTGATCAGCAGCTTGTGGATGGTATTATAGAGCATAGTAATAGTTGCTGGAGAGCAGGCATTGTCATTGTTCCTAAAAAATCTGTGGATGGAACTAAGAAACACAGGTTCTGTTGTGACTACCAATACCTCAATAATAAGACAGTAACAGACGCATACCCCATTCCAAACGTATTGGAGACTTTGGCTCTCTTAGGTCAGTGCCAATACTTTTCTATGATTGGTTTGACAAGTGGTTATCATCAGTTAGAGGTGGCTCCAGAGGATCGTCCAAAAACTGCTTTCTCTACACATGCAGATCATTACCAGTACATTAGGCTGCCATTCGGTTTGAAAAATGCTCCGGCACCGTTTGAGTTTGCTAGACAGTGTCTTGAAGGGTTTGAAACCACAGCAGTGTCTTGTCTATTTGGATGACATTATAGTGTTTTCAAGAAGTATGGAGCAACATGGAAAGCAGTTAAGGGAAGTCTTTATGAGGCTAAGAGGAGCTCGTTTGATGTTGAGACTGGAAAAGTGTCATTTTGCATTAGAAGAAGTAAAATATTTGGGTCATATTATCAGTAAGGACGGAGTGCAAACAGATCCGAGGTTGGTACAGGCTGTAAGGAATTTTTGGCAACGGAAAACAGTTCAGGAAGTGCAGTCATTCATCAGAATTTGCAATTTGTATCGAAAATTTGTGAAGGGATTTGCAGATTTAGCACAGCCGTTGACGCAGTTGTTATCGAAGGGTGTGAAATTTGAGTGAACAGAAGAGTGTCAGAAAGCGTTTGACAAACTGAAAGAAGTGTTAACATCAAGTCCAGTTCTTCTGTTTCCAGATTTTGAAAAGGAGCTTATACTAGCATGTGATGCATCAAATAATGCATTAGGGTGTGTTCTTAGTCAGGAAATTGATGGGAAAGAACTTCCTGTAGCCTATGCGTCTATGCAGTTGAATGCAGCAGAGAGGAATTACTCAACAACAGAGAGGGAGATGCTTAGTGTAATGTATGGAATCATATTTTAAGTGTTATATATATGAGAGAAGATTTCGGGTAGTGGCAGATCGTGCTGCATTGAAGTGGTTGTTGGGGTTGAAGGATCCGTCTACAAGACTTGCTAGTTGGGCTCTGAGGCTTAGTGAATTCAACTAAGAGGTGGAGCACAAGCCTGGGAAGAAGCACGGAAATGCAGATGCACTAAGTAGGAATGTGGCAAAAGTAGAAGTCATAGGTTACGACCTAAAAAGTATGGCAAAAATTACAGGACGTGGACAATGATTGTAAATTGTTTCGGACACAGCCACAATTTAATATGTATATCGGTCTTCTCTGCAGGGAAACGAAGTCCACGGAGGGTGTAGAGCGTCGAATAGGAGAGTGATGGAGAGGTATTGGTGGAGAGTTAGGAAAGGAGACGTGGATCAGTATGTCAAGAATTGTATACCATGTGCGCAGAGGGCAGATTTGAGTCTGAAACAGTTACAGCTAAAATGATTACCTGAAGGAACATGTCCATTCTCTTTTCTGGGGACTGATGTCTTAGGACCTTTTAAGCGAACACCACCAGGGAACAGATTCGCTCTGACAATAATAGACCATTTTTCAAGGTATGTGGAGATGGTGGCTATGCCAAATCAACAGGCAGCAATGGTCGCGCAGGCATTGGTAAATAACTGGATTTTGAGGCTTGGTGTACCAGAGACAATAATTACTGACCAAGGGACCAACTTCATGTCGGATTTAATGAAGGAGCTGTGTAAATTGTTGAACGTAAGGAAGTTGAGGACAAGCGCGTTGCAACCACAGGCCAACAGGATAGAATGGGTACACAGAAGAATGAGGAAGATGCTGAGTTTTCATGTGGATTTTCGTCACCATCAGTGGGACGAGTATTTGAAGCATATTGTATGTTCATACAATGCAAAAGTTCATACAAATACCAGTTTGTCTCCATATGAGATAGTGTACGGGCGAAAAATGCGGTCATCATTTGATTTAGTGAAGCTACAGAAAGGAAGGACTGGTGAATCTGTGCGTCAGTTCGCGAGAACAATTCGAGATGTTTGGAAACGAGTACAAAAGGCGAATACAAAGGGTTTGGAAAGGCAGGAAGACACAGTAAAGCAGAAAGGAAGTTTACCGCAGTATAGGGTGGGGCAATGGGTAATGCTGTCCAGTCCCTATACAAAAAAGGGAAAAAGAAAAAGTTCCTCACGAGGTACCAAGGACCATACCAAGTTGTTGAAATCACATCTCCCGTTAATGTTAAGCTTCAGCTGCCAACTAGAATGATGATAGTACATGTTGGGTGATTACGACCATTTAAGGGTTGCCGAGATGTGATTCCAGGCGTGTCACAGGAAGAAAGAGAGAGAGAAGAGAGGTGCTAAGTGCAGAGAAAACAAGGAAGATAGAGTAAAGCATGAAGTACCATATGCTTCGCGTTCTAGAAAGTAGTAGAGTATTTGTAGTTATATTTTTTGGTTTCATGTCATGTATCATTGGGTTTGTGTAGATTCATTAGGCATTGTGTTTTTATGTGTGGCATGTGTTTTCAAGTATTTTAAGCCTGCTAGGGGCAGCAGTCTTCTTGAAGAGGGAGGAAGGGTGATGGTCATCCCTGTCCTCAGGTCACTGAAAAGGGAAGTGTAGCAGCTGACGTATGTGGAGTGTTGTTGGAGGAGAGATCAAATGCAGTTCTGGAGAGATAAATGCGTCGGGGTAAATTTTTTGGCATATCCGTAATAAATATGTGTTGGACAATGTCAGAGTTGTACGATTTCTGGTTAAATTTTTAGTTATCGACAGTGCTGGATAAGAAAAGTCATGTTTATATATTGTAAATTTAGGGATGAAAGTAGTCGCACAATCAGTGTTGAGTTTGAATCAAAAATAGTGAATGTTGGAGGAAAATCAGTGAAGCTACAAATATGGGACACATGCACGGTGCAGTTATTTTTAGACAGGGGGAAAGGAATAGACTGTCCAAGGAACATCGTGGAACCAAAATTGAACTTGCGAGTCTACATCTACATCTACGTCTACATTTATACTCCGCAAGCCACTCAATGATGTGTGGCGGAGGGCACTTTAAGTGCCACTGACATTACCTCCCTTTTCTGTTCCAGTCGCGTATGGTTCGCGGGAAGAATGACTGTCTGAAAGCCTCCGTGCGTGCCTGAATCTCTCTAATTTTACATTTGTGATCTCCTCGGGAGGTATAAGTAGGGGGAAGCAATATATTCGACACCTCATCCAGAAACGCACCCTCTCGAAACCTGGCGAGCAAGCTACACCGCGATGCTGAGCACCTCTCTTGCAGAGTCTGCCACTTGAGTTTGCTAAACATCTCCGTAACGCTATCATGGTTACCAAATAACCCTGTGACAAAACACGCCGCTCTTCTTTGGATCTTCTCTATCTCCTCCGTCAACCCGTTCTGGTACGGATCCGACACTGATGAGCAATACTCAAGTATAGGTCGAACGAGTGTTTTGTAAGCGACTTCCTTTGTTGATGGACTACATTTTCTAAGGACTCTCCCAATGAATCTCAACCTGGTACCCGCCTTACCAACAATTAATTTTATATGATCATTCCACTTCAAATCGTTCCGCATGCATACTTCCAGATATTTTACAGAAGTAACTGCTACCAGTGTTTGTTCCGCTATCATATAATTATACAATAAAGGATCCTTCTTTCTATGTATTCGCAATACATTACATTTGTCTATGTTAAGGGTCAGTTGACACTCCCTGCACCAAGTGCCTATCCGCTGCAGATCTTCCTGCATTTCGCTAGAATTTTCTAATGCTGCAACTGCTCCGTATACTACAGCATCATCCGTGAAAAGCCGCATGGAACTTCCGACACTATCTACTAGGTAATTTATATATTTTGTGAAAAGCAAGGGTCCCATAACACTCCCCTGTGGCACGCCAGAGGTTACTTTAACGTCTGTAGACGTCTCTCCATTGATAACAACATGCTGTGTTCTGTTTGCTAAAAACTCTTCAATCCAGCCACACAGCTGGTCTGATATTCCATAGGCTCTTATTTTATCAGGCGACAGTGTGGAACTGTATCGAATGCCTTCCGGAAGTCAAGGAAAATGGCATCTACCTGGGAGCCTGTATCTAATATTTTCTGGGTCTCATGAACAAATAAAGCGAGTTGGGTCTCACACGATCGCTGTTTCCGGAATCCATGTTGATTCCTACAGAGTAGATTCTGGGTTTACAAAAACAACATGATACGCGAGCAAAAAACATGTTCTAAAATTCTACAACAGATCGATGTCAGAGATATAGGTCTATAGTTTTGCGCATCTGCTCGACGACCCTTCTTGAAGACTGGGACTACATGTGCTCTTTTTTAATCATTTGAATCCTTCTGTTCCTCTAGAGACTTGCGGTACACGGCTGTTAGAAGGGGGGCAAGTTCTTTCGCATACTCTGTGTAGAATCGAATTGGTATCCCATCAGGTCCAGTGGACTTTCCTCTGTTGAGTGATACTAGTTGCTTTTCTATTCCTGGGACATTTATTTCGATGTCAGCCATTTTTTCGTTTGTGCGGGTATTTAGAGAAGGAACTGCAATGCGGTCTTCCTCTGTGAAACACCTTTGGAAAAAGGTGTTTAGTATTTCAGCTTTACGCATGTCATCCTCTGTTTCAATGCCATCATCATCCCGGAGTGTCTGGATATGCTGTTTCAAGCCACTTACTGATTTAACGTAAGACCAGAACTTCCTAGGATTTTCTGTCAAGTCAGTACATGGAATTTTACTTTCGAATTCACTGAACACTTCACGCATAGCCCTCCTTACGCTAACTTCGACACCGTTTAGCTTCTGTTTGTCTGAGAGGTTTTGGCTGTGTTTAAACAACTTGGAGTGAAGCTGTCTTTGCTTTCGCAGTAGTTTCCTAAGTTTGTTGTTGAACCACAGTTGGTTTTTCCTGTCCCTCACAGTTTTACTCGCCACATACCTGTCTAAAATGCATTTTACGATTCCCCTGAACTTTTTTCCATAAACACTCAACATTGTCAGTGTCGGAACAGAAATTTTCGTTTTGATCTGTTAGGTAGTCTGAAATCTGCCTTCTATTAATCCTGCTAAACAGATAAACCTTCCTCCCGTTTTTTATATTCCTATTAACTTCCATATTCAGGGATGCTGCAACGGCCTTATGATCACTGATTCCCTGTTCTGCACTTACAGAGTCGAAAAGTTCGGGTCTATTTGTTATCAGTAGGTCCAAGATGTTATCTCCACGAGTCGGTTCTCTGTTTAATTGCTCGAGGTAATTTTCAGATTGTGCACTCGATGCTCTGTCCCTACCACCCGTCCTAAACATCTGAGTGTCCCAGTCTATATCTGGTAAATTGAAATCTCTACCTAAGACTATAACATGCTGAGAAAATTGACGTGAAATGTATTCCAAATTTCCTCTCAGTTGTTCTACCACTAATGCTGCTGAGTCAGGAGGTCGGTAAAAGGAGCCAACTATTAATCTATCTCTGTTGTTGAGTGTAACCTCCACCCACAATAATTCTCAGGAACTGTAGCGTTCTTGCTTCCCGAGCACGGGGTCCCGGGTTCGATTCCCGGTGGGGTCAGGGATTTTTCCTACCTCGAGATGACTGGGTGTTGTTGTTGTCATCTTCATCATCATCATTCATCCCCATTACGGTCGGATGAAGGCAATGGCAAACCACCTCCATTAGGACCTTGCCTAGTAAGGCGGTGCGGGTCTCCCACATCATTCCCCTATGCTCTGTAAGGAAGCATGGGACTTCATTTCATTCATCCACTTCTACTTCACTACAGGATAAACTATTACTAACAGCGACAAACACACCACCATCGGTTGCATGCAAACTGTCCTTCAGGGTGCATTGGATCTTCTCCACCTACGAAAATTTGGTAGTAGTAGCACGTTGTTTTGAGCAATGAGCGTTTACGGAAGAAAAACGTGTAGCGCTTGAAGGAAGTGGAATTTTAATCAATGGAACTAATTGTAACATAATAGGACCAACCTTCCATCTGCCAGCGTCAATTTCAGGAGTCAGACAACTGAATGTTACGCAGCCACAGCTGTACTGGCCAGAAGCCACTTTAGAGTTTTTGCCAAGGCAGAATCTGACCTTGTTAAATCAAACTCTGGATCCAGGTCTGTTGAGATCTACAAACCAGTTCATTTTAGAACAAGAGGGGCGTATATCAGCCGAACATCTTGTTTAATATGTCGCACAGTATAGGGAAAGGCAACGGCAAATAACAATCATTTTGAGCACCTATGTGCCAAGTGTTATCGCAGCCTTCACTTTGTTATGTGCTGTTTTCTTTCTGATCAGGCAGAGATCCAATTCCCAGAGGGATCCGAGGGTAGTCCAAGTCCCAGTGGCTTGGACACCGAGGGTGTGAGACGAGTAGGTAAGGGGTTGATTAAGCAGTGGTCGTCCATTAAGGAATTTGTACGTTTTGTTTTATGTCATGGTTTTAATAGGGCACTAGACCACAATTAAGTTTTCTAGTAGTAAGTAAGTATGTCATAAGTGCCAATCCAGACAAGTTTAAGAGGTAGTTAAAGGACGACCTGGAGACCGGGTCTTTCCGAAGAGGGGAATAATGTAGCGGCACCACTGTTTAGGATAGGGAAAGTTAGTTTTTTGCGATATTCTGAGCATAAGTTAGAGCCAGGTGCAGGTAGGATTGCAGTAAGTTACACTGACCAGCGGTTGGAAAGTGGAATAGAGGTCACAGGGGCCATTGAACTGCTGAAAAGTGTAAACACAGCGGTTTGCATGTTGCAAGTTGCAGGAAGAAGGGGCCCCACTGGCACAACCGTGGTGTGAGGCGTACGTGATTCGGAGCGATGCGTTAGAGAAACAGAGGCCTGCAGCTGAGTATAAATAGGTGTTGTTTTCTAACAAGATTCATTCAAGTGTGGCAGCTCTCCTGGACGGCGGGGCATGTCACTCTGCTGGGCTACACGCAGCCACAGATGGGGCGACAGCATCCCAGTCCATGGCGGGTCGTTGGTTCGACCCTCTGAAGCTGACGCGGGGTCCGCAACTGCCAGGGTGGGCCACTCTTCGGCTCGCTATCGCAGACAGTCGTCTTGGCTCCCGACATACGCCGGAGACTTTCGTGGTGAGGGGCCGCAGATTCCGACGCCAGATCACAGGCGGTCATTGCTGTCGCATTCCCAGCTACGCCAGTCAAGGGAGAAGCAGCAGCAGGGATGGCCTATGGCTCCTGGTGGAGCAGCGCGGAGTCAATGGGGATGGTGGCCACTGAGTCGGCTGCTGGCGCAGCCATCCTCTACAGCTGGCAGACAAGGCCGGCGCGACACAGTATCGCGTTGCACAGGTCACTGGGGCAGTGGCCTCAGCATTGCGGGGCCTGTGATGCGCACCAAGGTCAACGAAGCACTGTAGTGGAAATGAAAAACTCATTTGAAAAGGTCGGCCGAGTTTTAAGATGGCACCTCCTGGCACCCATCCACCAAGACTACAATATATAATATGTTTACTTAGGTTATTAGAGTCCCACTATCCTATAAATTGTCTGAATATTTGTTTGACTGACATTCCTTAATAATTATCATAATTAATGCCTCCTTGACCTAAGCTCATTAGTTATGCTCCTTATCAACATGATAGTTTTTCTCAAGTACCTAGACGATGTAGAACTGTCACAGTGAACAACTATAAGTGCATATTCTTCTATGTGCACGTTCTTTCCCCCTACAACACTTGATGGTTCTCACATCCTTTTACTCTGTATTTTCATTGTTTGCATCTTCATGTTATGGTGTGTGGATGTGGAAGTGTGTTTGTGTAGCCTGATTCTTCGGCCTACTTATACGAAATAAGTTGAAGGTTATTGGAAGCCATGGAATATAAGAAAGACTTCATCGATAGAAGTATAAGCATATGGAAACAGGGAAAGATAGACCGGTACTCAGATGAGAAGTAAGAAACCATAGAAATGGTTGCTAAGATCGAAGAAGTAGGCCACTATTTCGAACGCCCGATATTTTAGAGGTGAGTGGGAGAAACAAATATGCCTTACTGCGCTTTGCCTATTTGCTTATTTGTGTGTGCGGCAAAAAGAAGAAGAAGAAGAAGAAGAACAGTTCTGAGGAAAAGATGGACCTGTCGGCTGAACGGCAGTAGACATGTACCTGCTGTACGGTCTGCAGAGTCTCCGTGTATGGGTTGAGAAGAACAAGGAAACTTTATGTTGTATTCTGTGCTCTTTAGTTTCTCTGTTAATTGTAAAAATACTAAGGAACAATTGAATATAGATTTCTACGTTCATTCATTATTGGACTCGTTTGAGACTAGAGACTTTCGAATTACTTCAAGTTTTGGTTAGGAATGAAGCAAGACACATGTATGGTATTTGAATATGTGTAAATGAGTCTAATGTTTAAAGAATAAGTTAGCTTGCACAAGTTATTGTGTGCGAAAGTTGAAAATATGTAGTGATTGAACTGAAAACTATTTTACGAGTACCACAATTATTTCGAGGATAGAGAAGTATTTTAATAAATTCTTTTAACCAGCTCTAGTCTTTGGAGAAGAAGGTTTTGAGAGTTCGACATAGCTGATTACCCAGAGAAGAGGACTGGCTACACACAACGTGCAAGTTAACTGAATTGAGAGACGTGTGTGCCTTGCAACCCAATACCACACTGTCTCTTGTCATCAAAAAAACATTAGAAAAGTGGCGATCTAAGTGACAGGACCCGAAAAATATGGGAATTTTAAGACAGAAATCTCAAGAAGTTGTGATTTGCCATAGCACAGGCCTAACAATATGTGAGAACTATTTAGAGTGATTGTATTGAGTCCAATAAATCAATGGAAGAAAGTTGTGAGTGCAACGCAGTAAAAGATGTGAGAAAGTAATAGCAGGGGGAAAAAAATGTAAAAGAAACTGAGAGAAGACCCCCAACTTTTCGACTAAGAAGATTGTGTGTGGAGAGTAAGCAGTTTTCACACATCTACATTGTGCCGATGCAGTAACCAACCACCGATGCCGACTGCACCAACTGCTGCTCAACAGTGCCGACGACAACGCTATAAACAACGTTCAGTGCCACCGGCGCCAGTGCTGTCCACCAGCTCTGATTTACACATCTACTCACCCATGCAGCTAAAACTCTACACCAGTTTCTGATGACACGAGACAGTGTGGTACTGGGGTGCAAGACTCACATGTCTCTCACAGTTGACTTATGCATTGTGTGCAGCTATTCTTCTTCTTGACAGCTGCATCGATCTTCACAAACTCTTCTACCCTGAAGACTATAGCTGGTTAAAGGAATTTCAAAATAGGTTTCTTTTCTACTCTTGAAATGACTTTGTACTCTCAGGATACTTTTCGTTCAACTCTGTTATATTTTCATCTCCACAATAAAACAATGTCACAAGTTTCATATAACTGTTCAACTCTCACAAGTCAACCCCATCTTGGACAATTAGATAGTAACAGATACAATTAAAATATGTTTGATTTAATAACCACACTAGAAAATCAAATGTAAGTGTCTTTAGTTCAATACATAATTCATTTGTTCACAACAAATATAGTCGTTACACCATCAAGGAATAAAGCGTGCTTCCTCCTTGTACTGGACATACAGCTTCTATGGCATGAGCAGCAAACACTTGTCCGCACCGATCAACCATCACTATTGCAGTATTCTCCAGATACATGTCCATCCTGTGCACACAGAAACCGGTGGCGAGGTAGACACATCTCCAATCTCTTACCCCCCTACTTAAAATATCGGGTGTTTGAGACGGTGGAAAGCCAAGTGTCTCTAGAACTTACACCGAAATTTTCGAGGCACTACATATCCCTACCCTTAGCTCGAACACGCGATATTTTATACATAATTATCACTTACAGTAAGGACACATAGGATAACGCTTCTTCTTTCAACCAGATATCATTTCTATCAATAACCGTGAATATGCCTGTTCTCATTACTTATTCTTCTGTTTTTGTACTTCAGTTTAAAATGTCAATCTTTCAATCCCTATTGGAGTTAGCTCTTTTCAATTTACTGACATTCGTGCATACCAATTTTTATTTCTGCCTTTTTCCAATCATAAATACCAGGTGTACATAACTCAAGAATATTCTACTGTTTTGTTCTTATTTCCCATACTACTTTTCCTAAGTGCAGACTTATTCATTACTTATTGTAATCTGGAGGAATTCTGGGTAAAATAAAAGTGTTCCCTTCTTCTGTCACTTGTAAATCTAAAACGTAAAAATGCTAGTGCTGCATAGAATTCAAACCTACCAGGCTCATCCCTTTAAACATGTGACTTCTGTCACAATACTGCCCTTTTTCTCTTTACGAACAGTACCTATATCTTATATGAGTTGATCCTAGGAGTATCCTTTCTCCTTCCGTTTTGGTAAGATACTCCCCTTTCTTATTCCTGTCCTTCTATGGTGCAGGTCAATCCACTTCTTTGTGCTCCTATATGCACAGTACAGGTCAGCCTTTCATAGGACTGCCTATCCACCCTTTTTCTCATCCAATAAATGTCGAATGCGCCCTCTGTATCCTCCTTGAGTAGATCTCCTGGTTCATTGGCTAGTGTGCATCTTTATGTATACTATTCTTAAATATTCTCTGGTAAAATTACAAATCTACTTCACACCTCAATTCCACTTTCCAAAACTCCATCTAAGGCCCTAGAGTCCTCTTTCACTCCTCAGTCCTACTATATAAACAGATATCATGCCTACACATAGTAGATGCTATGTCTACCTGTATTTACCAACTCCCAGTACATACTGTGCCTTTTCTCAAGACTAGCACGACTAACTCCAATTAACTTATCCCTGTTTTATACTTATTGCCCCAGTTCTCCTGATCCTGCTTCTCCAGGCACATGTTGATTGTTATTCTCCTGTCATTATATGCATGTAAATATATATGAGAGCGATAAAAAAAATTACAATGCAGAACCATCACATATCAACAATGTAATATGTGCATCTGCTCAGATGTACATATGTATTTATTCCCCTACACCCCTTCGCGGTTTACCGAGCGAGGTGACGCAGTGGTTAGCACACTGGTCTCGCATTCGGGGGGACGATGGTTCAACCCCGTCTCCGGCCATCCTGATTTAGGTTTTCTGTGATTTCCCTAAATCGCTTCAGGCAAATGCCGGGATGGTTCCTTTGAAAGGGCATGGCCGATTTCCTTCCCCATCCTTCCCTCACCTGAGCTTGCGCTCCGTCTCTAATGACCTCGTTGTCGACGGGACGTTAAACACTAATATCCTCCTCGTCCTTGGCGGTTTGAACATTGCTTCAGTTTTCTAATGAGTAATTTTTATGTTTGTGTGTAAGTTTCTCTTTGTGTGTATGTCTATGTGTGTTTCTGCAGCCTGATTTTTCGGCCTTCTTATGTGAAATAATTTGTAGGTTCTTTGTAACCACAGAAAAAGAGAAGGACTTCTGTGATAGAAGTATATGAATATGGAAATAGGGAAAGATAGATAGGTACTCAGATGAGAAGTAAGAAAGTAAAAAGTAGAAATGGTTGCTAAGATCGTAGAAGAGAGAGAATATAGCTCCAAAGGCAGGAAACCCTTACCACCCCCCTTCCCCAGGATCCCTACTTCGCCAGTACTTGAGTGAGAAGCCGGTGGAGGTATGATGTTAGACGTCTCCTACAGAACGGACATTCTCACCTTCACCTTTGAAGTCACTGAAGAAAACTCTTAGCAACCCCTATGGAACGGCAAATGGTGAAGAACCAGTCACACTTGTCTGCGAGGGTTGTCTGAAAGGTGTGATGTGTGTTTAGTGTTAGTCATGCTTGTACTTACACTACCCACCCCTTCCAAAACAAATATAAACCCTCCATTATACATCCCATCTCATAAAAGGTATAAAATGGTCTATAAAAAAAAATAGAAAATTATACACTACAAAAACATAGTTGTTTAGTCATTCAGTTTATACTATACTTTTATACACACATAAAATGCTCTATTCAAATTACATCATATTGACGTCACTTGGTTTAAATATTACCATCATATTATACTTCCCACTAATATAACATTCTATTCATTTTACTTCATGTCTAGAGATCACTGTTCATCCGTGATTCTCTTAAATTGGTCTCAATCTTGTAGTCATATCCAATTTCCTACGTACTAAAATTATAGGATAGTTTAAGAATTCAAGAATAAATTACAGAATAGTTTAAGATTTGAAGGGAATTTGGTGCAGGAAAAATAGCACATAAGAAACATCGAAAACAACTAGGGATCCGATGCTCATCACTCTGCCCATTAACATAGAACATTAACGTCCCAGGGAGACAAATGTGACTCCAACCAGGTCCCATGGATCTGACATTAACCTCACTCGATTACTTACGGACCAATACTTCTCGTTAAATTTTGTGTGAAAGTCTCCCCACAACAAAACAATTACCACTTTACTAGGAAACACAACATTAGGCAAAGTTATTATATTTTCTACTGTGTCATGGACAAGTTTGAATTCTTCGCACAAGTTGACCGTAACCTTGCTTGCATCATTAAGTTTGGAAAAAGCAACTGTCGAAATGTTTCCGGAGATTATACGCTTAGTAACTTCTCGATCTTTAATTTGTTCAAATGGTTCCGCCAAACATCTTACCTTTATAATGTCAAGGTTGGCTATTTTTCCTTTAAAACTTCATCCTATATTATCTACTCGTGAACTTACAACTCGTGTACGGACACCTGTAATTTGCGTTTGAACTATTGGTAATAATTTGCCCTGTTTCTCAACACTCTCCTTTAAGACGTGTAATCTATGTTTTACAGCATTAAACGTAACATTACAGACACTTTGAAATGATCCTAGTTTTTCGCTCAGTTCTGTTTCTACATTATTGCATTTATCTTCAATGTCAAATTCTAATTTTTTAGTTAAATCTTGAAGTTTCTCATCATGTCTCCAGTTAAATTCAGTAAATAGTTGATTAAAGTGAGTATTCAAAGAACTAGTGAGTTCACTCTTTAAATGTAATTTCAGATTTTCTACCTTATTATTTGAAGAGTCAGATTTAGTCTTTAATAAAACTGTGTTTGCTGCTTGACTGTTCAAGGTTTCACTTTGATTACTCAAAATTTCACTCTAAGCATCTAACTTTTCACTTAGTGTCAAACTTTGTGCTTCTAGTTTTTTTACTTAAATTTACACTCATTTCATGTCTCAAGGAAGCATTTTGAGCATTTAAATTTTTACTTAGAGTAGTAACTTGAGCATTTGACTCTGTTCTGAGTCTAACTTTAGACTTGGTTCTTTGATTAAATGTGCTACTTCAGCCCAGCCTGACGTTTCCTTATTCACTGTCATAGCTGTGGCTGGTTCTGTTAGTTGCTGTTCTTGATGCATAACTTCATTGATTTTAGATCTAGTAAACACCTAAAAGAAAATTCACCATTGAGTACAATAACTACACTAACAGTTTATCATTCAACAGTTCCTTCAACTTTACCAAACAATTATTGTTTTTCGCTAATCTGGCATAGAGTTCTAGCCGTGTTGGTGAGCAAATGTGTAATCAGCACCAGTGGACAGCACTGGCACCAGCTGCGACGAATGTTGGTTTCAGCATTGTCCTTGGCGACCCGACGCGGAGTCAACACCGGTGAGCAGCAGCTGGTGCAGTCGGCATCGGTGGCTGGTTACTGCATCGGCGCTGGTGTCATTGCGATGTGTGTGTGTGTCTGTGTGTGTGTGTGTGTGTGTGTGTGTGTGTGTGTGTGTGTGTGTGTGTGTGTGAAAAATACTTACACTCCACACCCAATCTTCTTAGTCAAAAAGTTGGGGTCTTCTCTCCAGATTTTTTTATTTTTATTTATTTATTTATTTATTTTTTTTTCAGTGTGTTGCACTCGCAACTTTCTTCTGTTGGTTTATTGGACTCAATACAATTACTGGGAACAGTTCTCGCATCTTGGTAGGCCTGGTTGCTATGGCAACTCATAATGTCTTCTTCCCATTTCTGTCTTAAAATTCCCATTTTTCTTCAGGTCCTGTCACGGTCACCATGTTCTAACAGTTTATGATGACATGAGACAGTGTGGTACTGGGGTGCAAGACTTGCATGTCTCTCACAGTTGACTTATATATTGTGTGCAGCTGATCTTCTTCTTGGGTTGGATGGCTGCGTTGACCTTCACAAACTCTTCTTCCCTGATGACTATAGCTGGTTAAAGGAATTTCAAAGTAGACTTCTTTTTTACTCTTGAAATGATTCTTTACTCTCGGGATACCTTTTGTTCAACTCTGTTATATTTTCATCTCCACAATAAAACAACTTCACAAGTTTCACATAATTGTTCAACTCTCACAAGTCAATCCCATCTTGGACCATTAGATACTAACAGATACAATTACAATATGTTTGGTTTAATAACCACTATAAAACCAGTTCTTGCTTCTCGTAAGTCCAACACCATAAAATCAAATGTAAGTCTCTTTAGTTCAATACATAATTAACTTGTTGACAACAAATACAGTCGTTACACCATCAAGGAATAAAGCGTGCTTGCTCCTTGTATTGGACATACAGCTTCTATGGCATGAGCAGCAAACACTTGTCCGCACCGATCAACCGTCAGTATTGCAGTATTCTCCCGATAAATGTCCATCTTGCACACACAGAAACCGGCAGCGAGGTAGACACATCTCCACTCTCTCAACCGCGTGCTTAAAATATCGGGTGTTTGAGATGGTGGAAAGCTGAGTGTCTCTAGAACTTACACCGAAATTCTTGAAGCACTACATAGTCTTCACACCACCTCAATATTTTGTCAGTCTGACTTGTTACACTCTGTCAGTCTCTTCATCAACTGCTGAGCTAGGTATATACTCTTATACTACAATGAATGGTCTTGTTCTTGTGTCCATCTTGGATAAGATACTCCATTCACTGCACTCTTCATAATAGTTTATCCACATTACTATATTCTTACTTAGTACCATTCCTACTCGTAAATTGCTACTATTTCATTTTCTGTTGATAATCCTATATTTACCTGACCAGATTTGTCCTCCCACTGTAGTTCACTAATTCCTACCATATCTAACTTCAAACTATCCCATTCTCTTCTCACATTCTCTAACCCACCTACTTGTCTAAGGGGTTCCACACTACAGCCCATAGCCATATTTGTTCCTATTTCTTATGAAGACATCCTCCAGAGTGGCCTTGCCAAGATCTATGAATGTGAGTTGGCATCCTCATTAAATCATAAAGTAGTGCTGCATATTCACAGGAATTAAAATGGCTGTAGTTTCCCCTTTGCTTTAGCTATTCACAGTACCAACATAGCAGAGCCATTTTGGCTAATAGTACAAGGCCAGACCATTAAGACTATTAAAAGTCCAGTTCCTGAAAAGGCTACTGGCCCTCTTCATGATCCATATATTACTGTGGGCCTCCCCAAATACCCTTCTATTGCAGTACAACCTACAGCCAGGCTGTCTGTTTCATAAAGCTGCGTCATAAAGCTGCAAGCCACCTTAGTTTGGCAAGGTCAGTGGGTCATGTGGGACAGGAGCGGGGGTGTCACACAACTGAAATGTGTGAAATAATTTGACCCTATCCATTAGTTACAGAATTAGAAAAATATTATATTTTTTTAAGCAGTGACTTTTTTTTTTAATTGCACACTGAATATTACAATAGACTAACTACAATAATTACACACTTAATATCATATAACATCACAACATACTTAACAGTGGTGCCTTCGGCAGACAATGAGATCTTTGGGAGGCAGAGAGAGTGGTTTTAGTAACACACCTTCCATGGGATTAATTACAATAGGACACCTGTGCGTTGTGGAGAAGAGGGATATTCAAAAGCTAAGGAAGTAAAACCCAACAGAAAACCTTCATGTGTTTTACACCTAGCAAGTCAACAGCTGAGTATGTCTGTTGCTTTCAGCACTAGAACCAGCCTTGAGAGTGAATAAACCAAATGAAGACTCTTCTTCTTCTTCTTCTTCTTCTTCTTCTTCTGCCCCTGGAATGAACTATGATTGTAGGAGTCTGATGCTTACCCTGGGAACGTGAGAAGAAATCCTAAACATGACAATCATACAAGAAATGGTCCTAAACACCAGAATGGATTACAAATGGGAACTTGGAACGTCAGAACAGTGACTGGAAAGATTGGAGAGCTAGTGGGTATAATGGACAGAGGGAAAGTATATGCATTAGCATTAAATGAAACAAAATGGAAAAGAGCAAATAAAAAAAAACTAACAGGATATTGTTAACTTGTACTCTTGTGGACATCAAATCATGGCAAAAAGTGGAGTGGATCTAGTGCTCGTGAGGGACAATGACGCTATTGCAGATGTCGCTTACATCAATGAGAGAATTATGAAGGCTAGAATAAATACTGGGAAGACTAATTTTACAGCTGCACTAGTGAATGCCCTGCAACAAGGAAGTAGGGGTAAGGACAAAGCAGTGTTCTTACAGGAACTGGAAGGTGAAAGCCAGGAAAATAACATAATTGTATATGTGATTTGAATGCCCAGATTGGAATAGACAGATCTGGATGTGAACGGGTGCCAGGAGCCTTTGAGTATGGAGGAAGAAATATTGAAGTAAATCTGGATGTGAACGGGTGCCGGGAGCCTTTGAGTATGGAGGAAGAAATATTGAAGTAAAACACTATTATTAGAGTCTTGTGTAAGACATAACATGTCCATGAGGAACAATATCTCCAAGAAAAGCGACTCCTGGAAAATCAGTATATATGGCTGGGATAGAAGCAGCAATTCAGTTATTCACAATGTGCTGGCCAACAAACACATTGGAGGAAGAGTAAGAGATGTAAAAGTCATAACAACTGAATCATTGGACAGTGGTTGTATACTCCTTATAGTTGATATGAAGGAATAAATGCCTATGACTACCTGTTCTAGAAAAATGCTGTAGATTAAAGAATGGAGACTAAAGAAAGCAGGAAAGAAGGACATCTATCAGAGTTACCAGCAAATAAAAAGGTAATGCAGATGAAGTGTGGAAAACATTTATATTAAGTTAGTGAACCACATTGTAATAGCCTGTGTAGAACAAGTGATAAAGTAAAACAGAAGGAAACTAACAGGTGGAATGATAGGGTAAAGGAAGGTATTAAAAGAACAGTACATAGCAAAGAAAAACATGACATGGTGAAAGAAACAAAACCTAGGGTTATAAAGGTTTAGAAGGAAGAAAAGGAGAGGAGTTGGGACATACTCATCCAAAGACTGGAGGAGGACGTCAGTGGAAACAAGAAAATGCCATATAGGTTGGAAAGAGCAGATCATCAGATAGCAAAGGCATAAAAGCAGTAGAAAGAGAAAATGGGAGTATAGTTCAGGATCCTACTGCCAGCTTATGTGATGTTTAACCACAGCAAACTTCACATAGCAAGAAATCCAATGATGTTGTATACAGCAGTACTGCCATGAAAAACTTTGGTCTCATATTAATTTCTTCTGCACGGAGGACATTGCATGCCAGGTTTATCATCTGGAGAAGCTGAATGTAAAATATGCAGAGTTACTAAGTAACTTCTGTAATGTTATTGGGATAAGGAGATCTTCCTCAAGTTTTCTGTGGTTAAACATCATATAAGGTTGGCAGGAGTGAATAATATGTTACGGAAGACCAGTCCAGCAGTTTTTAAAGATAAATGCATGCTGTTTATATAATTACCATGTCTTTTTATCTGCAGTTCTGTCATCTCTTGACTGGGAGTGGGTCCCATGAATGGCAAACACTGTAATCAACCTATCGGACAAGAACACGGAGATGGTACCATCTCGGCCCTCAATAATGGATTGAATTTCACTTGTACACCACACACTGTACCTGTTGTGGATTTCATTAGTGGAGTGGAACAGGCAGTGTGACATCTCTCAAAAGACACCATCGACGAGGTAAGACTTGCCACCAGTTGCATTTTATCCTCAAGCCAAGCTGCTTAAATCTAACATCAGCAGACCAGAGAGAGAAGGGCTCCATGCTTTGTGGAAAGATGAAGAGCTTGTGGTACTTTCTGCTGACAAGGGAAATGCCACAGTTGTTCTTAATACTTTAGAATATCACAGCAAAGTGGCATTGTTGTTGGAGGATGGCATGTACAAGTACCTAAAACAGGACCTCACTGTGTCATACAGCACAAAGATGGTGGAACTCCTGAAGAATTACACTCCTGGAAATGGAATAAAGAACACATTGACACCGGTGTGTGAGACCCACCATACTTGCTCCGGACACTGCGAGAGGGCTGTACAAGCAATGATCACACGCACGGCACAGCGGACACACCAGGAACTGCAGTGTTGGCCGTCGAATGGCGCTAGCTGCGCAGCATTTGCGCACCGCCGCCGTCAATGTCAGCCAGTTTGCCGTGGCATACGGAGCTCCATCGCAGTCTTTAACACTGGTAGCATGCCGCGATAGCGTGGACGTGAACCGTATGTGCAGTTGACGGACTTTGAGTGAGGGCATATAGTGGGCATGCGGGAGGCCGGGTGGACGTACCGCCGAATTGCTCAACACGTGGGGCGTGAGGTCTCCACAGTACATTGATGTTGTCGCCAGTGGTCGGCAGAAGGTGCACGTGCCCGTCGACCTGGGACCGGACCGCAGCGACGCACGGATGCACGCCAAGACCGTAGGATCCTACGCAGTGCCGTAGGGGACCGCACTGCCACTTCCCAGCAAATTAGGGACACTGTTGCTCCTGGGGTATCGGCGAGGACCATTCGCAACCGTCTCCATGAAGCTGGGCTACGGTCCCGCACACCGTTAGGCCGTCTTCCGCTCACGCCCCAACATCGTGCAGCCCGCCTCCAGTGGTGTCGCGACAGGCGTGAATGGGGGGACGAATGGAGACGTGTCGTCTTCAGCGATGAGAGTCGCTTCTGCCTTGGTGCCAATGATGGTCGTATGCGTGTTTGGCGCCGTGCAGGTGAGCGCCACAATCAGGACTGCATACGACCGAGGCACACAGGGCCAACACCCGGCATCATGGTGTGGGGAGCGATCTCCTACACTGGCCGTACACCACTGGTGATCGTCGAGGGGACACTGAATAGTGCACGGTACATCCAAACCGTCATCGAACCCATCGTTCTACCATTCCTAGACCGGCAAGGGAACTTGCTGTTCCAACAGGACAATGCACGTCCGCATGTATCCCGTGCCACCCAACGTGCTCTAGAAGGTGTAAGTCAACTACCCTGGCCAGCAAGATCTCCAGATCTGTCCCCCATTGAGCGTGTTTGGGACTGGATGATGCGTCATCTCACCCGGTCTGCACGTCCAGCACGAACGCTGGTCCAACTGAGGCGCCAGGTGGAAATGGCATGGCAAGCCGTTCCACAGGACTGCATCCAGCATCTCTACGATCGTCTCCATGGGAGAATAGCAGCCTGCATTGCTGCGAAAGGTGGATATACACTGTACTAGTGCTGAGATTGTGCATGCTCTGTTGCCTGTGTCTATGTGCCTGTGGTTCTGTCAGTGTGATCATGTGATGTATCTGACCCCAGGAATGTGTCAATAAAGTTTCCCCTTCCTGGGACAATGAATTCACGGTGTTCTTATTTCAATTTCCAGGAGTGTATATTCTATCAGAAGATGATGTCAGAAATCTTGGAGCATGTGCTCCTAGACTTCCCAGGCTGTATGGTTTACCTAAATCCAGAAGGGAAGTATTCCATGAAGGCCAATTTTAGCACTATTGGTGCTCCTGCCTACAGGCTGGCATAATATTTAGCTAAGTTAATGATTCTGATAGTTGAGCACTGCAAACATCACATCAGAAACTTTCACATGTTCATTGAGAAAATTAAGGAGATTAGTTACCTCACTATTCACAAAAGTTTCTGTGAAGGACGTATTGAAACTGTTGGCCAAACATTTTTCTCGTGAAACGATAAATTTGTTCCGACATGTTACGATAACCACTTATTTCTTATATGACGATAAATTTTATGAAGTGATGGATGGAAATGGTTCTCCATTGTCTCCAGCAGTAGCCAACTTTTTGATGGGAAATTTTGAGGAATGTGCACTAAATTTGGCTCCCCTTCACCCATCTTCCTTTTGAGATGTTGTCATGTTGACTACATGTTTATGATCTGACCCAATGGTGTAGAAGCTCTTGAGAACTTCCTCAAATATATGAACAGCTTTCACCTAACATCCAGTTTGCTGCTGAAATAGGAAAAGAAGGAAGGCTGCCATTTTTAGATGTTTTGGTAAATTGAAAGTTGGATAGTTGTCTCGGCCACTCAGTGTACTGCAAGCGGACATGCATTGATATATATCTTTGTTTCCAGAGTTTTCATCATCTGCAGCAGAAAGGAGCAGTTTTAAATACATTGGTACACAGAGGAAAAACTATTGCTAATGAGGACCACTTGGATTTCCAAATTAATCTTCTGAATTACATGTTCCATAAGAACAGCTGTGGTTTGCTTGATATGAAGTTAACATTCTCCAAGAAAAAGAAATATGAAAAATGTATGGTACAGTCACCTGACAAGCCACCAACTGTGTTCCTTCTTCTCTGAGACACTCCATCCAACAAAACAGAGTCTTGGGAAGGTGAGGTACAAGACCTATCTTTCACCCTCCTAAGAAGATAAAGGAGATGCCCTGTTAAGGACAGCTCTGCAGAACACCAATGGCACATTAACAATAGAGAACTGGGGAAATCTGCAGTTGCTAAGCACATCGTCACAGAGAAACACAGAATACTATTTGATGAAACAGAAGTTTGTCAGGCTCCTACTCACTGGGATTCTGTAATTACAGAGGCTGTGGAAATAAGAATGTGCAAATAGAATGTCAACTATGACAGCAGATATAATCTTAGTGTTACATAGAAGCAATTTCTCGATGCAGAGAAGAGGCAGAGATATTTGTTTCAGTGTTTACACTACTATGGGGGCAGTGGCACCACCGGCACAGACATTGACACCATCTGCGACAGCATTACATAATTATCAACCACTTAGAAGCTATTTAGTGCTATATAAAGGACACCACTGCAGCAGTTTTGATAGTTAGATCTCCTGGTGAAGACCATTTAAGTAATCATGATGAATTGATATAGCAAAAAGTCTGAGAATATTTTATACAACATTTTATTGCCCTTATGGATGTGATTATAAAGGAAAACAAGGAGATAGGATATGATCTCAGTGCTTTAGTCTTTGCTTATGATGTAGATGTTTGGGAATAAACAGAACTAGAGATACATGGTAGATTGAATGCATGGAACTCCAAGTTTTAAAGAGTACCATGTGACACTAAGCAATAGTAAAAATATAGCAATGATTATGATCATGACATTTGCCCAAGGCAGCCTGTTGCTATATACAGAGAAAACTGAATGTATGAAAGCTTTCAGTTACCTGAAAAGTACAATTTCAAGGAATGGCTGTTCTAAATTAGAAGTACAGAACAGAATAACTGAGCGATCTAAATTCTTTCATCAAGTGCAGAAGCTTCTGTGGGAAAAGTGAATTTCTGAGAGACCAAACAGACTGTTTAACATGTATCTACTGCTGACTGACATACAGTGTGCAATGCTGTGTAATTAAAGAGGTAGATTTTAAGGAACCCATTCACTAAAACCATTAATTTTTTTCACATCTTACAGTGTGATATAACAACCTGGTAATCAACTGTTTTCTTTTCATTATTACTCATAGTTACTGTGAAACTTGGAAGTGAAGTAAAATACCATGCAAAATGTAGTCATGTGCCAATCTAAATTTGGTGCAGTTTTGGCATATGTTGCTGCATATGTAATGTAGGTAATAGGGTGAAATTATTCTTAAGGGTGGAAGGAGAGCATACCTCATTTCCCTCTCAAGAAAATACGAGAGAGATACTGGAGTTTGTCCATTATGAGATTGGCAGCTAAGCACTTCATACAAAGCTTTTGCTGCCTGCTGTGGTGTCCTATCCAGAGTGTGAAGCTGCCTTGTGGTTCTCATTTTTGTATAGTGCCAATTCAAGCTGATGTTGGAAATAAAAATACTTACTGAAATGAAGAGACAGCAGGACTCATCAACTGATGAAGCTGAGTGGATGTTTTATTAGGCAGTGCTCCTTGACTTCATGAAGCTCTGTGATACAGAAAAGAAATCTAAAAGCTCAGTTCATATTACTTCGGAATGAGCAGCTGGACGAAGCTCAGAATGAGACATCAGAATTTTATCAGTCATCATGGGCTCCTTTCATTTCTTCAAACACATTGTCTACCCTTACACAAAATTCACTACCCACTACTACACCATCAGTGGTGACTCATCCCTGTTCAAATCCAGTAGAGTTTCTTCTGAATGCATCTCCAGCTGAACCATATACACCTTTGTGAAACTGAGTAGTTTTAGAAATACTATCCCAGTTTTATTAAGTTGCAAGCATTTCTTATGTATATACCATGTCGAATAAAGTACTCTACTAGGTAGTCTTACTAAAAATAAACTTTTCATAGTGACATTTATAATATCACTCGAAAACTTGCACCATCTTTCATTATGGTATTGAGTAGCTTCTCAGTAAAAAAAGTAGCAGCAAGCCCAAAATTTGTGTCTTGTGTTTTTTAGAGTCGCTGATACTAACTGCTTCAAAGGTAGAAACTGTCTGGACTCAGTCTGTAGAATTCATTGAATTTGTGTTCGTGTTTCATGACCTCATGAGAAACTACAGCTGAATTATGGTTGATGTTTATAGAATTACATGAGTACATCCAGTACTTCCTTCTATTTTCAGTTTTATGACCTTTAAATGATGATAAGCCTCAATAAAGTCCTCTTAAGAAGAGCTCATTATTGCAACTGAAACAGAAACTAGATTGTCACTTGTCGTACGGTGAGCTGTGTGGCATATTGTGTCACTTATGGTATAATGCCAGTGGGAACATGTGTGTTGCACAGACAAGCATTATGTCACCTTTATTTCAACATGCCATATCAGATATCATCTCGGTGCAAACCACGCCTAAGTCTCTTCGTAAACCTTATAATACTCCTTTGCAGTCAGGCCACAATGTCTGATTATGTAGAAGTGGGCTTACAGATAGAATTGCTCGCACAACCTGTGTGACGGGTTTCATATGATGCATATGCGAGGACTGAGATTAGGCACCAGCTGTTTGAATCCATCTGACATTTACTCAATGATAACAATCTCTTCTGTTTCGGTTACTGTTCCAAGATAAACTTTACAAGCAATGTTACTAGTCACCCTAAAACACTGCAAACCTTTTCTTCTTTTGAGAGCTGTTAATACCAGTACAAATGTGCATTGGATTTCAGCAGCTCCAAGGCTCAGGCTCTGAAAAACTTGGGATCACGATATCATCTGTCACCCCTGAATACAAGCAGTGGCATCTACTTAAGCCCAATAGCTACATTTCCTGCAACTGAACTCTTATCCTTCCTTATACTTATAGGGTCCAGTCAGGGGCCTGCCGTGAAGAGAAAGCCACTGAAGTGCATATAAAACAGAGCAAACTAGACACTGTTTTACCAACTTGTGATTTTCGAGATTGCTTATGGCACCCAGACTAGGGATTTCGCAAGGGACATTCCCTGTACTACTATTATGCTTGTCCTGTTGTAAACTGTGTCAGTCCATAGTAGGCATCTTGCTTACAGCTTGGTGACTTTTCGAATGCTGATCATCCACAGCAAAGATGAGACTGTTCTAGATCAAGAGAACATGTGTACAGCAAACATTCAGCACAAAACAACATACTACAACCCTTTTTTACCGTTTTTCAGTTAGTTCAACAAAGATAGGAGAAGCATGCAGGAAGATTTATTACCATCGTGATAGCTGATCAAAGTTGCTATACCAGGCAGGGAAAATTCTGGTGTGGGAGGGGGGGGGGGGGCTGGGTTGCACAATAGCCAGCCCTAGTTCTGGGGGGGGGGGGGGAGGGGGCAAACCTGGGTATCTGCCCTGACCAGCAATTTTAGGAGATGCCGCAGAATAATATTCTTGAAGAAAAAGAGCTTGTTTCACCAAGTGCCTAGCATCCAGCACACATGGGTCTATCAATTATTCATATGTTTTAAAATGGATCACAGTTGGTTTTTGAACACATTCTAAGTTGATTTCTTAACAAATCATAAGTTGATTTTTGAAAGCATGTGTGGTGTTTGTGTTGTCTCTGGCAGGGGAATCCCTGCCACATCTAAAAAAAAAAAAAAAAAACTTTCCCGCAGACAAAAGGGGACAGGGATATATATAAGCTGAGCTGAATAAACCTGAAACGGTGAATGCCAATCGCTGTTTGTTTATGTGGTTGACAGGATGTGCAAATGATTAGCATTGCTATAATTATTAGTGAAATCCATATAATCAGACTTCCAGAGTGGAAATAAATGACTAACAGGAATAACAGGTAAGAAAGATTACATATTATCTTCTAGCAGTATCCCAAAAAATGAAATTTTGACAGGTCGCTACACTACTAAGGGCCAGTTGCACAGTCCGTGGTTATCAGATGCTTAATTCTATTCTCAGAATACCATGGAAAATGCGTTGTATGAACTCTTAATAACATCTAACTGGAGAATGAAGGTAGGATAAGTGAAGTGGTGATTCTGGCAGGGTTAGTGAAGTTAATCAGAGAAAATGTTTTGACAATGGCAGGGATAGTTACACACTTAGTGATGTTTGTTGTAACAAGGAATGAGAAGAAATGGGGACAACATACAAAAGATGTGAAAGAATGTGATGATTTCAAATTTATATAAAAATATTTTGCTATTACTACTACTACTCCCCCTGCGGGTTCGGGGGTAAGAATAGGCCCGCGGTATTCCTGCCTGTCGTAAGAGGCAACTAAAAGGAGTCTCAAACGTTTTGGCCTTAATGTGATGGTCCCCATTAGGATTTGACCTCCATTTTTCCAAATTCCACAGAAGTACGAGCCTTTTGGGGAAGGACACCTTACGTGGTGCACCATCAGTCCTCTGTACCCTACGACCTTGGCACTCTTGATCGTCCTGGGGTCGTACCTGCACCCTCCATCCCTCATTTTGGGCATAGACACCTGATGTATTGTGTAAGTACCGCCCTTAGTGCGTCACCACCAGCACCCACGATCACTATGGACTACCCATGGCACCCAAAATCCAGCACGGTAGCCAGCCCGTTGTGGTGGGGTCGTCATGTACCCTCTAGGTTGTAGCCTCCTGACAACACAGGGATCGTACTGCCGATGCCTGAGCTGACACCTCCCCACGTAAGCCAAGGAGTAGGCGCTCGTCTCTCTGGGGCATCGGGACTCCCGGCAACGGCCATCCTGCCAGGTGGCCTTTGCTGTGGCTGGGTGGCGCCCGTGGGGAGAGCCCCTGGTCGGAGTGGGTGGCATCGGGGCGGATGCCCCGCAATGAAGCGGGTGAAATCTCAATCTGGTGGTCGTCCGACCGCCAATGTCTCTAAGCGTGGTAAGGTGGAATTTAACGCTGTGACATATAACCCGAAGTTGTTCCCTTCCCTAGCCACACCATGGGAGGAACGTAGGGCTGCAGACAGACAGGAGCCGTATTCGCCACGATACCTTGTATGCAGCAGAACTGATGGGGATTCGTTTTTGGGGACTAAGCCTCTTTTCTTCGTGCACAATCTCGAAGATAAGTTTGGGGAAGTGGTGTCTCTTTCCAAAATGAGGAGCGGGGCCATTTTGATACAAGCAGCTTCATCTGCGCAGTCCCAGGCATTACTCGCCTGTGAGAACCTCGGTGACATCCCCGTTACTGTCACTCCCCATAAGTCCTTAAATTTGGTCCAGGGGATTATTTTTCATAAAGATCTTCTGCTACGGTCTGATGACGAGCTACGTGAGAACCTGGCACGACGAAGTGTACACTTTGTCCGTCGTGTCTTTAGGGGGCTGAAGGATAATAGGGTCGCTACCGGTGCTTTCATCCTGGCCTTTGAGGGTGACTGCTTGCCTGAGAAAGTCAAGGTCATGATATACCGGTGCGATGTCAAGCCCTATGTCCCGCCCCCTATGCGATGCTTCCAGTGCTGGAAATTCGGACACATGTCCTCCAGGTGCACTTCCAGCCCCACGTGTCGTGATTGTGGACGACCTCCACATCCTAATGCTCCATGTGCTCCGCCTCCCACCTGCGTTAACTGTGGGGAGCATCATTCTCCCTGCTCACCAGACTGTGCAGTCTATCAACGAGAGCGGAAGATACAAGAAATTAAGACCTTGGACCGTTTAAGCTACCAAGAGGCAAAGAAGAAATTAGAACGACTCACCCCTACACCTCTGTTGAGGAGTTATGCTACCGTCACACTGCCGCCACCAGCTCCTGCACAGACTACCTTCTCTGTTGGCCCACAGAGAAATCAAGTAACGTCTGCCCCACCGCTGGGACAGGCCGCTCTCTCTTCCACTGCTCCCAAAATACCGAGTTTGGGAGCCGTGTGCCCCAAGCAACCGGGGACGTTAGTCCCCAACTCTCAGCCGGAGCGGCGACAGCCCTCTCCGGCTCCTCAGCCGGAGAAGCGACAGCTCTCTCCGGCTGCTCAGCTGGAGACGCAACAGCCTCCTCCGGCCTCACTTGTTCGGAAGGGATCCCTTGGGGGAGTCCCTTCCAAGGACTTCCCCAGTGTCTCACACAACACTAGCCAGTGGCTGAAGAAGCCACCAGCTGCTGGTCGAAGGGCTTCACGCTCTTCCTCTGTTCCTGATAATGCGTCAGGAAAGCCCTCCCAGCATGCCAACCCTCCTCCCAAAGACAAGAGAGAGAAGAGGAAGCTCTCCAAGAAGGATAAGGACCCAGTGGTTCCCGCACCAACGCTCCCTGTCAGCTCAGCCTCTGAGGACGAGGTCGAGCTCTTTGCGTTCCCTGATGACCTTGATCTCGCCGTCTCCTCAGATACGATGGCCGTAGTGACGTCCGTCGCTCAGTCGGTGGCAGCATGTGACCCTGCCAAGTAATTTGCCTTTTCAGTGCCTGAATGCCCCTACGCTTTGTACAATCCTCCATTGGAATTGTGGCGGTTATTTTAGCCATCTCGGTTATTTTAGCCATCTCCCTGAGCTACGGCAGCTTCTAAGCCTGACACCTGCTTTCTGCATTGCCCTCCAGGAAACCTGGTTCCTGGCAATGCGGACCCCTGTCCTTCGTGGATACAGGGGCTATTACTGCAACCGTAGCACTTACAATTGTGTGTCAGGTGGAGCCTGCGTGTATGTCCTTACCTCTGTATATAGTGCTCCTGTGCCCCTTCAAACATCATTGGAAGCTGTGGCTGTCCGTGTAAGGACTACCCAGGACATAACCATCTGCAGTGTCTATCTCCCTCCAGGTGGTACAGTCTCCCTGACCGAATTGGCTGCACTTGTTGCCCAACTCCCCACGCCTTTTCTTCTCCTGGGGGATTTTAACGCCCACAATCCCCTGTGGGGTGGAACGAAGGTTACTGGCCGAGGCAGGGAAGTCGAGAATCTCATCTCCCAACTCGACCTCTGCCTCTTAAACACTGGCGCTGCCACACATTTCAGTGTGGGGCATGGCACGTTCTCGGCCATAGATCTGTCGTTGTGTAGCCCAGGGCTTGTACCATCGGTCCACTGGAGAGTCCACGAGGACTTGTGTGGTAGTGACCATTTTCCGATCTTCCTTTCACTACCTCAGCGTCGCTCCCTTGTGCGCTCGCCTAGATGGGCATGTAGCAAGGCAAACTGGGACACGTTCTCCTCTGCTGCCACTGTTGACTCTCTCCCCCATGGTACCATCGATGTGGCGGTTGAGACACTGACTGCAGCGATTGTTTCCGCTGCGGAACGTACCATTCCTCGTTCGTTAGGGTGCCCCCGGCGAAAGTCGGTGCCTTGGTGGTCTGCAGAGGTCGCTGACGCCATTAAAGAACGGGCTCTTCAGCGACATAAGCGGCACCCGTCTTTGGAGAACCTCATTTTATTCAAACGTCTCCATGCTCAGGTACGGAGGCTTATCAAACGGCGGAAACAGGAGTGTTGGGAGAGGTACGTTTCCAACATTGGTTCCTGTACTTCCCCCTCCCAGGTGTGGCTAAAGATTCGGCGCATCTTTGGATTGCAGTACTCTACAGGTGTCCCAGGGCTTACCATCAACGGGGCAGTATCCACTGATGCCGATGCAATCGCCGAGCATTTCGCACAGCACTATGTTCGGGCCTCTGCGTCGGGGAATTACCTGCCTGCGTTTCGCACACTCAAACGCCGGGAGGAAGGCAAACGGCTTTCTTTCGCTTCTCGCCACCCTGAGGCGTATAACGCCCCAATTAGTTTGTGGGAACTCCAGAGCGCCCTGGCACAGTGCCCCGATACAGCCCCTGGGGCAGATGGCGTCCACAATCAGATGCTCAAACACTTGTCCCCGGACTGTCAGCGATGTGTTCTTGCCATCTTCAACCGCCTATGGGGTGATGGTGTCTTTCCGTCGCAGTGGCGAGAAAGTACCATTATTCCGGTGCTGAAGCCTGGTAAGGACCCGCTTACTGTGGATAGTTATCAGTCCATCAGCTTAACAAATACTCTGTGCAAGCTGCTGGAACGCATGGTGAGTTGACGGCTGTGTTGGCTGCTCGAGTCTCGGGGTCTTCTGGGTCCATGCCAGAGCGGCTTCCGTCGGGGCCGTTCCACCGCCGATACTTTGGTCTTCCTTGAGTCTGCAATCCGCACTCCTTTTTCTAGGCGCTAACACCTCGTCTCCGTCTTTTTCGACCTCTCCAGAGCATATGACACGACGTGGCGGCACCATATTCTCGCCACGTTGCACGGGTGGGGTCTCCGGGGCTCTCTCCCCATTTTTATTCAGAATTTTTTATCTGTTCGGACATTCCGCGTTTTAATTGGCACATCCCATAGTTCACTTCATATCCAGGAGAACGGCGTTCCACAGGGCTCTGTATTGAGCGTGCCCCTTTTCCTTGTGGCCATTAATGGCCTTGCAGCAGCAGTAGGGTCGTCTGTCTCACCCACGTTATATGCTGACGATTTCTGTATCTTTTTCAGCTCCTCCACCATTGGTGTTGCAGAACGTCAGTTGCAGGGAGCCATACGCAAGGCGCAGGCGTGGGCCCTAGCCCATGGGTTTCAGTTTTCTCCTGCGAAGACTTGTGTTATGCACTTTTGTCGGTGTCGCACTGTCCATCCCCACCCTGAGCTCTATCTTCAGGATGCTAAGCTCAGGGTTGTTGACACTTACCGTTTTCTGGGATTGCTGTTCGATGCCCGGCTTACTTGGCTTCCACATATTCGTGAGCTCAAGCGTCAGTGCTGGCAGCATCTGAATGCCCTCCGCTGCCTCAGCAACACATCTTGGGGTGCAGACCGTAACACGCTGCTGCAGCTCTACAAAGCCCTTGTGCTGTCCCGACTGGATTATGGGAGTGTGGCGTATGGCTCAGCGTCGCCCTCAGCGTTGCAACTGCTGGACCCCGTTCACCACTGTGGGGTTCGACAGGCGACAGGAGCATTCCGCACCAGTCCTGTTAATAGCCTACTTGCTGAGGCTGGGGTTCCTCCGCTCCACATTCGGCGTCAACAACTCTTAGCCAACTATGCTGTCCACGTCCGTTGTTCTCCCCGTCACCCTAACTACCGTCTCCTTTTCGCCGATGCGGCAGTCCATCTTCCACGCCGGCGGCCGCGATCAGGCCACGCAATTGGGATCCGTGTTCGGTCACTCCTTAGTGAACTCGAGTCTTTGCCTCTTCCATCTGCTTTTCAGGTCCGCCCACATACACCACCTTGGTGTATCCGTCGGCCGCAGCTTCAGCTGGACCTCTCCCAATGGCAAAAGAATTCAGTTCCTCCTGCAGTCTTGCGCCGCCAATTTCTTGCTCTCCTCGACGCATCCTGTGACTCGGAGGTTATCTATACCGATGGCTCGATGGTTGATGGCCGTGTGGGGTACGCTTACGCTCATGCGGACTATGTCGACCAGCGCTCCTTGCCGGACGGCTGCAGTGTTTACACCACAGAGCTAACAGCTATTTTTCGTGCCCTTGAGCGTGTTCGTACCAGCACTGGCGAGTCTTTTGTCTTTTGCAGTGACTCTCTCAGTAGTCTCCAGGCTCTTGACCAGTGCTACCCACGCCATCCCATTGTTGTTGCCATCCAGGCGTCCGTTCATGCTCTTGAACAACGTGGCCGTTCAGTGGTGTTCATATGGACCCCGGGACACGTTGGGATAGCAGGCAACGAACACGCCGACAAGTTAGCTAAAGAAGCCACCCGCAAACTGCCGTTGGAGATCGGCCTCCCGGCAACTGATCTCCGATCGGTGTTACGCCGTCGGGTCTTTGGGATGTGGGCAGACGAATGGCGCACCCTGTCTGTACCCAACAAGCTGCGGCGTGTAAAGGAGGCCACGACCGTGTGGGGTTCCTCCATGTGGGCCTCTCGCAGGGATTCTGTGGTTCTCTGTAGGCTCCGCATTGGTCACTCTTGGCTGACGCATGGTCATCTGCTGTGTCGAGAGGACCCCCCTCATTGTCGCTGTGGTGCGATTATGATGGTGGCCCATATATTGTTGGACTGTCCTCTTTTAACCGCCCTCAGGCGAACTTTTAATCTCCAGGGTGCTTTATCATCTCTTTTAGGTGACAACGTCTCTATGGCAGATCGGGTTTTAAGTTTTATTCGCGCAAGTGGCTTTTATAGGTCCATTTAAGTTTGTTTTTTTAACATCACCCTCTTTTGAGCTCTCTCTTTTAATTAGTTTTGTGTTGTGATTCGACTCCGCCCTAGACTTTTAGGCTGGAGGTTTTAACGTGTTGCAGAGTGGCTGGCTCATCCTATTATTTTCGTGATCAGCCAGCCACAGTCCTCTGCTGTGCAGTTTTAATTCCTTCTGCCTTTGTTCTCTATGTTGTTTTTGTTGCTGTGCTCTGTTTTCCGTGTTGTTTTACAATGGACTATGGGGCTTTTCTTCCCCCGGAATTTTTCTTTTAGTGCTTCGCCTGCCTGGTGGATAGTTTCACTCTGCTCTGTGTTTTTATGAAACAAGGGACCGATGACCTTTGTAGTTTGGTCCCTTTAATCTTTAACCCAACCAACCAACCAACTACTACTACTACTACTACTACTATTCAGCCACATGCTTGAGATACAGGAGCATATGAATGAAATGTGGAACTATTTCCTATCAAAAGTTTTTGCTTGTAGTAGGCCTAATATGCATTTGATATTGGTACTTCATGAATTCTATTTCAAAAACCATTTATAATGGATCAAATCAGATTATATTCTGTTGCATTATTTATGTAAATGAGATAGATAGAAATGACCAATTGTGCCACAACAGTTTTGCTTATTTGGCATGCGTTATAATTTCTGCGATATTAGAAAGGTCTATTTTGTTTAATCTAATAGACAGTGACAAAATAGACATAATGAAATCAAGAAACCACACTGGTCTTGGGTACTACCTGTATTAACAGCTTTTTCAGTATTAGACGACAACATGTTGATTTTTCGTCTCCACTGTTTTTGTGTTTCCTATATTTAATTTTATGTCACACGAAAGAGAAAGTTATTAGCTAATAGGCAATAAAGAGTGCAAATTTTCTGAAGATTTCTTATTCTCCTGGTCACAAATAACCCCATCCAGTATAGGATGTCAAACCGGCCAACTGGGAGCAGGAGAGGTACCACAGGAGATTTTAATTTCCGCTGTCCTAAATATAGGTTTGATGGCTTCCATTAGAAAATGTACATGTTTGAATTCCACAGAGCAAAATACAGTGATGTGAGATAGAAGAAGAAGAAGAAGAAGAAGAAGAAGAAGAAGAAGAATTGTTGACAGACATGGCACTGCACTTTGGCAGACTTATGACCAAATAACGTTTTACAGTTCCTCACATATATAGGTTTTGTATGTCAAACATCTTCAGAAAGATGTGTGGATTTTGAAAAATCGATTTTTTAAGTTTTTTCATCCTATCTGAAATGCTCGAGGGGGAGAGGGGACGCCACTATTATGTTTTTGCCTCAGTTCAGAAATATCATAGATCTGGGACTGGCAATAGCTAAAAACTTTTTGTTGTCAAGTACAGGTTGTGGTGACACCGCCAGACACCACACTTGCTAGGTGGTAGCCTTTAAATCGGCCGCGGTCCATTACTATACACCGGACCCGTGTGTCGCCACTGTCAGTGATAGCAGACCGAGCGCCACCACACGGCAGGTCTAGAGAGACGTACTAGCACTCGCCCCAGTTGTACAGCCGACTTTGGAAGGAACAGTTCACTGACAAATACGCTCTCATTTGCCGAGACGATAGTTAGCATAGCCTTCAGCTACATTTGCTACGACCTAGCAAGGCGCCGTATTCAATTGATATTGAGATTCTATTAATGTATCATCAAGAGCGATGTTCTACAAATGTGGATTAAAGTTAAGTATTCCAGAAGCTACGTACTTTTCTTTATAGCATTCATTACGTATCCTGTTTCAGACCTCACGCCAGCCTGCGTGAGTTTAAGCGCGTGCCTTTCGGCTTCCTCTCATTGTGTCTAGGCTGTCTTGTCTAGACACAACACAGGTAATTAGGATACCAGTTACATAAGCAATTGCCCTTCCATCATTAGATTCTTCATTCTCAAAAGTTTAATAAACCCATCAGCTGTGTAAATGGCCCCAACTAGTAGTTATTTTTTTAATAATAGCTATGTGTTGCTGCTGCATTTATGTAAGATAACTTGGTATTTTGACAGTCTGAATTTTCATAGCTGTTCGTACTTGATGATTTAAACAACATAGAGGGAAAACATACTCCCAAGGTACACACACCAGTCTGAGAAAATGTCTAACCATGTGTCTGCTGACATATGCCCTATCTACAGTTCCCATAACCTCAATCGGAACTTCAACCAAAACACTATCATTAATATGACCAGGTTAAATGAAGTACACAGTGGTTTGACAACGTTCACTTTACTGTACTTTAACCATAAGCAAGATTGTCTGTATGAGCCGAATTGCATTTGGTATGCAACTGCACTCATGCTCTACAACTTTTTGAAAAATGTTTTATAATGACACCGCCTGATACTCAAAATTATTTTATTCAAAATGACACCAGCTGTGGAAGCCTATGAGCTTATACCTATGAACTTATATTTTTGAATTGAGTTTGTCATTTCTGATGCATTCCTTATGGTCATCCATAATTTAAAATCAGTCTCTGACTATCTGAAAAGTTCAGTTCCACAAATTAATCTCTTTTATTCCCTAAGACATATTGCAGGCACACTCACAATCTTCTCTTTAAGTAGGCACATCAGGTGGGACTGACTCAGATGCCAAAGCAAATGACAGGTGCCAAGCAGCACCCTTCTAGTACATTGGGGCTTCCCAGGCAGCGAAGCTAACTCATTGGAGAAAAGACTGTCTGGGACGAGATTGATATCTGTACCTTTATTCTCCTCACTTAGTGGTTCAAAATTGCAAGAACTAAGGATTTTCAGAAATATCGTAAAAGCTCCCCAGCTGGAAACAAGGAGAAGAAAGAACAAAATTACCCAAATGTAATGGCAATATCATAGAGATAGAAATATAATCATCATAGTGATGGCCCCCTCATTTTCACATCAGTTGTCTGGATTTAAATATCTTAAAAGAGCACACACATCACATTCATCAATCCCTACCATTTCGGATTTCTTAAGAAGTTTGTTTTGGATGACACAAACTGTTTAAGAAATACAGTGTATTTAATTTCAATCCAGTTTTCAATTGAATATTGTTTTCAAAGCAGCAAGAAAACACACATATCAACATTTGAAAATGGACATCATTGAAATTAGCAATTCTTACAAAAGGATCATATTTACAGTGAAATATTTATAATTTATGCAAAGGCATTAGTCTGTTGGTTTTTAAGCATAATACCTCTGTACATTTTCTACATGTCCGCAGCCGTACTGCCTACCACTCTGACACTCTTCAAGCTCCAAGCTCCAATTTATTCAGATGGCTTCTGATCTATGATTTTGTATTGTCCTTTTTAGGCATGATGGAACTTCATCTTATGTTCATCATTTTAAGATTGAATATGTGTTGGTACCAACACTAGCTCACCAATCTTGTATGTTATCAAATGTATTGAATTACTGTACTTTCTCTTGTGTGTCTTCGCCCTTCAGATAAGGTTCTATTCTGCTTTTCCGATTTTTATTGTCCCATGTATAACTCTCCTGTGGCATATTTCTCAGTGTATCCCCGATTAGGCTCTCTGGCACCTGGTTAATCAAAATTTTTACAGGTGCATATCCCATGTAGTAGAGAGGAATATTGTTGATGATTTCTTCAAATGCACAAATCTATTGTGCACATCAAATGTGCCTGTTGTGACAGTACACCCAGCATAACTTTTTTTTTCCTCACTTATTTGGTGAGGTTAGAGGCCAGCCGGTATCTTGAAATACGCCAGCTTCACATAAAGTTGACTAATGATGCATTTGGACATGCACCTTGTTAAAATAATTCTTGTAGAGCTTTTCTGCCATTTTGCTTCTGGCAGCTTTTCATTGTGCATATAACTGTGTTTCTATCTACATTTACATCTGTATTGATATTCCACAGTTCACCTTATGTCGCATGGTGGAGGGTACCTCCTACCACTACTAGCCTATCCTGTTCCACTTGCAAACAGAACGAGGAAAAAGCGACTGTCTATATGTCTTTGTATGAGCCCTGATTTCTTATATCTTATATTAGCGGCCTTTATGTGTAATGTATATTGAAGGCAGCAGAGCTGCGCAGAGTGGCCGCATGGTTAGGGGCGCCATGTCTGACTGCGCGGCCTCTCCTGCTGGAGGTTCGAGTCCTCCCTTGGGTATGGGTTTGTTTGTTGTTCTTAGCATAGATTAGTTTAAGTAGTGTGTAAGTCTAGGGACCGAAGACCTCAGCAGTTTTTTTTTTTAAGGCATCAGAACCTTTCTTTAGTGAGATTCAAATGCCAGTTTCCTAAGTTTTCTAAGTAGTATTCCATGAAAAGGATGTCGCCTTCCCTCCAGGGATTCCCATTTCATTTCCTGATGCATTTCCGTAACACTTGCATGTTGTTCGAACCTACCAGTAATAAATCTAGCAGCCCACCTCTGAATTGCTTTGACGTCTTCCTTTAATTTGACCTGTTACAGATTCCAAACACTAGAGCAATACTCAAGAATAGGTCACACTAGTTAAGTGGCCTCCTTTATGGATGAACCATGCTTTCCTGGAATTCTCCAAATAAACCGAAGTTGACCATTCACCTTTCCTACCACAATCCTCATATGCTGGTTCCATATATGGCTTTGCAGCATTACGCCCAGATATTTAAACTTCTTGAATGTGTCAAGCAGGACACTACTAATGCTGTATCCGAAGATTATGTGTTTGTTTTTCGTATTCATCTGCATTAACTTACATATTTCCACATTTAGAGCTAGCAGCATTTCATCACACCAACTAAAAATTTTGCCTAAGTATTTAAGTATCGTACTAGTCACTCAACTTTGACACCTTACGTACACTACAGCATCATCCACAAAAAAACCACAATTGGTGCCCACCTGTCCAACAAAACATTTATGTATATAGAGAATAATTGCGTTACTATCACACATCCATGGGGCATTCCTGATGATACCCTTGTCTCTACTGGAGACTCATTGTCGAGGACAACATACTGGGTTCTATAACTTGAGAATTCAAGTGACTGACGTATCTGTTGACCTGCCTCATATGTTCTTTAACAGTCTGCAGTGTTGCACTGCGTGAAACGCTTTCCAGACATTTAAAAATATGGAATCTACCTGTTGCCCTTCATCCATTGTTCACAGTATATCATGTTAGAAAAGGGCAAGCTAAGTTTCACACGATTGATGCTTTCTAAAACCACGCTAATTTGTGGACATAAGCTTCTTAGTCTCAAGAAAGTTTTTTATATTAAAACAGAGCGTATGTTCAAGGATTATGTAGTGAACATGTTAGGGCTATTGATCTGTAATTTTGTTGGTCCGTTATTTTACCCTAATTATACACAGGAGTCACTGTGCTTTTTCACCAGTGGCTTGGAACTTTGTGTTGGGTGAGAGATTTGCGATAAATGCAAGATAAGTAAATGGCCAATGATGTAGAGTACACTTCAAAAACTGAATTGGAATTCGTTCAGGACCTTGTGATTTAGTTGTTTTTAAATCTTTCTGTTCTCCACACCAGGGATGCTTATTACTATGTCATCCATATGGGAGTCTGTTTGATAGTCAAATGATAGTATGTTTGTATAATTCTCCTGTGTGAATGATTTCTTGAATGTGAAATTTAATACTTCGGTTTTTGTTTTGCTATCTTCAACTGCCACACCAGACTGGTCAACAAGTGACTGAGTGGGTGCTTTAGACCAACTTCGTCATTGTACATAAGACCATAATTTTCTCAGGATCTCTATCAGATATTTTCTAAGGTATGATGGTGGTAGTAGTTGTATGCTTCATGCATAGATCTTTTCACGCATGTATCTCTACTAACCACTCCTTGTCATCACTTGCAGCTTCTTCTTCATCAGCAATTTTCAAGTCTTGTTAAAACATGGTGGGTCTTTTCCATCCTTAACCCACTTACTAAGCATGATTTATAATCTGCTTAAACTTCCCATAATTCCTCTACATCCTTCTTACTGGAACTAAGTGATGTCAGTTCACTGTGTGAATGAGTGTCTAATGACTGCTTATCTGCTCTTTCTAGCAGAAATACTCTCCTAGCCTTCTTAACTCATTTATTAAATTTCATAATCATAGTTGCCATAAAGACACCATGATTTCTAATACTCATTTCTATACTGATGTTGGTAAGGTCTGGCCTATTTGTAGCTACCACATCAAAGATATTTCCTTTCATGTGGGCTGCCAAACTGGCTGCTCAAGACATGTTTTCAGGAAACATGTTCAAAACTAATTTGCATGTTTGTCTGTACCCTCTGCAATGGATCCATGAATATCCCAGTCTATACTCAGTAGAATAAAGTTGATTCCAACTACTATGCTTGATCTGGGTATTTACACGTTACTGACCATAGATATTCTTTGAATTCCTCAAGAAATGTCACTGCAGTATATGGTGGCCGGTAAAAATAGCCAACAAGTAACTCACTCTCACACTTAACTTCAAGCTCAATATTTTTGTCAACTGCAATGAACACTCCCCCTCCTATGCCCTCTAATCTGTTTTTTCACTATACGTTCCATGACTCGCTAAATATCTCAGAGCTTTCCGCTTCAGATGTTGGCCAGCTCTTGGCCCTGAGAATAATCTGAATGTGAGAACTTTCCTGGAGGGCAGTAAAGTTGGGAACTTTATCATGAATACCCTGACAATTTACTGATAAAATTTTGAGTGTCAAAGTGTTTTTACGCTTGATGGGGTCTGACTTATCTTGCTGCATATTGACTGGTGAGTGTTCATCAAAGTACCTAGCACAAAAAACTAGTGCAAGTATCAGCTTCCTTTGTGTAGTGGATCGTGACCCAAGAAGGGGAGTCCTACAAATCCCTAACCAATATGCAGGTCTGTAAATCTGCAACCAAGACTCACAATTGACAAATCCTTTGCTTGAGATCCTTCACTCAGCTCCAAACCAAAGGACCCTGACCAACTCTGGGAACAATGCTGCAAACTGTGAGCTCTGCTTGCACTCCATGTTTGAGGCCAGTTAAACCCTGCGGCAGACATACTGAGTGCACATTGGCTATCCTTCTAGCCCTGAATGTTATCTGCCTAAGGGGCTCCATAATGCACGTAATGTTGGAGCTCCAGATAATTAGTAACCCCCCTCCATGTGCCTGCTTGGACCTTGCTGAAGGAGCAGCCGCATGTCCACTCACAGGGTGAATCGACAAGCACAGATGACCAGTATTCACATTGGCCCTCCACCTCAAGCAACATGAATGCGTTACCACCTGCCACTCACTGTGCTGTGAGAGTGGATCCACCATGTCAGGTATACTAGGAGGTGCCTCTGTATCAGAGCCTGTGGGTGAAACAAGTGACACCTGAAGAGTTGCACATGATGCGCCAGATTCTCTGCCACTGCTGCACCCTGAGGCAACAGCCTGAAGATGGCTAACCATAGCCAAACACACATTCAGCTGTTGGCGAAGTGCAGCCAGCTCCTCCTGTACCCGCACACAGCAGGCACACATCCTACCCATCCTAACAAGACTAACTGAAGAAGTAAACTATAAAAGCAGACAGAATCCTAGATATAGAACTTGCTACCCTCCTGATTTGTCACCAATTAACGCTGATGCCTCAACAAGCTATGTAGCTGGTTGTTCATAAGAAATGAAAACTGTGCTATAGAATGCTAGAATTTACATTTAAAAATGCAAGTGTTCACCTCTTAAGCAGAAAAGCACACACTAGATTTTAGAAATATACTATGAAGAAAAGATGGGAAAATGTGAACAGTTAACTTGCCTCTCTGTAGATGTGTATCAGCAGACAGCTGGAGCCTCACTCACAGCTGGAGTAACAGGAGGGTTCTTTAACCTTCTCTATGCTATTCCTTTGTGCATGACCCCTTTTGTCAGATAAATTTTATAATCTTGTATGTCTCAAAATGTGGTTAGATTTACTAGACCTAATGGTTGGCTTGAAAGAGCATTTGGCACTACTGTTGCATGCCCAATACATACTGTATGTCAAAATCAGATTCTTGAAGATCAAGCTTTCTCTTGGTAATCAGCCATGGTGTAGCTTTCTTGTCAACATAAAGGATAGAACTTTGAATTTAGTACAGTGTGGTAATGGCTAAACTTTGTGAAACCTAAAACTGTGGCCAAAATGTTCTTTTGTGGTACACAGTACCTCTGTTCATATTTGGTTAATACAATGCTACCAAAAGACACCGTTTTCTATCACTTCTCCATTCTCCAGTTCCTTGTATACAATTGAACATCCAGTCCATAGTTCAGTGCATCACATCCTAGGTAGGAGGTATCTGTTATTTCGGGGTATGATAATATTGGTGCTTCACGCAATTTCTTTTATTTTCTCGAAATCTTCAGTGTATTTTGCCATCCAAGACTCTGAGCAATTTTTTAACAGTCTGTAGTGCCTCACTACTGTCCTATTCTTCAGTGTGGTGAAATCTTGTACAGTCCACAGCTTTGCCGAAATTCAGTTAAGTTTTGCACCTGTAAGTGCACATTTTTCAAATAACTCTTCAAATGTTCTCATTGCTCCTTCCACAACCCACTAGCTATCAAGATATCGTCCAAATATACCATAATCTTCTTTACTAATTTATCACCTAACACTTGGTCCAGATTCCGAATGAATGATGACATGTACATGTGTAATCCAAAAGGTCACATTCTGCATTGATAATGTTGCATATCATATAAAAATGTGATGTATGGTCTTGATTCTGGATCTAGTAAGATTTGATGGAATCCTGACATCAAATAAAGACTGGCAAGGACTTAAGCTGCTCTAAATTTTTGTATGTTCTCCTCCATATTTGCTAGTGATGTCTTTCTGGCCTGAATACTTTGCCAGTTGTTAGTGTCCAGAACAGGCCTCACATCACCATTCTTCTTCGTCACGACAACCAACGGCTGGTATATTGACTACGAGCTCTTTCTATTATGCCTGATGCAAGCATTTTCAGTAATTCCTTTCAGTATTTGATATTTTTGATACGGTTCATGAGGTTTTATCTCTGTCATGTATGGTGAGCCCTTCATTCCTCCTGGTTTCTTCTGTATTTTGCCACCGATTTGGTCTGCTCTTCAGCCTTTTCACATTCTAAAGCTGCAGTCCCATAAATTTTTCACTTTTTTCTTGCTATGACAGTTCATCTTTCTCTTCCTCGCTAATCAGGGTTACCCTGCCTTGTTTAACATCCACCAAAATTTCGTCTTCTGCTTCATGTTCATGAGATATTTGTGATAAACATGGTATCATGTCTCCTGTCATTCCCTCAAAAAGTTTCAGCCTTTTCTCTTCCTCTTCTTCATAGAACATTATTTCACCCCCCCCCCCCCCCCTCCATAAATTATTTCACTGTTGTGCATGGTCAACCAACCAAACTCTACAATGAGTTCCTCTAGTAAATTATGCTTGACTGTGGCATCCATGTGATACACTTCCTCTCCTATCTCAATATCCATCAGTACTTGGCAGTTAATTTTTTTTCATGTTCACCCACAGTGCCTTTTTGTTTTCAATCCGTTAACCAGCAGATGCAGCATGTTAACTTCCAACTTCAGTAATTCATTGTAGACGTTACTTGCAATCACACATAAGTGGCTTTCTGAATCAGTGACCTTGTTTTCCGCCTTCATATTTTTTAACACACAGTAGGTAATATTAGTGCCTTGTCATTCAATACAATATTTCCTCTTTCAGATCTTTGTGTTCATCACTTAATTTGTCCATCTTTTTAACATATAAGGGACGATCAAATGGTTTCTGTTCGAAAACCTACAGTCCAGAATTCGTCTTCCAATTGAGCAGAATTGCCATGAGCATTGAGGCAACATCCTGCCGATACACCAGATGAAGGTATCCATTGGGTACTACACTGTGTTTTGTTGCAAGAACTAGTCCATAACTGCCTGCTGCACAACCTTATCTGACAGGTATCATTGACACTTCGAGGCCTTTTTTAAGGGACCAGAAGTTTGATAATCACATGAAAAGAAGTCAGGATTATAGGGCAGGTGCTTGAGTGTCTCCCCTTTAGTTGGCGCAACTTCTGCCTTTGCATTATCATGAAGAAGCTGCAGCACCTCTTGTCACAGTTTTCCTGGACATTTCGCTTTAATTGTATGGCATCATTTTCCAGCATTGTGCAGTACCTTTCCCTAATGATGGAAAAACCAGGTTCCTTGAAATCAATGAGCAATGTGTCCAGGTATTCAGAGAACAGGGGCGAGCATAACCTTTCCAGCAGACAGCTGACTCATGAACTTCTTGGTACAAGGGGACGGTGGGTGACACCACTGCATCCTTGATGCTTTTGACTCTAGTTCCCATTGTAGTACCGGCTTTCATCCCATGCAACGATGTGCTGAAGATACGTGTTACCATCAACATTGGAATGCATCAGGCACATCAAGCAAACAGCCATTCAGTTTGCTGGTTGTTTGACATCCAGTGCCCATGATATCCACTGGCTGCAAACCTTATGATGATCTAACTCATGCCAGAAAATTTGTTAGTCAGTACTAAAGTTGGTGGTAAGATGCTGTGCTAGTGCATGAATCGTTATGTGCTGATCCACCCTAACAGCATCAACAACTTCCCTCTTGTTGTCTGTAATGGATGAGGCTGGCCTCTCAAATTGGCCAGCATCTTCGTGTCGAACCCTGACCAGCACAGAACTTGGCTTACAATTTTCCAACAGTGTTTTTCGACAGAAATGCTGCCTGATACACATTCTTCATTCTCCAGTTGATGGCAACCATTGTTTGTCCTTTAGCAGCCAAGAAAACGACGAGAGCTTGTTGGTCCTGTTTGGATACATTTGGTAAAAACTTTGCCATGGTTCACATTTACATATTTACCACGCACATCGGAAAGATACAAAGGCCACACTAATCTGTTACCTATGTGTCACTGCTCATATATACGCTGCAGCAATGCCCTCAATCACTAACTTTTTGATCGCCCTCCCATATCTGTTTTATCATGGGCCATGTCCTTTGTCCTGTCTGCCTATTGCTTGTTCTTTGTGGTATGTGAAGCTGTAACTGCTATGTCCTCAGCCTCTCCTTCCTCATACTTCATTCCTTCTTTATGGTTCCACGCATATTTCTGGCTGTGGTCCCACTCTACTGAAGTTTTCTCTGTACATTTCCAGCAGTCTTTCCTCACATTCTAACTATACAAATCCGTTATCATTCCTTTTAGGTGGCTGTGTACTTTGTGTGACAGTCTTTGTACTACCTAGCAACTATATTTCTTTCATCGGGCGTTGAGATATTGATTTCTTTCCAGTTCTTTTTCTGAGAACTCACTTTATGTCCCATTCAACCTTTGTTGTACTTGCTCTTGTATCAGTGCTTGTTCTCGAACTAAGCATGCTTTAAATGTTCATTCTCCAAACATGTACACCAGTTATAAGCTTCACCACTGGATACAATTTCCTTTTAAGTGGACTGTATTGAATTCTCACAACTGTGTGTAAATTGCACTTGGGGACCACTTTTAGCTACTACTGTTGTCACACCATTCCTTGAGAGCTTACTTCACTGCATAGTTTGCTACATACTGCCAGCTCGACCTGTTGTACTATTGAATGGTCGGCTCCATGTGGTTCCCAAGTTGTGCAGCGACCGTAAACCATAAAATTGCCAAATATGCAGCAACCAGTCGCAAAATCATGTTTCATTTATTCACTTTTGCAAATCGATTTCAACTGATTAACAGCTATCATCGGTGCTACAAGTACAAGAGTAAAAATAATTAATATCAGTGACCAAATGAATAAATGTACATAAAGCAACGTAAACCAATTAAACGTATATATACGCTTTAAACCATTTAAAATGAACATACAAATTTACCTTTCAACCAGTATGTGCCCTGAGTAGTAATACTGTCTTGAGCAGAGGTCAAACATTAAGTGATACATCGAGAATTGACTATGATAACGAGAAACCATAAGGGGGCGCTGCAAAGCAAACCCGCCCTCCATGCGAAAATATGCAGCTAAAATAAGAATGAGAAGAAGAAGAAAGTGGTATGACATACAAACTGAGGTAAAATATAATGATATAATACTAAAATATTTACGTGAAACGGATATATTGACAAAGATTTTGTCAACCACATAGTACAGTTATTTAGGCCAGAAAGCGATTGTACAAATTAGTAGAAAGGAACAAACATAGATGAGAAGCACACTGTCGAAAAAATTTTTTATTTTTTTAATTATTTATCATATTCTTATCGAAGAGCAAAAGTTAATCAAAATGCCAAAACGTAAAACGGTGTTGGCATTCATCTAGCGTACAGTTAACAACATTCAGGAAGATCAGACTTTTTTTCCCACTTTTCTGAATGCACATGTAATGTAAACTAAGTTGAGATAAGAAAATTACAGACACAAACGAAACAAACATATTAACGAAACAAGGTCAAATGCAAAAACAAAGTGCTAGCACACTTCATACATGGGAAAATTAACACTAGCTCGATAGAATGAATTCATACTCCCAAGGTACACATTCCGTTTGAGAAAGTTGTTCTACCTGCTGACACATACTCAATGTACAATCCCCATAATCTTAATAAAAACTCCCACCAAAATACTATCATTAATATGGCCAGGTTAAGTGAAGTTCACATCGATTTTAAAACACTTAGTTTATTGTACTCTAATGACAAGCAGGATTATCCCTACAAGACTAATCTTACTCACTGTTCAATCACATTCATGCACAAAAACTTTTTGAATCGAGTTTGGCATTGCTGCTGAATTCCTAATGGCTCTGTTTTTTAAAATCATTCTCTACTGTCTAAATAAGTTCAGTTCCACTGCTTAATGTCTTTTTATTACTGATCACATACTGTGTGCACACCCAGGATTCTCTCTTTGAGAAGGCTCAGATGGAACTGACTGATGTATGTACCAAAGGAAATGACAAGCAATAGGCAGCAATCTTGCAGTACAGTAAGACTTCTCCAGCAGCAATTCGAATTCATTGGATCAAAGATACATAAGGGTAGGTCTGATCCGTCTGGGAAAGGTTTGAAGTATATACCCCTACAAAGCTGACTGACTAGAGATCTTTGTGCTTTATGTGAGAAAGCAATATTGCTTTTTCTTCTCTGAGACCAGGGAAGAATTATACATTACTGTGATATGACCCTTACTATATGCAAGCAAAGTTACAGAAACGCTTGTTCAGCATGTTGCTTACCTGTACAATAAAATCCAAGACACTCTTTACTGATTCGCTACCTAGGTTCAAAAGGTATTGCTTCTCCCTGACTGCTGGAATATATTGACTTTCCCGATGTCAGTAATACCGTGTTGCACTGTACATGTAATTGTGACTGTGTTACTCTTACTCGTTGTGTGTAGAGGACTCTTGAGTCAGCATCTGCAAACGCGGATTGTGAAAGTATGAGGTCTTTTGGGATTGTGAAAGCACGAGGTCTTTTGAGTCACCTTTAACATGAGTTCACTAGGCATATACTCTGCATATCCTGGTCTACCTGAAAGCAGCTGTATAAGGAATGTATTTACATTTATTGTACCTGATGGGTACCCAAAATACAGCAGTTAGGGGATACAGCAGTCTGCATTAACTTAGTGTCTGGGGTTTCAGATATAAGACATTACGATTTCTTAAAGAACAATTTGTTATGTATGGCTCAGTGGCATAGTGTGTAACTTTACCAAACAGTGAATGCTATTAACTAATATGGTGACTAACTGCAAATGTTTTGATTAATCCCATAGAATATAAATTGGACAAGGAATTTAGATTAAGTTCTTCAAAACTGACTAGTTATTAGAGGCATGTGGATGATGTGCACTGCTGAGTAAACAAACCCCCACAAAAGGGGGAAATTTTTTATTTACCCAGAAACTGCCAAATCGGTTCAATCAATGTACATTTATTTCTGGGTTGCCTTATTGTCATATAAACTGGGAAAAGGAGTGTAAAGTAAAAACCCTTGAAATAAACCCTATGTTTTAGTGCCAATTGGGGATCATGATACATGAAACTCTGATTTTACTTTTTCTTTTATTTCTTGCTCCAGCAAAGCATTCAGTATGGAGTCCCACACTGCAAACAGAGCATTGCTACCTTGCATTTTACTTGCAAATTCCACATTTTCGTTCTATCCCCAATGCCATGCATTCAGTCACGACCAGTTCTAGAAGTCCAGAGTTCAACTGGAACACATGAAGGGGATGTCTTTGGGTATGATGAAAACCTACATTTTTTTGGACCAGAAGTGTTTTATGCCATTCACACCATTGTTCTGAATTGGAGCAGTGTAATATTTTCATCCTTGAGGCAATAGATGATGGGAACAGTAGGTGTCCTGCTATTGATTGACTCTCACTGTTTCCCCATGAATGAATTGTTTTAGATAGTGGTGTCTGTAATATTGAATCACTTTCTCATAATTCTCAGGCTGCCAGAACAAACTTTAAGTTTCATGAAATTCTTATTCAGTAAGTCCATCAAGTGCCAAATTTTGAAATGTTTATGCCTTTCATCCGCTGGGATTCTTTCCAGATGTTTGTCATTGAAGTAGAGGTAGAGCTTGATGTCCAGACATCTGTAGCACCTCATATACTGTCATACACACTTCATATCAAAGTCCTCATTTTCACTCCAATATCATTGTTCTGAGACAACATGGCATGCATTGAAGAATCCTATACCTAAGAACGTATTTATGTATTCAATGGCCCAATGCTGTGATTATTCTCATTGTATATTAGACACTTTCATAGACAATCAAGTCCATACTTGTCCACCAAAACATTCTTCTAAGTGGTCAACTGTAAACTTTCTTTTTAGCGCCTCTCCCAAGTGTCATTTGCACTGTTCAGTTTCTGCTAGATCAGAGCATGTTTTAATGTAAGTTGCATCTGCTGTTGTTCAATTAGATGTGGTACTACCTTTAATTCTCTTCTTGCAGTTGCCTGAAAGTTACTTGTCCTCCCTTTCTTCATTAGTATCATCATCCAGATACCTGGCACATCAGCTGGAAGAGGAGTGTCCTATATATTTTTATATGTACAATCACAGTCAAACATGTGCTCTACGTGATCTGGAGGGAGCTCACTGACATCAGTTTTTTAAATTCATTTCACCCTCATCAGAAGCTGCCTAGAATTTGGAGCCATTTACAGTGTCATCAGTTTCCCTTATAGAAAGTATTTTATAGTGACCCATTGTGCCTGTGGAGCCTAAGTATTGTTTCCGGAAGTGCCTGTCATGAGCCCCAAATGGTGATGGAAATACAGAGATCTCTCATGGGAAAGCTACATAAAACTTCAAAATACAAAATCGATAAACATCTCCAGAAACCATTAGAAAACATGCCAGTAGACTGATGTGGAAGTTATTTGATAGTAATATACGTTATGCTCTTTTAAAATGTTCAACTTGTGTAACTTTGAAAAACTATACTTCTTCACTCAAATAATCCTGCACAGTTCACTCATTTAATAGCAGCTGACTAACAATCAAAGGACAAGCTTGACAACAATGCAAAATAGTAACAGTTGCTGCCAACATAATCACCAATACAAAATTTCCATTACAAAGACATATTCCGAAATGGGGGTCATGACAGTTAATGGGTTAAAGAGTCGGCTATATCTTTTCTTTATTGTAAATGATTGTGTGTGTGTGTGTGTGTGTGTGTGTGTGTGTGTGTGTGTGTGTGTGTGAGAGAGAGAGAGAGAGAGCGAGAGAGAGAGAGAGAGAGAGAGAGAGAGAGAGAGAGAGAGAGAGAGAGAGAGAGAGAGAGAGAGGGGGGGCATGTAGTGTGAATGTTGGCGGGGGGGTGGGGAGGGGTTGTAAGAGGTAGTGATACTGAGAGAGTGGGGAAGCAGACATTCACAGTGAGTTCAACTTTCTGTGCATCACCATACCAAAACAAAATAATAACCACACTTTCGTCTTCAAGGTCACATCCAAATATGTAGCAACATTGACAAAGATGTACTCACTGTACAGAGACTGGCTACTGAAATTAAATCACAACTACAAAACAAAACAGACCATGAGTCTTAAAAACCCACAATAACAACATACAAATCCCTAAAAAGCCCACAATAACAACATACAAATCGATTTTAAAAAATCCACAATCACAACATATAATACAAGAGAATCAGTCATGGCGGCACGGAAAATATGTTAAATTCTTATGTATACAAGGTAACACATGTTCAGTGACACAAACAAAAGAAGAGCTCTACAGCAGTTACAGAGAATAAAAGGAACAAAACACATACGTATCTCAAAAACCAAAATAGCTGTAGGTAAATGCACTGTCATTCATATTCATTTATAAGTCTGCAAATTTGTGTATGTGTTTTTTTTTTACATTTATTAATCTGATATCGTTTCCCATTCATCTACAGCCATTTTTCACTTGTTAGACAACTGTTCCAGCTAGTCGGCAGTGCTGAAACTTGCAGTATTGTTTTACCTTGTTTTACTTAGTGAAGTAAATTTGTCTTTGAAAGTTGTACTAATTTTTACCTAAACTGAATGTGTGTTCCAAAATAAAGAAAAAGGCACGTGCAAGGTGTAACATTATTATTATGATAAAATTATTGGTTACCAGTGGTACCCTTCATCTGTTGTGTGTCATGCGAATAAACTATTGTGTACTAATCAGGAGGTCTTAAATGTGTAAAAACATGTAAAAAGTAAGAAAATAATATTATGCAAATTCTTCTTTTTGCATTAAGCCCTTCTAGCAATAACATTCCAATTTCAATTGGCAACCCTTTGTTGTTATTTGTTTTTCGTCCCATATTCCATTATTGTTACAATATGATTTTTTCGATCTTCAGAGCATAAATGTGCCAGTTTTATTTTCCCTCCTGCTTTGGATTTCTTGCGGTTTTAAAAAGGGCATGTTTTTACAATAGTACTACTTCTCTTACTGTATTCCTCTAAGTCCTATTTAGCCTCTTCAATCCTTTGTTAATTTCTTTTCCCTAAGATGTGCTTGGTGATACAATTCCATTCATTCCGTAAATATGTAGAAAAAATAGCAATCTGCTTGTCATTATTGTTTCTGATATGTTTTCCATGTCCTGATAAATTAGGACATTCAAAAATTTTCCCTTTTTTTCTGACGACTTCATATTTTCTGTATAATCCTGCTTTCTTGCATTTCTAGTTTATCAAGTTTAAAAATTGAGTACTAGGTATTCGATAGCAGACAGGCATTCTTTAGGTCTTGGTACTGTGTTTCAGGCTTTTAAGATGTTTTAGGCAAGTCCTTTTTGTTGCAGGTATTTTTAGTGATACAATACAATTTTTCAATATTGTGCATAGTGTCCTGTAAAGCAGATTTTTCTGAACTTTTCTTGGAATTGACTCCTTCAAATATTTTAATTTTGTTATGGTTTAATTTCTCCACTATGAATTGTTAAATATTTTGGAGTACTTTTTATATTTTTCAAGTATTTTTTTTCTCTTATCTGCAGATAGTCAACATGTTGTGTTGGCTACCTTCTATGTGACTGACTTGCACTGCTTTATCTGTCAGGGCTTCATAAAGTGTGGCAAAAGCATCCACAAATGCTAGGCAATTTATTACAACCACTTTGTTCTTTCTCACTAGCACATGTGGCAACATTTTATATTGTTTCACTTTTTCATTGCACCTTCTTACAGCTTTTTCCGTGACGCATTTGAAAGGAAGTGAAGATAAACCATCACCTCACCTGACGCCTTTGTTAATTTGAAAAGGTTGAGATAACCCACCCACAAATTTTTCTTTTGAGATCTAATTTTTCTGTTAATTGAATCAATATCAAGATCATTTAAACCTCCAATTTTTTTCGAATAATTTAACACGTAACTGATATACACTTTTTTATTTAATTAATTGCTGTGAACAAGTAGCTTGCACAACAGTGCTTTAAAAAATTCTCACACAACTATTTGTAGTGTGCACAAGAAAGGTTTCAAATGAAGTCAGCAAGAAATCAGGTTGGTTAGTATAGAAATTTGTCTGGTTATTTTCCTTATAAAATGGTTTTACTTCAGAAAAATTTTACATTTCTAGTACAATGTCATCATCATTCCATATCACTAACACTTACTGAATATGTAATTTCTCTTGCATATACTTGTCACATATGGCTTAGAGTCCTATATTTGCTGAATACTGAAATGTTATTCCTCTGTGTGTTATAAATCAATATTTTAAAACATTTATCTTCATTCTCAGGTTGACTCAAAATATTGATGAGAGCTGTCGCACATCATTTCAAGAAACTGTTTATCAAGGAATGGTCCATAATGAGCTAAAGATTGAAGAGAAATCAAGACGGTTAACCACGTATGGTTCTAGTTCAGAAGGAATAGCTGTGGAAGAAGATAGGTCAATTGGTGCTCAATTAAATTGTTATTCAAGGGAAAAGGAGGTCTCAAAAAAATTTTGCTGTAGTGTCTGTCTACGCAGCTTTCCTTCAAAATACAGACTCACAATGCACGTTTTCATCCACATTGATTGTGTGCAGTCACCGATATACATTTGTAAGTCGTGTGGTGAGGTTTTTTCCAGTAATGATAGATTGAACAAACATTTGAAAATAAGTGAGGCTGATCAAGTTTTATATGCTGGCAATAGTGAAGTGTTTGATTGTGATGATCACTGTGAAAACGATATCTTCTTTGAAAGTGATAAAGAAGTTTCTATCATGGGTCAATTTAAGGAGAAGCAGTCTTCATCTAAAGAGACTTGGAAACCTTCAAAAATGTCTGTAAATCACATAGGTAATGCACATACTATCAAATCAGGTGGATGTGATGACGATGGAACTGTATCTACAACTTGTAATGTCAGTGTGGACTCTGTTTTGCTTAGTAGAGACGCACCCCACAGATGTAATGTTTGTGGTAAATCTTTTGCTCAGTTACGTAACTTGAAGCTCCACACTCGAATACACACTGGTGAGCGACCACACAAATGTAGTATTTGTGACAAATCATTTACGCAGTTGGGTACGCTCAAGGACCATTTATTAACCCACACCGGAAAGAGACCCCACAAATGTAAAGTGTGTGGCAAAACGTTTAAAATGTTTCGTACTTTAAAGATCCATTTTCGAATACACACTGGTGAGAAACCACATGAATGTAATGTATGTGGCAAATCTTTTACTCAGTGGGGTGGTCTCAAGAGTCATTCCGTAACACACACTACTGATCGACCACATAAATGTGATATTTGTGGGAAATCTTTCAGTCGGTTGGGTTCCCTCAAGAAACATGCATTAACACACACTGGCAAAAAAAGAGAGCATAAATGTCAGATATGTGAGAAATCCTTTACTCGATTGAGTATATTGGAGAACCATTTACTAATACATGCTGGCAAGAGACCACATAAATGTGATTTTTGCGGCAAATGTTTTACTTGGTTTGGTACTCTAAGAACGCACTTATTAATACATACTGGGAAGAGAAAACATAAGTGTGACATCTGTGGCAAATTATTTGCCCAGTCGGGTAATCTCAGGTCACATAAATTAATACACACTGGGATGAGACCACACAAATGTAATATTTGTAGTAAATCTTTTACCGAGACGAGTACGCTCAGAAAACACAAATTAATCCACTCTGGAGAGAGACCTCACAAATGTGATGTCTGTGGAAAATCGTTTACCCTGTCATATTCTCTCAAAGATCATTTACTAATACATACAGGAGATAGACCACACAAATGTCATATTTGTAACAAATCTTTTATTCAGTTGGGTGCTCTCAAGTCTCATGTATTAATACACACTGGAAAGAGGCTTGAGAGATGTGATGTGTGTGGCAGATCTTTTACCGACTTGGGTATCTTCAAGAAACATGCTTTAATGCATGCTAGAAAAACACCCCACAAGTGAAATATCTCTGGTTAATTCATTACGTTCGTATGTTCTCAGGTGCCATTGTGTACTACTCACTGAAAAGGTAGTGCAGTAATGTGTCTGTGTGAAATCTCTAGCCATGTTATCTACAAGAGGCAAGGAGAAATGAACTATTTCAAGTACTGCACTAATGTGGTACTTTGGCAACAAATTTTCTCTTGTTGTTGCTCTCAAGTGTTATACAATAATCCATTTTACAAGAACATTGTGCATATGTGGGAGAATCGTGTATGTGTGCTAGTCTTCTGAAGGGTTATTCGTCATTGTTTATAGAGCAGAAGAGACAGAACATTTCAAAATATGATGTATGCCTTTCTGAACTTTGACATTTCCAAAAGCTGTTGGAGGTATGTGTGTGTGTGTGAGAGAGAGAGAGAGAGAGTGAGTGTGTGTGTGTGTGTGTGTGTGTGTGTGTGTGTGTGTGTGTGTGTGTGTTGGAGGTGGTGGTGTGAAAAAGTGAGACTGAAACCCAGTGCTAGCACATAGCATACTTCTTGCACATTTCACCAAGTGGGAGCCAAGCTTAACATCCCCATCTGACACAGATCATCAATAATGTCGAGCCCTCACCTCACTATTCTCTGCACAGAGGTTTGATATCAAAACTAGAATATAGGTGTAAAGTATGGTAATCAGGAACTTAACATCACCACCACATCTCCCATTGCCAGCCAAATACCATGAGTGACAATATGTACCACCAACAGTATTCAAACTGCCTAACCGCTGTGATCAAGTGCCACCACACAAACATGCATTGACGACTCTGGCTGGATGTGGATCCTTCTTCAGTATTATAATGGTTGTTATATATTTAATAAATGTGGAACTACTTCATATATCTGGTCTTTCATTCATATAAAATTTGATAAAAAGTTTTGTTTATGGTTGGTAGTGCAAATGCCCAAATTTTGTACTGTGTAAGCATTTTACTGTAATTCTGTTTCACTATTCTGTGTTGTTTGTTCACACATTTTTGCATCAGTGCCTTACAATACTAATGCTGTTCGTGGACGCTCTACTTCATTAATAACAGAAATATATGTTGTTTTCTCTGTAAAATCTTGATGAAAAAGCAAGTATGAGCTCTTACTCAAGTAAGAGCATAGCCCCTATTCACAAAGCTTTAATAGTACTTTTCATAATAAAGCTTGAATTTGTCTGAAAACTCTAACAATCTCATCAACACAAATGAAATATTGTGTTACTCAACAGATCTTAAGTCACTCTCAGTAGAAGTTTGAAGTAAGTATTTTAAATGACCAAATGGACTAACTTGTTGACAGTATTAATTTTTCAAAATGCAATTACCATTAATAATTGCAGTGAAGTATTTAGATAGTAAGGTTTGAACAAATGTCATTATAAACAACTAACTGTCACCATCATCATGTGGTGGTCTTGATCATTTTTTGACGTTTTTCTGGTGAAATACAGCTGTTTACACACTTAGTGCAGAGTGTGGCAGCTTCAGATCATCAAAAACGCTTGTCTTGGACTTGATGGCATAATTGTCCGCAGGAGGAACACAGGTTCAATGTGTCAGAATTGCTTGCCAATTGAATCTTAAGTTACCAATCTTAACAAATGCTGTCAGTTTCATAGTTATGTATTTGATGAGAACACTACATCAGCATTGCAGCAGAAGCTAACATGTTTCCAGTCTAGAGGTTCAAGAAAAAATCATTTAGCAGATGATAATAGCTGATATTTGGGTTTGAAAGTTAGCTCAATGATAACTGGCACTTCTGAGGTGACTCTTTATAAAGGCAGCACAATCAAGGTTCAGTCAAAAGATGGTTTTATTAACATTTTTGTCGGCTGAAGTCCAATATCAAAACATAAATGAACATAGTACAATCTTAAAAGGTGTCCTTTCCAGAATTTCAGATTTTTCATTTGGAATTCCTTGACAGATCTGTGTTTTGGTGGAAGTTAACACAGGTTGCTTTTGAAGGTAAAAATAACCACTTATCACTAAAATATAAAATTCTAGTAATAATTTGCCAAAGCGTGATACTAATTTGCATTTTGTATGTAAATTTTGTTACTGATATTAAAATTTTTCTGCGATTTACATTAATGAAGTAACTGACTGTTTAACTTAGCTAATTAATAAATTAATTAATTAAGTATTTGTCCGGCACTACATAGTGATAATGGGGTAGCGTAATCGGTTATTTATTTCAATCATGTAACTCTCACATGTCCTGCACTGCAACCAAAACATGTAACTACACAGATGTGTTCATTTGTAGCTCCATCTTGTAAAAAATGTTGTTTTACAAAGATAGTGCCATAAAGTCACATATCTAAGTTGCTGCATGTCTTTGGTTAATGTTCACAACATGTGAGAGTTTTGAGATGTAGACATTGCGTTTAAAGAATGATTAAGGGTACACCAATATCCCACTGTAGTCGTTCTGTCAGGTAAGTTTGTTTTTGTAGCATATATTTCACGATACTCTGATCAACAGATTTTCGAGAAATATAGTGCTATTATTCAAGTTATTAGACATCAAATAAGTACTAGGTCTGCTAGCAATAGTGATTTTCTCTTAAGACAGAGCTGATGATTCCTTTAAAATATTAATTCCCAGAGAATAAATACTTATTGTTTGGTTTGAAGAACTATCCTGTGAGACAATTGAAAATTCAGATGTTAATGAAGACCAAACAACAGGCTTTCAGAACAGTATTTAACAGTGAAACACATTTAGTGTATGCACCACCATCCTGAATATAATTAACAAGGAGAAATGGAATCAAAGTGTAAAATTGCTTCACTTTGCAGGTACAGTGATTGTCAACTTAGACGTAAATTTGCTGTTCTCCTCAGGTCTATATGACCAAAAATGGTTGTAAATTTAGTTTTTATCATTTACTAAGATAACATTATGAGATTTGATGACTGGCAGAAAATGCGTATTCAGTAAATATATAAAAATATTTCAAGTGATTTTCTCATTAACCTTAATGGTGAAAAACGTAACATTTAGGTCATAATGACCCAATACAAATATTAATTATATAATGTCCATTTTTTTTAGTTTCCTTTTGAATTTTATGGTAATAACGATTTTTATTGTTCCAACTTATTCTGAACAATCAGTAATGCCTCTGCATTTACAACAATGTTCTTATTTATTGTTTTTTTTTAAGAAATGGTGTAGGACCTCCAAATTATGAATCATTATTGTTTCTGCTCAATTTGAATCATGACACCATGACATTGAGATTATTGACTGATGTTGAGTTATATCAATTTATAAATTCTTCAACAGATGAGGGTACAGTTGCCAAGTGTCAAGAACACAGAAGCTATGCATCTGAAAGTAAGTGTTCGGACTACAGTGACAACATTCCAGAGTCTGTACAAAATAGTGTACAGTCCTATTTTCTAAGAGTCACACTGACCAGTACAATATGGCTCCCTTTCAGCTTTGAGTACCCCCAGGTTTTGCCCCCTGGGGCCCACAGTCCTTTTGTGGGTACATATGTGGTGCGCACAGGGGCCCGAGCTATTGCAGTCTATTTTCCTTCCCAGGCTGTTACCAGCCCTGTTCCTCTCCCTCCCTACCCTTGCTCCTTTGTCCCTGTCCCCTCTTAGTGGACTTATTTATGTCGACCTGGCTATCCTCATGGCGTTGTTTTGGTCTGTGCTATTGTTCAGCCTACTGTTTCCATCTCCTTTTCGGCGTTTTTCCAAAATTTTCCGTTCAGTGTGAGCCATTTGGGGATGAAATCCCTACAGAGATGCAATAGTGCAGGTTCCTCTCCTCTCCCGTTTCCCTTACACCCTGGCCCCCACTGCTAGGTCACCAGCACAGTAGCCAGTCTATGTGGTGGGGCTGTTAAGTACCCACGTGGCTGAGCACCCTGAAACCACAGGGATCACACTACTAGTACCTGAGCTGTTAATGCCTTGTGTATGCCCATGATTCGATGCTCATCACTTTGGGGTACCAGAACTCCTGGCAATGGCCGCCACGCCAGACAGCCCTTGCTGTGACTGGGTGGCACGCACGGGGCGAGCCCCTGATCAGAGTGGGTGGTACCAGGGCGGGAGCCTTGTGCGTGAAGCAACAAAAGCTTCACCTCCCTGGCCATTCTGTGGCTGTCTCGAAGATCCTTTGGCCTTCCCCTTCCTGGCCACCCCTTAGGAGGCAGGTCAAGCCTGCCAGCTTGGGTTGAAACCTTTCCCTCGGTACCTGGTTTGTACCACGATGGATGGTGGAAGTTTTGCCACGACCAAGCCTTTGTCTTTCATGGAGATGATTGAAGGTAAGTATGGTGGAGTGGAATCAGAGTAAAATGTGGTCTGGTGCTTTGCTCATAAAGACATGTTCTGCTGCCCAGTCTGACGTCCTGTGTGCTTGTGACCTTCTTGGTGCTGTCCCAGTCTCTGTCACGCCTGACCAATCTTTGCACTCAGTACAGGGCATTATTTTCCCCAGAGATCTTCTTCTCCAAACTGACGAGGAGCTCCGTGCTAACCTCGAGTGGTGAGGGGTTCGTGTTAACAGCCGTGTGCAGTGAGGCCCTCTAAACAATCGCCCCGCTACGGGCGCCTTTATCCTGGCGTTCGAGAGGGTGCCCTCCCAGAGAAGGTCAAGGTCATGATGTATCGGTGTGATGTAAAACCTTACATTCCACATCCGTGGAGATGATTTAAATGCTTACAGTTTGGACACGTCTTCCCACTGCACCACTGATCCCCTCTGCTGTGACTGGGTGCCCCCTCCATGATGAGAGTGCCTGTGCTCCCCTGCCAGTGTGTGTAAATTGTCATGGACAGCATTCTCCATGCTCCCCTGCATGCCCAGTGTTTGTTAAAGAAAGGAGTACAAAATCTTAGATCGGCTCACCTACACTGAGGCTCAACAAAAGTATGACCGGCTCCATCCCATGTCTGTGGCTTACACTTTTGCTTCAGTTATGTCCATTCTCCTCCTCTTCCCAGCCCCACCCCATGCCTTCAGCCTCCTCCTCCCTCCACTCCCCCTCCCCATCAGTACCCATACTCACCTCTTCGGGTGCTGCTCCACATCGGCAGCGCAATCCGTGGCTGGTGCGTGCTAAGATTGTCTGGTGTAATTCCATGCCCACCCTCGCTGAAGTCTGCCATTCTCTTCCTTCCAAAGAGAAGAAGCAGAAATGCAAGAACAAGGGCAAGGCCCCTCTGGTACCCTCTGAGGTGCAGCCTTCCTCTCCTCTAGTACCCTCTGAGGTGCAGCCTTCCTCTCCTCTAGTCAATGAACCGACAGTCTGACCCCACCTATATGGTTATTACCCCATCCTTATCGGTCATGGATGGTGACTCAGCAGTGTGACCAACTCCAGTCCATTTGCTTCCCACTTGGACTCTGGCTTGAGGATCCTCCAGTGGAACTGTAATGGATATTTGCATCACCTTCCAGATTTGCAGCCCCTTCTTTCCTTCTACTCTGCTGCTTGTATTGCGCCCGGGAGACACATTTTGTCAATTCTTACTCACCTGCCCTTCGTGGGTTCCATGCTTTCTATCGAAACCGAATTGGTCCCATGCGGGCTTCTGGTGGTGTTTGCACCTTGGTCTGCAACGAAATTTTTAGTAAATGGGTTCCCCTCCATACCACTCTGGAAGCCATTGTTGTCAGGGTCCATCTGGCCACCCCAGTCACAATCTGTAATCTCTACCCCCCACCTGACAGGCTGCCCACATCCCTTGCCCTAACCACCCATCTTCAACAGCTCCCTTCTCCCTTCCTGCTACTAGTAGACTTTAATGCCCACAACCATCTTTGTAGTAGTCATACAACTACTGCCCTACACAGGACAGTTGAAGCTGTTCCGGCAAGGATTAACCTGTGTTTACTAAACACAGGTGCTCCCACACACTTTAATGTAGCACATGGCTCTTCCTCTACCGTTGACCTCTTCATCTGCAGTCCTGCCCTTCTTCCCTCCATTCAGTGGGGTGTCCATAATGACTCATGCAACCATTACCTGATTTTTTTAACCTTCCTTTAGTGTCTCTCGTTCTGTCACCCCCCCCCCCCCCCCCAGGTGGGCATCGGGTCAGTATCTGCCCACATTCCTTCTCCTGAAAGAGTGCTCAGAACAACTGACTGTCTTTTGTTTCTCACTGCTCGGAGTCATATAATGCCCCATTCAGTGAGTGGGAATTTGCCAGTGCCCTCACGCTTTGTTCCGACACAGTTCCTGGACTGGATCGGATACATAACGAAATGCTCCAACGCTTATCGGTGGCTGGCCACCATCGTGTACTGACCCTCTTCAACCATCTGTGGAGTGAGGCAGTCTTTTCTACCCAGTGGCAGGAAAGCATTCTTGTTCCAGTGTTGAAGCCAGGGAAGCCACCTCTTCAGTTGGATAGCTACTGTCCAATTAGCCTTACTAACACAATGTGCAAGCTCCTTTAATGCATGGTGAGTCGGCAGCTGTTTTGGATCGTTGAATCCTGCAACCTTTTGTCATCAACTCAAAGTGGTTTTTGCTGTGGCCGCCCTACGGTGGATAACTTTGTCCCCCTGGAGTCTGCTATCCGGTCGGCTTTTGCCCATCGGCAACACCTCCTTGCAATCTTCTTTGATCTGCATAAAGCCTAGTGACACCACCTGGCGGCACCACATCCTCACCACCCTTCACGAATGGGGCCTTCGTGGCACTCTGCCCGTTTTTATCCGTAACTTCCTTTCTTGTTGCTCCTTTCGGGTTCATGTTGGCTCTTCCTACAGCACTCCTCATCGGCATGAAAATGGGGTTCCACAGGTTCTGTGCTGAGCGTCCCTCTCTTTCTCATAGCCATTAATGGTCTGGTGACAGCTGTTGGGCTGACAGTGCCCCCCTCTTTGTATGCTGACGATTTTTGGATCTACATTGCTTTCTCTGTAATGGGCACTGCAGAATGCCGTCTACAGCGGACAATCTGCCAGGCACACTCATGGGCTCTCTCCCATGGCTTTCAGTTTTTGGCGGCCAAGTCGTGAGTCATGCATTTCTGCCGTTGCTGTCCCATCTGGAACTGTTCCTCGATGGCCAGCCCCTCAAGGTGGTGGACACTCATCGCTTCTTGGGTCTGGTCTTCGACACCCAGTTGACATGGCTCCCTAATCTTTGCCAGCTGAAGAGGATATGCTGGTCCCATCTCAAAGTTAGGTGTCTGTGCAATACCACATGGGGTGCCAACCACTCTATTCTCCTGTGATTGTATCAAGTGCTGGTCCAGTCTTGTTTAGACTATGGAAGTCCTGTCTGTGGTTCTGTATCACCTTCGACATTGCAGATACGAGACCCCATCCACCACTGTGGGGTCCAACTTGCGACTGGTGCCTCCCGGACTAGCCCTGTACTTAGCCTTCTCGCAGAGGCGTGGATTCCACCACTGCGTGTTTTGTGCCAACAACAGCTGATATCTTATGCGCTCCGCATTTGTTGCACCCCAAAGCACCCTAATAATGATCTCCTTTATCCAGACATGGAGACACCCTGCCAGCAGCGGCCACGATGTGGGCTTACCATGGCTGTCCGCATTCAGTCGCTCTTTTCTGAACTCCAGCAATTCCCATTACCACCTCTCTTCTCTGCTCACGCACGTACCCCTCCTTGGTGCGTCTCTCGGCCACAGCTCTGTCTTGATCTCTCAACCAATTAAAAGGACTGTCCCTCTGATGGCTCTTCTCCACCAGTTCTACTGTCTCCTCTGTTCTTTTCAGGGTTCAGAAGTGATCTATACCGATGGTTCCATGGTTGCTGGTCACACTGGTTTTGCTTACGCCTATGTGTGACACACAGAACTTCGTTCCTTGCCAGATGGCTGTAGTGTTTTTACTGCAGGATTGGTAACCATATTTCTCACACTGGACCATATCCGCTTCTGCTCAGGACTATCCTTCACTATCTGTAGTGACTCATTGAGCGGTTTGGACGCTGTTGGTCAGTGCTTCCCCCTGTCACACGTTGGTCACCACTATCCAGAACTCCCTTTCTCTCCTTGCTCAACGTGGATGCTCAGTGGTTTTCATTTGGACTCCAGGCCATGTTGGAATTCCTGGCAATGAACTTGCTGATCGACTGGCTAAATTAGCTACTACCAGGCCATCTCTTGCTATTGGCATTCCAGAAATAGACCTTTGCTCACACATTTTGGGCCTTAGGGATGCAGAATGGCACACTCTTTCTTCACTGAACAAGCTCAGGTCGATTAAGGATTCTGCAACTCTGTGGCGGTCCTCAAATGGTTCAAATGGCTCTGAGCACTATGGGACTCAACTGCTGAGGTCATTAGTCCCCTAGAACTTAGAACTAGTTAAACCTAAGGACAACACAAACATCCATGCCCGAGGCAGGATTCGAACCTGCGACCGTAGCGGTCTTGCGGTTCCAGACTGCAGCGCCTTTAACCGCACGGCCACTTCGGCCGGCGTGGCGGTCCTCCTTCCAGGCCTCTCGTAAGGCCTCTGTCATCTTATGTCGGCTCCGCATTGGCCCTACTTGGCTGACTCACTATTATCTCCTCCATCATGAGGAACTCCCTCTCTGTCGTTGTGGATCGATGTTGGCTGTGGCTCACATCTTATTGGACAGCCCCAGCTTAGCCGACCTGGACGGACTTTCAGCATTCCAGACTCGCTACCCCTGGTGTTGGCTGACAATGCCTCAGCAGCAGATCTCATTTTATGTTTTATTCATGATGGGGGTTTTTATCGCTTTATTTAAGGGAGGTACCTTCCACCTTATCGGTGAGTGGAGGGGCTGGCGGGCCCTCTAGCTCCCCCTTCGCCCCGACTGGATTGGCTTCAACTGGGTTTGGTTATTCTCCCTGGCACTCTGCCTTCCCACTCCTTTCCTTATGGGATCTGTTATGTCTTGACTGTCTCTTTGCCTCCTGTGCTTCTTCAGGTCAGGACTGATGACCGTGTAGTTTGGCCCCTGCTCCACCCAACCAACCAACCCAGGAGTTATCAGGTATGCACACAGCAGAATAAGTGATGTAAAAAGTTCACTTGAGCTAGTATTTTGCAAAGTATTTCAAAATGAAATAACAGAGATTCCAGATATTGAGGGTAAGAATATTCTTGGGGAAACTAGGAAGAGTCACTGATAGCAGAAGAGTCTCTGTGAGTAGTCAGGTGCATCCAGAACCCTGAAGTGTGGCAAGTTTACAAGAATCAGTGACAAAAAGAAAACTGACTAAACACGCACATTGCAGCTGTGTCCAGAAAACAGATACAATAAAACAAATGTGTTCACCAGAAAATGTAAAACAGGTGTTTTGAAAAAAGACATTGCCTCTACCTATGTCCAGACAGCAAGGGGTAAGAATAAAAATGAGAAAACTTATGTTACTACTTTTTAAAAAAATTCCCTCTATTGTTTCATATTTATGAGTTTGTCAATATTTATGTGAAGATGACTACTTGTCTTCAAACTATAGTCAGTAAGGTAACAAAAGTATGAAAAGAAAACTGATTTAATTCTTCTAAGGTGTCTGCCTTATTGAAAACTGTCTGACATTGCAAACTTACAGCATGTGAATATTACAGTAAATTCTCTGAAATAAAGTTCTATATATTACCATTATTGTTATTATGTCATCACTTTTATTATTATTACTATTATTATTATTATCATCATCTTCTTTCCTTTCTCAGACCTTATGTCTGGTTAAAAATGGAAAGTCACGGGGAACTTGATCAAGCGTGACTTCCTTTTAACTGTACGGTATATGTTACATTGCATTTAGGAACTTTCGGGTAATTGAACATGTATCAATAATTACAGATTTCTGTTGTTGTATATATACATTTGGATGTAGCTGTATTCCTTTGATGTACTGGTGGATATTGTGTGGTATGACTCATGTAGTTGTTAGTGTAATTGGTATAATGTCAACTTTATCCTGATGTCCTTGACTTCCTCAGCCAGTTGGATGTATTTTTCAATTTTTTCTCCTGTTTTCTTCTGTATATTTGTTGTGTTGGGTATGGATATTTCGATTAGTTGTGTTAATTTCTTCTTTTTATTAGTGAGTACGATGTCAGGTTTGCTATGTGGTGTTGTTTTATCTGTTGTAATGGTTCTGTTCCAGTATAATTTGTATTCATCATTCTCCAGTACATTTTGTGGTGCATACTTGTATGTGGGAACGTGCTGTTTTATTAGTTTATGTTGTATGGCAAGTTGTTGTATTATTTTTGCTACATTGTCATGTCTTCTGGGGTATTCTGTATTTGCTAGTATTGTACATCCGCTTGTGATGTGGTCTACTGTTTCTATTTGTTGTTTGCAAAGTCTGCATTTATCTGTTGTGGTATTGGGATATTTAATAATATGCTTGCTGTAATATCTGGTGTTTGTTGTTTGATCCTGTATTGCAATCATGAATCCTTCCGTCTCACTGTATATATTGCCTTTTCTTAACCATGTGTTGGATGCGTCTTGATCGATGTGTGGCTGTGTTAGATGATACGGGTGCTTGCCATGTAGTGTTTTCTTTATCCAATTTACTTTCTTCATATCTGTTGATGTTATGTGATCTAAAGGCTTGTAGAAGTGGTTATGAAATTGCGATGGTGTAGCCGATGTATTTATATGAGTGATTGCTTTGTGTATTTTGCTAGTTTCTTCTCGTTCTATAAAGAATTTTCTTAAATTGCCTACCTGTCCATAATGTAGGTTTTTTATGTCGATAAATTCCCTTCCTCCTTCCTTTCTGCTTAATGTGAATTTTTTTGTTGCTGAATTTATGTGATGTATTCTATATTTGTGGCATTGTGATTGTGTAAGTGTATTGAGTGCTTCTAGGTCTGTGTTACTCCATTTCTCTACTCCAAATGAGTAGGTCAATATTGGTATAGCATAAGTATTTATAGCTTTTGTCTTGTTTCTTGCTGTCAATTCTGTTTTCAGTATTTTTTGTTCGTCTTTGTCTATATTTTTCTTTTAGTTATTCTTTAATATTTGTATTATCTATTCCTATTTTTTGTCTGTATCCTAGATATTTATAGGCATCTGTTTTTTCCATTGCTTCTATGCAGTCGCTGTGGTTATCCAGTATGTAATCTTCTTGTTTAGTGTGTTTTCCCTTGACTATGCTATTTTTCTTACATTTGTCTGTTCCAAAAGCCATATTTATATCATTGCTGAATACTTCTGTTATCTTTAGTAATTGATTGAGTTGTTGATTTGTTGCTGCCAGTAGTTTTAGATCATCCGTGTATAGCAAATGTGTGATTTTGTGTTGGTATGTTCCAGTAATATTGTATCCATAATTTGTATTATTTAGCATGTTGGATAGTGGGTTCAGAGCAAGGGAGAACCAGAAAGGACTTAATGAGTCTGCTTGGTATATTCCACGCTTAATCTGTATTGGCTGTGATGTGATATTTGAATTTGTTTGGATATTAAGTGTGGTTTTCCAATTTTTCATTACTATGTTTAGGAACTGTATCAATTTAGGATCTACTTTGTATATTTCCAATATTTGTAGTAACCATGAGTGGGGTACACTATCAAAGGCTTTTTGGTAATCAATGTATGCATAGTGTAGCGACCTTTGTTTAGTTTCAGCTTGTCACCTCTGCATCTATTATCAGTTGCTCTTTACATCCTCGTGCTCCTTTGCAACAGTCTTTTTGTTCTTCATTTATAATTTTGCTCTGTGTTGTATGTGTCATTAAATTCTGTGTAATGACTGAAGTTAATATTTTGTATATTGTTGGTAGGCATGTTATGGGGTGATATTTTGCTGGGTTTGCTGTGTCTGCTTGATCTTTAGGTTTCAGATAAGTTATTCCATGTGTAAGTGTATCAGGGAAAGTGTATGGGTCTGCAATGTAACTGTTAAATAATTTAGTTAGATGTGAATGTGTTGAGGTGAACTTCTTTAGCCAGAAATTTGCTATTTTATCTTTTCTAGGGGCTTTCCAATTGTGAGTAGAATTAATTGCTTGGGTGACTTCATGTTGCAAAATTATCACTTCAGGCATTTGTGGTATCATCTTGTATGTGTCTGTTTCTGCTTGTATCCACCGTGCATGCCTTTTATGTTGTACCGGGTTTGACCACATGTTGCTCCAGAAGTGTTCCATGTTTGTTATGTTTGGTGGATTGTCTATTTTAATGTGTGTGTTATCTATTGTCTGGTAAAATTTCTTTTGGTTTGTGTTGAATGTTTGGTTTTCTTTCCTTCTATTTTCACTTTTTTTGTATCTTCTAAGTCGTTTGGCCAATGCTTGTAATTTCTGCTTCTTTTCATCTAATTGCTCTATCGCTTCTTGTTGTGAGATTTTACCTAACCTTTTTCGTTTTTTTTCTGACATTTCATTTCTTATAAATTGTGTTAGCTGTCAGATGTCTTTTCTCAGTTTTTCTATTCTGATCTGTAGCCTGTGTTGCCATGCTGGTTTTGTGGGTTTCTCCTGTGTGTTGGTTGGTTCTGATCTCTGCGTAGTGCGTATATTTAGTGTAGTGAGTGCTCCTATATAAACCAGTAGTTGTAACTCTTCCATAATTGTGTTTTCATTTATTTTGTTGTGTATGATTGTGTTGATAGTTTTTATTGTTGTTTGGACTTGTGGGTTATTTGGCGGTCTATGCAAGAATGGTCTAATGTCTGTATTTGTGTCTTTGTATTCTATATATGTCAGCTGAAATTTTTTTTCTATATCTATCATGTGTCTGACTTCGTGTTCTATTTGTGCTTGTTCTGGTGGCTGTCTTAAGATTTCGTTTTCCTCTGATTGTTTAATTAATGTGTGTTGTTCTTTGTTTGTTTGTTTGCTCTGGGATGTTTGAGTCCATTACTGTATTTCTACTTCTGATTGCACATTATTTTGTTCCAGTATTTGTTGTACTTGTTGTTTGATGTTTTCTAATTCTGACTGGGGTATCCTGTAATTTTTGATTATTACACGGATCTGATCAGCTAGTCATTGTTCTGTTAATAATTTTAATTCTGGGTATCTGGTAATAAATGTTGTGTATACTTGTGATCTGTATCCAGTTGTGTTGGTTGCTAGGTTTGTTGCTTGTTAATAACAGAACATGAGGTGTCGATTAACTTCATCTGACCATCTCGTCCTCTGTCTTTGTTTTCCTTCTAGGGTGGTTGCAGGAAGCATATCCTGCAAAACACCTCTATTTGGATTTAAATCATTTTCCAGTTGGCTAGGAGTGTCGTTACCATTGTGGGCGGGCATAGGGTTCAAGCGTCGTCCCCGACCATGACGGTGCTTGTCCTGAACCAACTAATCACACTAAAAGTGGGGTTAGCCCAATTAGTGGTTTGTACTTTTCGTCGCCTTTTATGACTGACAGAACATACTGGAGGCCTATTCCTTTCCCGGGCCTCCATGGGGTTTATTATTATTATTGTTATTATTATTTTCAACAACTGCATGAACTGTTACCTGAAGTTTTTGCAGTATTTTAAAATCTGGTCATACTGACTTGAGAAGTACATTTGTATAGTAAAAGAAGGAATAGAAACTCAGTTTTCCTTAGATGGTTATGAGAATGGGAAAGTGAACATGTGGAAAACACAGTACTATGGATGTGAAAATATTGCAGAAACCTGAAAGTGAGAGAGATAGCAGTGGCTGCAATTGGAGTGCCAAATAACAAAAACTTGTGGAGCTCTAGCATGAAATCCTGTCACTCATGATCCTGGGAATATAGGAGCCAATGTAGTGTACAGACACCAAATAAATTGTGGACTGAACAGAGTTGTTAGTCAGAAATGATTCACAGTTGTATTTACAATCAAAGAATTCTGTCTCAGGGGTCACTGAGATTCACACTTATAGTCAGAGAAGTCTGTGGTTATTTCAATGATAACAGTTTACATTGGAACTGTACACGAAAGATGGAGTTGCCAGTCTCAACAGGGGTAAGACATCTACCATGTAGTAAAGATAAAATTAAGGAAATACTGTTGCAGCTTGTCTAAGCTATCTCACCTTCAATAGAGGCAGATAATAACAGAACAACACTCGCAGGTGTCTAGTGGCAGGTAGGTGTAGGAGGTATAAATGGCCTGCTACCAACTGCTTCTAATTGAATACTGAAGGGCTGCTTAGCTATGCTGTGTCTTTTTAAGTTCTCTTTACTGCCCTTGAGCTTTGATGCATCATTTCAGCAGTATGTAATGGAACACGCACCAAGATAGAACAACTGACCACAGAAACTAAAATATTAATAAAAAAAGATAAAAGTTAGTTTCTAGGCATTGATGTTTGAGGTGACACACAGAGTTGTACATCTTTTACTGTTTTGAAGAGGCTGATGGGACCCAGGGGAAATGACTGCATCAGTTTCCCTCACATTACAATAACAAAAAACGTGCACATAATGGTATAGGTTGCTGGACTTTGGAATGGCTGTGTTAGTTGGTGTGGAATTCTACATAGATTTAGCAGGACTGCTCAGGTGAGCTGATGCAATGGGTCAATATCTGAAACACCTGGACGATCAATATGAAAGTAGTCCCTGGTAACAATAATACAAATAAATAGGCTGTGTTGATACCAAGCGATAAAAATATTTTAATTGTAGGAATTGACATTAATCATAAGTAATTAGGGACACACAGCATAGACATAAGGGTCAATGCGTTTAGAATGGTTTAAAAAAATTACAATAGTTTAGAAAATGGGAGGAATATTTAGGCTTGTTACGCAGTATGTAGCCCACAACACGATATAAAAGCAGAAATTCTTAGCAAAAGTGCACCAAAATTGTGTTATCAAAGTTCTTGAGCATTACAGCTCCCACTACATAAGCGTTAAATAATCAAATTCCCTGGAAATGTTACAAGAGGGCTACTTCAGTTCATCACTAGTAATACAAGAGTGCTTTGAAAATTTCTCAGAACGGAAGAGAAAAAAAGAACATCACTGAAACATTTATATTTTTCACTGTGGTCTCCTTTTAGATTAATGCACTTGGTCCAACGATGTTACAGTGCCATGGTCCCATCTCAAAATGAGTTTCCTCCAGGCCTGCAAAATAATTGTCAATTTCGGCTGTCAAGTCTTTGTTGGAAGTGAATCTTCATCCACCAAGAAAAATTTTCAGTTTTGGGAAGAGATGGAATTCTGACGGAGCTATAACAGGTGAATAAGGTGAGCGTGACAACAATTCATACCTTAGTTCATGTAATTTTTTCATGGTCAATTCCGGCTATCAAGTCTTTGTTGGAAGTGAATCTTCATCCACCAAGAAAAATTTTCAGTTTTGGGAAGAGATGGAATTCTGACGGAGCCATAACAGGTGAATAAGGTGAGCGTGACAACAATTCATACCTTAGTTCATGTAATTTTTTCATGGTGATAGCACATGTGTGCAGGCAAGCATTGTCTTGATGGAAGATGACTTTCTTCCTTGCTAAACCTGGCAATTTTTCGCGTATCTTCTGTTGAAATTTGTCTAGGAGATTAGCATAGTATTCTGCAGTAATTGTCTGCCCAATGACGAGATAATCTGCAAACAGAATCCCCTTCACATCCCAGAACACTGACGTCATGACCTTTCCCGCTGAAGGAATTGTCTTTGGTGGTGGAGAATTAGCATGTTTCCACTGCTTTTACTGTTGTTTTGTCTCTTGGGTATACTAGCACACCGAAGATTCATCTGTGGTCATAAACTGGCGCAAAAAGTCTTTTTCGTTTCTTATAAAATGGGCCAAACATTATTCCGATATGTTCATTCTTGTGCATTTTTGATCCAAAGTCAAGAGTCACGACACCCATATTTCAGATATTTTTTTTTCATTGCTAATGATTCAGTTAAAATGTGATATACCCGTTCAGATGACATCTTGCAAGTGTGAGAAATTTCATGCACTTTTAATTGGCGATCCTCCATGACCACTTTGTGCACTTCTGCCATTATTTCTGGAGTAGACACACATCTTGGCCAACCACTGTGTGGATCATCATCTAAGCTCTTCCGACCAAATTTAAATTCATTTCTCCACTTGGAAACAGTTGAATATGAAGGAGCAGAATCCCCCAGTGTATTCTGGAAATCAACATAATTGTCCTTTGCTTTCATACCTTTCTTTACAAAGTACTTAATCACTGCTCGAATCTCGATTTTTTCCATCTTTGCTAATCACTATGTAGGAACGGCAGAGCCACATCAGCACGAAATTTCTCTTCCAAGAACATTGATGTGGAACGTGTTTACAGGAAACAGTCCAATGAATATCACGTGAACAACTCTTTGCACTAGTGCTGAACTCTCGTGGTGATTCTGAGTACTTTTTAAACTACCCTTGTATCACTAGAAAGAAAATTGAGATATGTTGTGATAAGATTCCCAAAACCCACTGCAGTAAAATTTTATCCCCAAATGAAACAAAGACAAGGAACAAAATGTCAGAGTATTGTTGTAAAAGACAGCTGTCACTGTAAACGTAGATATACATGAAAACTTGGGGATATCTTTATCAAATATTGTAAATGTCATATCTCCCATAGTCAGAGTTATCTAATTAACAAATAATGCAATGCCGTAAAGTTGTAAATTACAGGTATACAAAAATTGTCACAGTTTCCTGTTTTCAAAATGGACCTTGCAGAATGGTATAAGTGTTTCCTGGTTACTTGTTCCTCTACAGTGAAGGCCTACAGTGTTTAATTGTGAACACACAAAAGAAAAATGAACACCATAATATCGTGAACTTACAAAGTCAGCAATAGAAACAGAGAAAATATCGAGTTTTGTACAGCACAAAACTAAGTTACTTTTACACATAACCCTAATTACAGGAGTGTTTTGTGCCATATGGTGACCCTAACCTTTCAATGATTTGCAACTGTATGTGGTGGAAATAAGGTGACACTCTTGAATAATTTCTGCGTGGAGTCATAGTGAACAGGATATTAAACACACATTGGTCACCATCTTCAAGACCCATCAATTACACTGAAAACACAAAATAAAAGCACCAAAATGAAGAATGTTTTGATATGGGGAAATGATAAGAAGTGATAGAGAATATATCAGTTTGGATCTCGAGTAATTGCGGTGCTTAGGGCAAGTGGACAGTGTAAGAGTCATGAATTTCACTGAACATAAGCCCAGGGTAGATTACACTGATGTGAACTTCATTTATTATGTAGGAAATTTTGAAATAAGAACAGGAAAAAAATGTTGCAGAACGTGAGAGAGAGTGGACTTAAGAGCAATACAAAAATGTATTCACAAAATAATAAAAACTATTGAGGGTGTCTAGCACAGTTTACATAGAGGCAGTGAAACATATTAGTGAAATAGAATAATTTTTAAAACGTGGTCTCTACTTTTCATACCTTGACAGCAAAATGAAAGAACGAATGGAAAATGTGATGCTAGCACTGCAGAAAAACATCGAAACTCCTGTGACAAGCAAAATTATTAAGACGAACTATCATTCTTTGAGACTGCTCCCAGATGGAGTTCAAAAAGAAGAAGATTGTAAGCCGAACTTAACACACCCTTTTTGCTCCCAAGAAATGCTTGGTACCTGAAGTATGAAAAACATGGTGACTATCCTTGATAACCTGAAAAAGGTAAACTGAAAGTCTGACACTGTAGATTTCAGGAAATAACTGGTAGACATTACAGTTTAGCATACAAATATTGGGCTTATAACACAAAACTACTTGAGTAAAGGTTAGTCACAAAAAAAGGAAGAAAGTACAGTAGAAAGAAAAGATTATCTGTGGTATAAAACGCCTTACAACTTATATGAAAGTAAAATCTTTGCTAACAAACACAGCATACAGCAATTCAACAGGAGCATCAGGATGTAACTGACATTGGATGTATTAGATCTGCTAATTGTTTCACTTGTTACAAATAAGTTCAGACAAGATAAATTTATTAATATTTTCCCTGACAAGTGTAGTAACACACAATTAAATGAACAAAATAATCTTCGTAATAACGAAATCACAGGCTACACATGCAAAAATTTGTCTTTAAAAACCGGCTAAAACATAAATAGTTTGTAAGCACTGGCTCAAGGATTTTAGTTGTTACTTATTGCTGTATTACAGGAGCTCATTCTTGTCACTGAGAACATCTTTCATCTTTCAAAGTTTGACTCCACTGTCCTGTGTAATGTATCAGCACTAGATTGGCTTATACCTCTTGACCATGTCAAAAACCTTCATATATATCATTAGAATTATCTTTGTAATAAAACTCTTAAAACAATGTAAATCTCCATAAAAGTTTAAAAATATTATCAATATAATGTAGTATCATAGAAATTTCGTTTTACTTATTACTCCTCATGACTCATAGTAGACCCTACTCTTCATCAAGAGTGAACAAAAATATCCCGTTAAAATGTGTTTTCACCATTTTAAGTCAAATTACTGTTTATCATCTACCTAAACACAGTAAATTAGAGATTCGTGGATGGTACTGAATTAGAATTTGCACACAACGTCTCATATGACTTTGCAATTTGTACCTCAATTCAATATCACTTGAGTAAGATGAACATAGAGCAATACAGTGTAAATAATCTAGTGCGATGTCAGAAAAAATGAAAATTAAACAAACACCACATACACTCAAGTACTTTGTGGTCGTCAGAAATGTGGATTCATACCTGACAAAATGGCACGTGAAATATTGCACAATGCTTTTTAAATGGCAGCATTCACATAGACTGTCAATGGGATGAGACAGTATGTTGGCATCAAGGTGTTTTTGGCAAGAAAATGCCATAGATGTAGTTGAGGGCAAATGATGGTGGTGCATGATAACATCGCACGTTAAGCTACTTTCATGGTGGGCTCATGTTATGTAAATGGACATCGCACTTTTGCTTCTTTTTAGATTTCACTTTATTATTATGCTTTGTTTTCCTGTCACATTTCAAATGGTCCATGACAACTAGGATCTTTTTTGCTGAATGTTCTCCTACAAGAATAACTAGATACGTGAAAGCAAAATGTAAGTTAAGTTTTCAATACATGGACAGAGGGAGAAGTTTACCCTGTGTATAAATAAGATCAAAAATTTATGAAGCAAATAAGCTTTCTTTAACAGTTAATAGATCACCTCTGTTGAACCGAAAAATACAGTTGTTTGTTATGTTGTATGGTTCTATGAATGAAAAAAATGGCTAATGTAAAAAGGGTATGTTTCCTTGCGAATGTTGTTTGATGTTATTTTATGTGTATTTTCTCTAGTAAATAAATGTCTACGATTTAAAATGTATGAGCAACACATTTCCTATTGAGTCAGTTCTCAGCAGTTTTAGATACAAACATTGCCAAGAACTTCCACCACGAATTTTGTATGGGCCATTAATGAACTTTATTGTTGCTAGTTTCTTTATTCTGAGATTATATTCCGACATTTTTAATCACAGACAGTATCTCATGACCACACTAGAGTGAAGACATGACCATATGAAGATATGTCACCTTCCATTTTATTCCATTACCTTCTGTTGATGTCTATTGTGAATCAGCCTAAACCAGGAGACCATTGAATATTAATTAAGCCTCTGTCACATTGTCCCCTTACAAGGGTACCTTGCGAACTGGCACCCTTTGATATATTTCATGCTTATAAGATTTGTGGTTCAGTGCTTGAACATCAATATCCTGAAATACTATGGTGCTAGTCTTAAAGAAACTCTAATAAATCGATTTTAAACATTAGAAGATGTTTTAACATTAGTAAGTGCAAAACATTGGAAATTTATTAATGGAGTCATTAGTAGCTGAGAGTGCAATGGGAAAGTTTAGTAACGGTAACTGTAAAGTTACTAAACAATACATTCCTTTTTATTTAAAACCCATATTTATTAACAATCATAATTCTTAATTAACAAATATTGAATCATGTATTTTAATAAAAGTAACATTTTTTATTTTTATTACTAATTGCATGAAAATTCAAGTATCCACAACATAAATTTGATGCAACAATGCAAAAGTTAAATGAAAACAAAAGACTTCTACTCCTGGAGATTGAGTAGTATTATCAACTAATATAATATTTTTAACAATAAGGCTTCTTGCATGTGTCTGAAAAATTTTCGTTTATTTTCATACGAATAGTAATTAAAAATAACAAAACCAACATTTCTGTTTGTTATAAATTTGGAATTTAAGTAAAAGTAAAATAAATGTTGCTTCTAGTAAGATTTGAAGCAGCTACTTTGCTGTTATGAGAAATTTACACTACACACTCAGCTGCCAACTAATCTCTTGTTTTAGCACTCAGAAATCTTTAAATCTTCTATACTAGAGCCACCTATTTAGAGAGAGTAGGGGAATCTATCTTTGAAATTTTATTTCTCAAATGCTACAGCTGTGCTTCAAGTTGATTGCTATGAAGACCGATCACAGTCTGTCCAGGTTCCAGCACCTGATGTAGGCCTCAGTGTGGTTCTCACATTAAGTATTGTTGAAATAGAAATGCCTTGTATAAGTGGCAGTCACAAACTTCAACTGCTAGGGGTTAGGTGAGGAGTCACAGGGGGTTCCTGGACGTGGGTAGTTGAAAGACATCGCAGATGTGCTGTGATTTTCTAGTTTCTGGCTTCTAATTCACGAACACACTCCCATATTGCTTTCCTGTGTCTCACCCGGGACTTGGTCATGGCTGCTAACTCCAAGCAGGTGGCGAGATCTGTAAGTGAACCTTCTGTATTCACATATTACAAATAAACTGTTTCGTCGACCTTCTTAACAGATTCGATCTTTTTATTCTTGCAAGTGACTGAGCTGGATGCCAATCCATGCATATGCCTCCTGGCTGTACCTGCATAACTGGCGTCAGAATTGTGCCTATTTCCACCTTTGGGTCCAGAATTTGTTTCCACCATAAGTGTGTTCACAACTGATGGAAACCACAACTTTTTTCGGAGCCTGTAGCTGCAACTGGCATGTCAGCCAGTGCTGTGTTGAGTCCAGACTTCCCTCGTGCCATTCAGTGTGTTTCTCTGATGCCATCTTTTCGACATGAACGCATGTGTGCTGGGCACACACACCCACTGTGCAGGAGTGTCTCTGACCCATACTGCTTTCCTGCTAGCCACAGCTGCTATGCCTCCAGCTGGCATCCTCTTCCCAGCTCACCACCTGTTGCTGCCATCCTTCTGCTCGACGCCAGGCTGTGACCAGCGTTGCTGCCATGGGTTTCCAACATCACCAAATGGCTGCTGCCATTTTCACACAATGTGAGCATCGCTAACCACTAATTTTGCATCCTGTCACTGCTCTATCAGCAAATGTATGCACCTGTGTGGCAGCAAGGAGAAATGGGGAACATTTCCCTGTAGGTCTTGTCTTTTGCTCTTGTTTTGGTTTACTATTGTTAATTATTAATTGCTAGGCCCCTTTCTTGTAACCATGTCTCAAAAGTCTCGCTTCCAGGCAGAAAACACCGCTGAATACGATAGCGAAGGTATTGTAGGAGCCTCGCAGGAACAAATCTTTAAACTTGACCTGAAATACATGGATTTAGAGGAGCAGATTGAGCCACACATACAAACAGGTACTCAGAGAAGAGATTCCATTGTTCAAGCTGCTTTTGATGGCCCTAAACATGTTAAGCCATGTGTAGTTGTCTCGCCTCTTCCATTGTAAGTAGCATCCCTGCAATCATTTTAATGTAAACACTTTTGGATAAGCCTAATGAAAATATAAAAACCTTCATACAGAATGTCCGTGATGTATGTGTTCATGTCCATATGGTCTTTTGCTGAATGTGGCAAGACTAAAGTAATATGAATTCATATAGACCGGTGTTGAATCCATTGAGAGTTGGAAAATTCTAAGAGATCCAAAGCTCCAGAGTAGGGGTTAGCAGAGCAGTATTCTGATAAGAGAGGAATCGGCTGTTACTGTGCACCCTCAGGCAAAGACTAGGGTAAGTTTTGGAACAATTTGACAGTTTGTTGATCAAAGAAGCACTATGTCATGCAACACCTTGGCAAGGCTGTGACTCAAAGAAGAGCATTTAGAGGCAGCGGAATCATGTGTGGCTGATATTTTGATTGGCACTGTAAACTTGCAGGTTTATGGACATGTTAAAGTGGCTTCCCCTACTTCTCTTAATGAAGCAATGTTGTGCAAAGAAGCAGGGTAATTTATTGCCACTCCCATGTGGTACAGTGTGTAACACTATGTCTCCACCAGCAATACTGTTTGTGGACAATGCTGATGAGCCTCTCATATGACCAATAAATCCAAGGCACCTTATTTTCCTAACTGTTGCAAAGTCTGACACTTAGGCATGCACCATCCATGTTCATGCCATAGGCAAATCTGTGGTTGTATCAAACATTCCTGTAGCAGAAGAAATGAGCGATTCAGTCTGGAAAATAGCAGGAGGGGGGCAGGGACAGCCACCCAACCCCACCACCAGTAGGAGCATTAAATCTGATAAATTATCGAGGTTGAGTGGAGATGGCAAGTGTACTTGTGATGGGTAAGATATAAGGCAGGGGACACCAAATTTTGGTGGATACAGGAAATCGAGAGAGTCTTCCATTTTTGTACACTTTGTGACAAGCAGTCGCTGAAACCAACTTGCTGTTGGCTTGGGCGCTGCAATCATAAAACCTACAGGAGCATAATGAATTAAGTTAAAAATTGATGAGAGATCCTATGAGATAGAAGTTATCAGGAAGAGAATGTCTGATTTTGATGTCATCCTAGGAAATAACTTCTTGCACCAGTTCTAGGGTATGACTGATTAGAAGTTGCTTGCTGTCATGTTTTTGTGGCAACAGCACCTCAAAGATGCAAGGATATAAGGAGAACGGCGCTATTTCCCTGAAAATACAACACACAGCATAACTTAGTGTTCAGGAGAACCAACCATGTAACAATAAACGATGGCACCAGAAAAATTCTGTGGGTGACAACCAAAGCCTGAGGCTGTAGAGGAACTTGATTCTTGGTCTTTGCATTGCTGAGATTAGATATGGGAGAGTTAGTGTCTCCTTATGTGTAGATAATTTTGATGAATGTGAGATATTAACACTGTGAAGGACTGTCATGGCTAGCCTGGAGGAGTTAATCTTGGAGGAGGTACTTCCGATGAAGAAGAACAACATGTGGAGAGGCAGAAACAGAAGTCATTACCTACCAAAGTGATATACACAATGATGCCACCTCTTAAACAGCCCTTGGTGGGAAAGCTACCCAATTTAATTGACTTTGAGTAGTTTTTTGGAAGAATTTGCATGGCTCTTTGAGGAAAGGAAATATGTGTCAGCTACTGACCCCATTTACCATGAAATCCCTGTAAGGGATGCCAACCCAACAGCACAGAAGCCACATAGAATTCCATCTCAGTTGCACTCTGTCACAGAAGAAACAATTCAGCAACAACCTTACACAAGGATTATCGAACCATATACCAGCCTGTGGTCATCTGTAGTAGATGTTATACTCAAAAAAAATCAGTCAGTGGTGAGAAGGCCTATTACCCGTGTGAAGACGTGTGTGGTATACAAGATTACTACCCCTGATATTTACACTTTACTTAGAACCGATGAAACTCTGGGGCAGATTAGGAAACAGCAAACTTTTCACTACCTACAACACAAAATCAGGATACCACCAGGTTCTGACACCCCTCAAGATCAAACAGACACAGACACAGTCTTTGTTGTACCATCTGGCTTTCCTGAGTTTTTGCAGATGTCGTTTCTCCTGAGGAATGTGCCTACCACATTACAGAGGTTTGTTGTTATGAGGGTCAAAACTGTGTACCTGTATGATCTATTTAGATGACATTATATGTTGTCTCAAGCCATTGAGGAGCGAGCGTGTTGAGCGATAAAGAAATATATAAGCAAGATTACAAAGTGACTACTTGAGTGTGAAGTTGGAAAAAATGTTCCTTTGTGTAATTACAAGGTCAGTACTTTGAACATAGCATTAGCAGCGAGCAGGTAAAGCCATATCCTTGGCTGAGAGGAGCAGTAGATAATTTCCTTGCCCCTATTAATCTAAAAGCCATTTCGTGAAAGACTGTGCTATTGTGAGCAAACACTTAATGAGGATACTGAAGAAGGGAGGAGCCTCTGAATGGTCCACAGAACATGAAATCGCCATTTAACAAGTTAAAAATGTATTGAGAAGTTCACATTTGCTTATATACCTTCACTTTGAAAAACCGTTCATATTGTAATTGGTGTCTCAGATTTTGTTTTGGGTTGTATTTTGAGCTAAGAGCACAACGGTGAAGGAAAACAGATTGTTTATGCTTTTTGCCAATTAAGTAAGGCTGAAGTAAATTACAGGACCATGGTGAAGGATTTGCTAGCTCTTATGTTTAGTGTCAGCTGTTTTCAAGAGTCACTTACATATGAGAAAGTTTATTGTAGCTACTGACCCTGTTGTTCTTTTATGGCCGTCGAATTTAAAAGCCCACAGCAGCTGCCTGATGCACTGTGTTCATAAGCTGAGTTGGTTGACACAGTGTAGATCATAAACCAGGTAAACTTCATCAAAACACAAGAGACCTTCAGTAGAAAAGTTCATGTAATATATGCACATGAAGTGCATATAGCAGAGTTAAAAGATACTCAGGGAGAAGATGCCAATTTTAAACAGTATGCCACACTCCCAGATTTCATGTTCAACGATGGTGTATTATGTAGCAAAATTTTTCTCAGAAGTAGGTTAGTAATATCAAAGGTATTTGAGTCCGATAGCATTTCTCAATCTCATGGCAGCATTCAAACTTGCCACTGTGGCAAACAAGCCACAAATTATCACATTACTGCCCATTATTGGTAGTGAAATCTACAGCAGGATGTAGACAGGTGTATTCATGCGTGCCTTCTAAGCACACATTGGGCACAAGAGATGCTGGTTGTATTCATGCATGTCTTCCAAGCACACAATGGGTACAACAGATGGCACTGCGTGTGTCCTCTCCAGACTTTGCTGGAAGCTTCCAGGCCTTTCAGAATCGTGGCTTTAGACATAATGAGCCACTACCCTCCAACTTAATAAGAAAATGAGTATAACTTGTCAATTATTTATCACTTCTCCAGGTGTCTAGTGCTAGTGTCAATTGCTGATATGACGGCAGAAACTGTGGCAACAGCATTTGTAAATCACTTGGTGCTATCTTTTGCCAGTCCCAACACCATATTGTTGAATAAGGAAACACATTTTATTAACATTATTTGTAAAAGTAAATAAACTGCTAATAATCAAAAACTGGACATATACCTCTCTCGGCCCCCAAGCCAATTGCCATGTTGAATACATCCATTAAATCATTGTTCGAATGTTGTCCCATTATGTTTAGATTAGATTAGATTAGATTAATACTAGTTCCATGGATCATGAATACGATATTTCGTAATGATGTGGAACGAGTCAAATTTTCTAATACATGACATAATTAGGTTAATTTAACAACATACTTAAGTTAATATAACAACTTTATTTTTTTGTGTCTTTTGTTTTTCTTTATTTTTATTTTTTAAATATTTTTTTTCTTTTTTTTCTTAATTTATATCTAAAAATTCCTCTATGGAGTAGGAGGAGTTGTCATTCAGAAATTCTTTTAATTTCTTCTTAAATACTTGTTGGTTATCTGTCAGACTTTTGATACTATTTGGTAAGTGACCAAAGACTTTAGTGCCAGTATAATTCACCCCTTTCTGTGCCAAAGTTAGATTTAATCTTGAATAGTGAAGATCATCCTTTCTCCTAGTATTGTAGTTACGCACACTGCTATTACTTTTGAATTTGGTTTGGTTGTTAATAACAAATTTCATAAGAGAGTATATATACTGAGAAGCTACTGTGAATATCCCTAGATCCTTAAATAAATGTCTGCAGGATGATCTTGGGTGGACTCCAGCTATTATTCTGATTACACGCTTTTGTGCAATAAATAGTTTATTCCTCAGTGATGAATTCCCCCAAAATATGATGCCATATGAAAGCAATGAGTGAAAATAGGATTAGTAAGCTAATTTACTAAGATGTTTATCACCAAAATTTGCAATGACCCTTATTGCATAAGTAGCTGAACTCAAACGTTTCAGCAGATCATCAATGTGTTTCTTCCAATTTAATCTCTCATCAGTGGACACACCTAAAAATTTGGAATATTCTACCTTAACTATATCCTTCTGATTAAGGTCTATATTTATTAATGGCGTCATACCATTCCCTGTACGGAACTGTATGTACTGTGTCTTATCAAAATTCAGTGAGAGTCCGTTTACAAGGAACCACTTAGTAATTTTCTGAAAGACAGTATTGACAATTTCATCAGTTAATTCTTGTTTGTCAGGTGTGATTACTATACTTGTATCATCAGCAAAGAGAACTAACTTTGCCTCTTCATGAATATAGAATGGCAAGTCATTATGTAGACGAAACACCTACCAACTGGGATTCTTATATACCTTGCAACCTATCTGCTTACAACAGCAGAATTCACAAGGCATTCTCCCTATGAGGTAGTATATGGAAATCCTTTGAAACAGATAAATTACCTCTAGTCAGCGATCTGAAGGAAGTAAAAAGCTTGGGACATTGACTCAAAATGATTTACAAGTGAGGTCAGCAAAACCATATCAAAACAATTACTAAACAGGTATAAAGAAGAAACAAAGGAGCAGCACTATTCCCATATCAGCTAGGTGACTGAGTAATATTGCAAAAACTGGCATTTAAAATGGAAAAGACTATGGAAGTCCATACCAGATTATACATTTAACACAGAGACGTGGCAGCGTATTTTAGTAACACTGTGCACTTTCATGCTGGTAATCAACGATTTAAGTGATTAAGAACAATAATTCAGAAACACAATGAGTGGAAAAACCTGTTAAATACTGCAGTATATGATTACAATCAGAACAGTAAAAGGACGAGAGCAATCACATCATAGAAGTGGTGGTATTTAAGATTTAATTTAGGAAAGCCTATCAATACTGACTCAGAGTTAGGGGGAATGCAGGGAGGGCAGGTGGTGCATTTGTGTGTTGATGCAGAAGGTAACCACTGATATCACCAATCAGCATGGTGAATGGAGCCATTGGCCCTGGAAATGGTAGACACAGGTGCAAGAATGCAGACAAGGGACAACATGTTAAGGACAAATTGATCAATTGATCTTATGATAGTGTTCAGTAGCAAAGTCACAGAAATAAATGAAGCAATGTTTACGGTTTGTCTCCATGTACAAAAATCATGGAGAACAAGAGAATTAAGAATCAGTGAAAATTTGAGTTAAATGGTAGGATCTGATGTCACTGCCACCAAGAATCGTGAGCAGTGGGCATAAACACAATTGTTTTGAGGGATGTAGCTCAGAGGTTGAATTGAAATGGTTGCTCGTTGGAATAGTAAAACCAAAAACTGCCACAAATAGTCCAAATTTTGATCATTAGGGTCATAATTAACTAGCTGTGGAAACTGTGCTAGTTCCCTTTGTCACCAATGAAGATCTTGTTGTTGCTGTAGATGTAAATGGTCTGGAAAGTAAATTATAAGTAGACAGTAGTTCCAAGAATTCAGCCATTGCAGAATGGTATTTTGCAGGTTTTCCAAATAAGAATGATGTGGCAGTGTGGTTAGTCTCCAATGTGAAAATTTTTGGCACTGTTGGAAATAAAAGCCAAAGCTATTCATCATGAAGAGACATTATCAGTGCAAATTTCATATACAGTAGTGGATCATAGATTCCCAGTAACTCCTAAGCTAAGTGTAAGGCTGCTCACTGGCATCAACTTTCTAAATGTATATTACTGTGAAATAAATTTCGATTAGTGCACTACAAAATTTCATATAGAGTGTAAGAGAGTAGTGGCACCATTCTTACAGCAAAGGAAGCCATACAAGGAAGTCTCTTAAGGTAAGAGGAGGGCTGAACATAATCATGAAAAAGAAATGCAGAATATAAAGTTGTATAGTTAAGAATTCAAAGACCAGCAAAACAGGCATGACATTATCACGTGGAAAGCAAATCAGAGCAAAAGGAAGGTGAAGCAGAAGAATGGAGGCAGAGTCGATATGTTGTCCTAATGGGCAGCATAGACAGCCCCCCACTCTTTCAGAGTGTTCACACTATTGCATCTGTGTGTGCCTCAGCTTTCTTCCTTTCTGGTTCTTGACTCTTCTGCAATCTATTTGTTATATTTTTATCTTACAAGGGGAAAGACTTTTGCCATGTGAAATCAATTTTTGGTTGAGGCCCAGGTGGGAGATAAAGAACCATATGAGATAGGCATGTACTCTGAAGTTTGATCTTTGAATACAAGAAGTAAATTTAACAGAAAGGAATAAGGAAAGCATGGTTGCCTCGAAATAATAAATTACTGCAGGATAGATATAGCTAAACCAGTATACAAGTGGTAGAAACTGAGAGAGTAAACCTAGGAGCAAATATGGAAAGGTGTGTTAAAGGTAGCTGGTGGACATGTTGTAACCAGCAGGATTGTGAGAATGCTGAAGTAGGAGATAATGTTTTGATAAGGTGGGCACCATGGAAGGGTTTTAAGAAATTGCAGCTAGATAGTGACACCCAAAGTGGAGGAATAGACTCCCCTCCTAGTTATGTCTACGTGTGTGAGAAACTGAATATAGATGTCTGTATAATACATGTAAAGTAAACGGATAAAGAAAGTGTATACATGACAAAGTGAAATGACACTATCAAAAAGCCATGTATTTGGCTAAACATTAGACATTAATTAGCTGATAAGAGTTAAATATTTGTAATGATAACTAAGAGTTGATATTACGGAGAGAAATAATTTATGTACTTAATGCCATAATAATAATAATATAATAATAATAATAATAATAAACCCTGTGGAGGCCCGGGAAAAGAATAGGCCTCCAGTATGTTCTGCCAGTCGTGAAAGGCGATGAAAAGAACAAACCACTAACAGGGCTAACCCCCTTTTAGTGTGATTAGTTGGTCCAGGGCAGAACTAATGAAGTCTCGGACAAGCGCTGTCATGGTCGGTGACGATGCTTGGACCCTATGCCTGTCCACAATGGTAACGACACTGATACCCACACGGAAAATGATTTAAATCAAAATAGAGGTGTTTCGCAGGATATGCTTCCTGCAACCACTCTAGAAGGAAAACAAAGACAGAGGATGAGATGGTCAGATGAAGTTAACTGACACCTCATGTTCAGTTATTACCAAGCAAGAAACTTAGGAACCAACGCAACTGGATACAGATCACAAGTATACACAACATTTATTACCAGGTACCCAGAATTAAAATTTTTAACAGAATAACAACTAGCTGATCAGATCCGTGTAATAATCAAAAATAACAGGATACCCCAGTCAGAATTAGAAAACATCAAACAACAAGTACAACAAATACTGGAACAAAATAATATGCAATCAGAAGAAGAAGAAAATACAGTAATGGACTCAACATCCCAGAGCAAGCAAACAAAGAACAACACACATTAATTAAACAATCAGACGAAAACGAAATCTTAAGACAGCCACCAGAACAAGCACAAATAGAACACGAAGTGACACAGATGATGGATATAGAAGAAAAATTTCAGCTGACATATATAGAATACAAAGACACAAATACAGACATTAGACCATTCTTGGATACACCACCAAATAACCCACACGTCGAAAAAACAATAACAACTATCAACACAATCATACACAACAAAATAAATGAAAATACAACTATGGAAGAGTTACAACTACTGGTTTATATAGGAGCACTCACTACACTAAATATACACACTAGGCAGAGATCAGATCCAACTAACACACAGAAGAAACCCACAAAACCAGCATGGCAACACAGGCTACAGATCAGAATAGAAAAACTGAGAAAAGACATCGGACAGCTAACACAATTTATAAGAAATGAAATGTCAAAAAAGAAAACGAAAAAGGCTAGGTAAAATCTCACAACAAAAAGCGATAGAGCAATTAGATGAAAAGAAGCAGAAATTACAAGCATTGGCCAAACGACTTAGAAGATACAAAAAAAGTGAAAATAGAAGGAAACAAAACCAAACATTCAACACAAACCGAAAGAAATTATAAAATAAACAATCCACCAAACATAACAGACATGGAACACTTCTGGAGCAACATATGGTCAAACCTGGTAAACATAACAGGCATGCACGGTGGATACAAGCAGAAACAGACACATACAAGTTGATACCACAAATGCCTGAAGTGATAATTTTGCAACATGAAGTCACCCGAGCAATTAATTCTACTCACAATTGGAAAGCCCCTGGAAAAGATAAAATAGCAAATTTCTGGCTAAAGTAGTTCACCTCAACACATTCACATCTAACTAAATTATTTAACAGTTACATTGCAGACCCATACACATTCCCTGATGCACTTACACATGGAATAACTTACCTGAAACCTAAAGATCAAGCAGACACAGCAAACCCAGACAAATATCGCCCCATAACATGCCTACCAACAATATACAATATATTTGCTTCAGTATTTACACAGAAATTAATGACACATACAACACACAACAAAATTATAAATGAAGAACAAAAAGGCTGTTGCAAAGGAGCACGTGGATGTAAAGAGCAACTGATAATAGATGCAGAGGTGACATATCAAGCTAAAACCAAACAAAAGGTCGCTACAGTACGCATACATTGATTACCAAAAAAGCTTTTGATAGTGTACCCCACTCATGGTTACTACAAACATTGGAAATAAAGTAGATCCTAAATTGATATAGTTCCTAAATATAGTAATGAAACATATCCAAACAAATTCACATAATATCACAACACAGCCAATACAGATTAAGCTTGGAATATACCAAGGAAACTCATTAAGTCCTTTCTGGTTCTGCCTTGCTCTGAACCCACTACCCAACATGCTAAATAATACAAATTATGGATACAATATTACTGGAACATACCAACACAAAATCACACATTTGCTATACATGGATGATCTAAAACTACTGGCAGCAACAAATCAACAACTTAACCAATTACTAAAGATAACAGAAGTATTCAGCAATGATATAAATATGGCTTCTGGAACAGACAAATGTAAGAAAAATACCATAGTCAAGGGAAAACACACTAAACAAGAAGATTAGATGTTGGATAACCACAGTGACTGCATAGAAGCAATGGAAAAAAATAGCTGCCTATAAATATCTAGGATACAGACAAAAAATAGAAATAGATAATACAAATATTAAAGAAGAACTAAAAGAAAAATATAGACAAAGACTAACAAAAAATACTGAAAACAGAATTGACAGCAAGAAACAAGACAAAAGCTATAAATACTTATGCTATACTAGTATTGACCTATTCATTTGGAGTAGTGAAATGGAGTAACACAGACCTAGAAGCAATAAATACACTTACACAATCACAATGCCACAAATATAGAATACATCACATACATTCAGCAACAGGAAGATTCACATTAAGCAGAAAGGAAGGAGGAAGGGAATTTATCGACATAAAAAACCTACATTATGGATGGGTAGACAATTTAAGAAAATTCTTTACAGAACGAGCAGAAACTAGCAAAATACACAAAGCAATCACTCATATAAATACATCGACTACACCACTGCAATTTCATAACCACTTCTACAACCTTTTAGATCACATAACATCAACAGATATGAAGAAAGTAAATTGAAAAAAGAAAACACTACATGGCAAGCACCCGTATCATCCAACACAGCCACACATCGATCAAGACGCATCCAACACATGGTTAAGAAAAGGCAATATATACAGAGAGACGGAAGGATTCATGATTGCAATACAGGATCAAACAATAAACACCAGATACTACAGCAAGCATATTATTCAATATCCCAATACCACAACAGATAAATGCAGACTTTGCAAACAACAAATAGAAACAGTAGATCACATCACAAGCAGATGTACAATACTAGCAAATACAGAATATACCAGAAGACATGACAATGTAGCGAAAATAATACATCAACAACTTGCCATACAAAATAAATTAATAAAACAACACGTTCCCACATACAAGTATGCACCACAAAATGTACTGAGAATGATGAATACAAATTATACTGGAACAGAACCATTATAACAGATAAAACAACACCACATAACAAACCTGACATCGTACTCACCAATAAAAAGAAGAAATTAACACGACTAATCGAAATATCCCTACCCAATACAACAATAAAGAACTATACAACTACAGAAATCCATAATTATTGATACATGTTCAGTTACCCGAAAGTTCCTAAATGCAATGTAACATATACCATACAGTTAAAAGGAAGTCACCCTTGATCAAGGTCCGCATCACTTTCCATTTTTAACCAGACATAACGTCTGAGAAAGCAAAGTAATGGTGGTGGTGGTGGTTAGTGTTTAACGTCCCCTCGACAATAAGGTCATTAGAGACGGAGCGCAAGCTCGGGTTAGGGAAGGATTGGGAAGGAAATCGGCCATGCCCTTTCAAAGGAAGCACCCCGGCATTTGCCTGAAACGATTTAGGGAAATCACGGAAAGCCTAAATCAGGATGGCTGGAGACGGGATTGAACCGTCGTCCTCCCGAATGCGAGTCCAGTGTGCTAACCACTGCGCCACCTCGCTCGGTAGCAAAGTAGTGGTAATAATAATAATAATAACAATAATAATAATAATAATAATAATAATGTCATGTGGCTAGGGTCACCTGTCAGGTAGATCGGTCACCTTTAGTTGGCACCACTTCAGTGACTTGCGCATCGATGGGGATATGATGATGATGATGATGATGATGATGATAAAGACAACACAGAACCCAGTCCCTGAGTGGAGAAAATCTCTGATCCAGCTGGGAATCAAACCTGGGCCCCTTTACATGGCATTCTGTCATGCTGACCACTCAGCTATCGAGGTGGAGTAGTGGCAAAATGAAAACAGCATTAGTGTATGTGATGAAAAAGATGGCATCCATGGGAAAAATTTGTGAAGAACAGTTTTAGTGATAGTGTGTTGAAATGATTGCAATTTTATAGTAGTAATGATCAGAAAATTTGTTTGTGGTACTGTTCTTTCAAACTTATGAGAAGTTTAGAAACAACAGGATAGGATAAAAAACTTCTTGGCAGATTAAAATGGTGTGCCCGACCAAGACTCAAACTCGGGACCTTTGCCTCTGCTGCAGAGTGAAAATCTCATTCTGAATGGGATAGGATGAGATTCAGCACCATAATGTCATAACACTTTACACCTCCAAACTGATGATTAATGATTTAAACAATTAAGGTAATAATTTATAAATGTGCTGAGTGGAAAAACCTGTTAAATAATGCAAGATGTGATCACAATGAGAATAACAACAAAAAAAAACAGAGTAAACAGAGTACAGAGAGTGGTGATTATAAGATTTAATTGAGACAAGAGTGCCACAACTGAATCAGAGTAAGGGAGTGTGGGGAGGCCAGGTAATGCATTGGGGACAGGTATGGAAGGTGGCCACTGATATCACCAGGGCAAATCGAGCCAGCAGTGTCTGGAAATGGTTGAATCAACTGCAGGGATACAGAGAAGGGCCACAATGTAAAAGTCAAGATGCAGTTCTTAAGGGAGCACACCCCTTCTCTTTGGTTCAAGTGGGAGAGTCCATAAGAGGACACAACTTAAATTGAGTTCACCACCCATCTTATGATAATGTGTACTACCAAAGTCACAAAATTAAATGAAGCAATTGATAGAGTTTATCTCCATGTACAGAAATTGCGGAGAACAAGAGAATTACAAGCAGGAAGAATACTCCTTAAACGATGATTCTGACATCGATGGACAGTGGGGAGACATACCACTTTTTTTTAGGGAGACACATCTCAGAGGTGGAAGTGATGAGTACGGTATGTGGGTTGGTCTTTCTTAATGCTACAACAAGCTTTGTTTGAGCATGAGCACATAGGGCACCTATAACTTCAAGCAAGTAAAGTCGCACATGCAGTGCACCTTAGTATAAATGTGTTTGAACTATTATTCTGATGGTGACAAACTGCTGAGGCATAGAAATGAATAGCTCATGGACATAGCTTATGATGTGTGCGTGCGTCCGCCCAGCATACTGGTGAGTGGTTGACGACTAAAGTATTATTGTCACTCATGACCTTTTGGTCAGGAATATTGATTAGAGGAAATTATTGGCTTGGAGAATCACGGAGTAGGTATTTACAACTCTCCTGACTACCTTGGATAGGAGTAAGAAATCCCATACGGCAGTGAATGTTAATTGTATCTTCCTGACACATATTAGCTGGGCTGTGATACTTACAAATATAGATCATAAACTGTTACAAGAGTGCATTCTTGTGTGCAGCCTTGATACCAATGGTTATGGCACTCTCGTACTTGAGTGAGCTATGTGAATTATGATGGGTGCCAGCTTTAAATTTTTTTATGTAATGAGGAATGTAGAATCACTTTATTTGAGGACATCAGGCATGCACAGAATAGTTCGCTTATACCAAAATTTGTTCTCTTTATTGGTGTGACATGCACACACTGTGGCAGTGACAGTGTGTAAAGATGAGGCAGGCAGAAGTCACATGTTGGAGTGCAACATACTGACCACTGCGCTAGAGGTAAGGGCAGTTGAGTTTTCATAGCAGAGCAATGTTGCTGGCCTTCCAAGATACAGTACTGACAAGCAGGTCAGCATCGACATTGTGTCACACAACCCTGTAAACTGCCTCCTTACTGTAACAGTGAGTGCCGTCCAATGGTATGTTGTCGAGTAGGGTTTGTCATTTCATATTCTCTCAGAGTTTCTCGATGTAACGTTGTTGTGTGTGGCACCAACACAACTAAAATGTGTGGATAAAAATCCTAGGTCAAGATCACAAAAACTGCTCCATTTATCACTAATTTCACCTCATTGAAGTCTGATACAATTCACATTCTATGACAGAGTCCCTAGTCTCGAATCTTATGACATGCACTCACAAACTGCCCACTGTTGGACAGTTGGTGTGTGCACATCATAACTTCAAAACTCCTTATCTCACTGTGGTAATTCAATTATTATTGTGGGTTGGCGAGATCAAGTTTTTATGTCTATGTTGGATTTTGCATTGATGCTGTGGCCTTGAAGTTACATAGTGTTACTTCACAGTGCCTTCTTATGTAGCACTGCAACATTTATGTTTCTGCTTTCCTTGCTCTGATGTTATGTGGCAATGCTTGCCTCATGTCCTGTCGTCTCTTACATTGATGGTATGCCTTGTTGACATTCCAACTCACACATTGGCCCAAAGTTAGCCATTTCTGTTCTGAGTTCACCTGGTAAAACGTTTAAAAAATTTAAATAAGCACAACAAAATTATACTTCTGTGCAATACTCATCCCCTGTTTTAAACAATATTTCAAACTTTGCGTATGCTTACTTTCTGCAAGAGACTGATAGCTCTACTTCCGTAATTGTACACTGTGCTTATTGCACCAACTTTTTTGCTCGTGACAGCTTACTTATATGGACTCTCAGTTTCTTTCCTAATTCTGTATTGTTATTCACAAGTTTTGGTTTGCAGAACCCGTTTTACAATTATGCAAGATTATCCTTATTTTTATGTTTACTATACATACTAACTTTATAGTTTTCTTAATCTGTGTTTCTTGATTTACACTGGTTAACCTCTCGACAGGTGCTTGATGTGTCAGTAGATCTGGAGAATGGATGCCTTATGCCTAAGACAAAAGTGAAGTAAAAAAAAAATGCAGCTAGGAACATGAAAATACTAGTGGTCATCATGCTTATGATTACGCCATTTCCAGTGGTTGAAGTACACCTGTTTGCATTTAACAGCTGCCTCTATTGGTGTTGGATGTTGTTTGCCCTTCCTATGTTTCCCACAATCCTGTGCTCGGTGCCCTACTTAGACACACTTACGGATACTGCATTTTTATGTAGCCTTTAAGTTCACAACTATAAAATTTTACTTCTGCAGAAGAAACATGCTAGTTCATATGTGTTGTAGCAGTGTCAGCCTGCTCCAATTGTGTCACAGCCATAAGAACTACAACCAATCACCATGATTTTCCATCATTACCCAACATAACATCTCAGTGGGTATACAATGTAGAAGAACAAGAAGAGCTCTGTTCCACACTTTCCACAGCAAGACACTGTCCACTTAATTGTTTTACATTAGCTAATATGTCTGGCACTGATCCTCAGGATTTTATCCAAAAGGATGTCCACTAGTTTCTTATGTTTCTTTGTTAAGGTACTGATTTTTTCCTGTGAACACCTTGTGCTTTTTGCTTCTGATGATAAAAATTGTTGTAAATCATAAGCTTACTACTGCAATGAGAACCTCATGAGTAGTAGGGCGCTGCAGGTTCTGGCAGAGAATATGCTGATGCAGCACCGTCTTATCTGGTTTGTCATATTACAGCTGAGACAAACACACACATCATATTTTGCTGATATCAGCATGACCACTTTCTTATCTTCAAGATCATTCCAGGAATCATGACATCCTGCATAAACTGAAGTTGAAGTCAAGGTCAAGGTCAAGTTGTGCTGGGGCTGGGAATGGAGCATGCACCACCCCCTCCCCCAGCTTTGCATTCGTGGGAGTGAGACTTAATAGAATTTCGCATGCATGTCATATTTCACTGACCCCCCCCCCCCCCCCCCCCCCCTCCATGCACTTCTAAAAATTTTGCATGAAGTTGCTTACACTCTTCACACCTCCCCTTAACAACTCTGCATTAAAGCCTGCAGCCCTTGAACCTCCCCTTTACAACTAATTTTCCATTACTGACTTCCAAATATTTGTTTAAGTACTGTCTCACCAGTCCTCACATAGTTTTTTTTTTTGTGGAACATTGAAACACGGCTTCACTGGTGGCTCATGGTCTTACTGTCTTCGTGGATAATAAAACTGTTCCATTTGACAATGATGTCATTCCAAAGACATCACTGGAGTACACATTGAAGGTGTGGTGATGGGACTTGAAGTCCCATACCACCCTCTGACGGTGGAAGTTCAGGTTGCAGGCAAGAGGTAACATAACTACTAACTATATTACAAATTGACATGGTGGTTTATGATGGTCAATACCCATTGAGTGGTCAAGTCAACCCTAACTCTTTATGAGTGGACGTAACAGGACTATTGTTAGCTGTGGTCAGAATCGGAGCCCTCAAGGGTGGTGAAAGGAACTGGGTGTAGGTGCTGGTGAGTTGTGGTGCCAGTGTTTTGTAAGCTAGTGCCTGTGTCACATAGGGCTTCTACTTTGGCATACAGACACCTTGCCTTTTCTTGCAGGGATGTCTTGAGAGCGGCCATCTCTGTTTCCTTGTGGAAAGTAACTACGCTCGTGAGGGGAGGGTCATGCAGGCTCCATTGAAGCACCTTATTCTGCAGGTGTTGGAGGGTCTGGATCCTGGAGGCATTACAGTGGAGCCATAGGTGAGGCAAGGGTGGACAACCATCAGGTACAGCCGGAGCTTGGTATCGAGGTTCAGTTCCCTGCTGGTGAACATTGAGTACAAAGCTTTTATCAGCTTGAGTCCTTTTGGGTTATATATTGTGCATGGCGATGGAAGAGCAGTTTTTTTATTCATCTGGACACCTAAATATTTGACATCAGAGGACCATAGAACCTGGACACCTGTAATAGAGATGTTGTGGTGGAGGATGGGGCCATTTAGTGAAGTAGACTGCTGTAATTTTGGTGACATTGAGGGCAATCGTGTTGGAATGACAGCAGGTCACTGTCGCATCCACCTGCTTCTGGAGGTGAGCAGTGAGCTGGTCTATGTTGTGGCCGGTGATGCAGAGTGCCATATCATCAGCGTATTGTGCCAGGTGGCAGTATGGGGGACTGGTATATCATTAACATAAATGTTAAAAAGTGTGGGAGACTACACAGAACCTTGAGGGGTACCCATCGACGTATGACGTAAGCTGGAGCGTTGACTTTGCTGAGTAACCAGGAAGACCCTATCTTGGACGAAATTATCCATGTGTTCCACATAGATGTTGGGGATGGTCGTTGGTGTAAGCATTTTGTACATGAGATTGTCCTGCCAAATCTTGACATTCGTTTTGCAGGTCCACAGAAACTGCTGTGTCAACATGGTGGAGTTAAGGCCCTTGCTGACATGTTCCGTGATGCTAAGGACTTGGAGTTTGGCCGACATGCGGGAAGCGAATCCAAACTGTTCTGGATGGATTGACCTTGCTGCCAAGAGAGGCTGGGAAATGTGGTGGAATACCAAAAATTTTAGAAACCTGGCCATGGTATTCAAAAGGCTAATGAGCCTGATCTTAGTAGGGACCATAGGGTCCTTTGAAGGCTTGGGGTGGCAATCATTTTGGCCTGCTCGCACTGTGGATGGGGGGGGAGGGGGAAGGCCAGTTGTGAGACAGTGGTTCAAGATGCTGGTAAATAAGACCAGTTCTTCTGGATTTTGAGTTTGCACAAGAGGGGACACAAGTCATTGAGTGGGGGATAAAGCCCTCTGGACAGTGGAAGTAGAGGCCTTCATTGCCTATTGGGTTTTTGTGGTTAGATATTCAACAGTACTAACCAGATTGGCAGGCATTGTCAGGTCGAGATGTTGCTGATTGGTGTTATTAAGGATCTTGGAAAATTTGTCCCAGTCCATGATGGTCAAGGTAGAACAGACGTCTAAAGACAGAGTGATGTTGGTAAGGTGCAGGAGCATGGGATCATGGTCAGAGGTCAGTTTGTGGAGTGTTTCCAATGAAAACTTCACCGCAATTTTCTTGAAAATGGCCACATTCAGAACGTCCAGCTGACAGTCGGAGTGCACTGGTTTATCGGTGGAAGTGTGGGGACTATAGACCAACAGCACCAGTGGACCTTCCAGGTCAAGGATGAGTCTGTCCTTGGGCTTAGCAAGAGAGCAAGAAAGCCAAGCTGGATGCTTGGTGTTGAGATCTGCCCCACCAATGAGTCTGTCAAATTATGTCAAGGTACAGAGGTCTGCTTCAAAAAGTGGTAGGCTAAGGCTCAAATACACCGCAACAAAAGTTATTGCACCAAGGCAGTGATTGTCGTAGCCTCTGTATGTTTGAGTGGTTGGAGAACCTCGTGATTATGGACGAGTGACTGATGCAGAAACACTGCTGTGCCCCACCTCAGTGATGGAGTCAGTCAGTGTGATAGCAAACCTTGTTGTGGAGGCGAAAATCGTTGGTGGGTTTCAGGTGTATTTCTGAGACAAGTAAAAAGTCCACATTGTGGTCATAGAGGAAAGTGTTCAGTTGAGTGTTCATACCTTTAAAGCCATTAACATTAAAATTACAGACAACAGGATCCTGAGGGGGCTGATGTTTGTGTGGTGGGTGATTTGCCATCATAACAAAATCCGGCTGAGCCCATCAGCAACAGTGATGACCTTAGTGAGTCTGTCCTCTGACCAACAGATCTTTTGAGATGTTTCATAAATGACAGCCCTGATGTCTTCACAGGCTGTGGCACTTAATCAGGTGGGTGGGAGGAAGCCACAGACAGGTGGAGGAGGAGGAGGAGATTAGTGTTTAACGTCCCGTCGACAACGAGGTCACTAGAGACGGAGCGCAAGCTCGGGTGAGAGAAGGATGGGGAAGGAAATCGGCCATGCCCTTTCAAAGGAACCGTCTCGGCATTTGCCTGAAGCGATTTAGGGAAATCACGGAAAACCTAAATCAGGATGGCCGGAGACGGGATTGAACCGTCGTCCTCCCGAATGCGAGTCCAGTGTGCTAACCACTGCGCCACCTCGCTCGGTAGTTTGGTGGTGCTGGGATGTGTCACAGAAGATGGATGAGCAGGAGTAGACTGAACTGCAGCAATAAATGTGGTCATAGGGGATGGAGCCGGTGGGGGCTCCTGTGTCGAAGATGCATCTGATGCCTGAGCATCAGTGGTGGGATGGTCACCGGGTTTACGCCTTAATACAGGGAAATGGGTGCAGTCCCATGATGGCAGGAGTGGCTGATTCCTCCATGGAGGTCGGGAAGACTTCACAGCCTTCTCGTATATAGGACAGCCGTTCCAGGAAGCCAGATGTTGGGGATTGTGAGAAGTACCCAAACAATGGGCACACTGTGGCTGGGAGTTTGCAGTCCTCTGATGAATGTGAGGGAGCACATTTGACACACCGAAAAGGCAGTGAACAATAATTGCCAGTGTGTTGCAAACATTGAAACCTATGGCAGATATAGGGGCCGTTGAGGCCTTCATATGATTCAATATGCACCTCGGTGCAGGGGAGATACCTGATTTGTAAATGTCTTCTACGTCCTCTCTTCTAATAAGGGAGACAACATGGGTGGGCATAGGGATTAATTACGGGGTCTCAGGGTACCTCTTGGAATATTGGTGGACCAAAGGCTCCAGGAACTTGAGACAGAGTATATCATCCCTGGCGTTTGTTTCTGTAACCTGGCAAGGAAGGTCTTTAGTGACGATTTTCGTTCTTCTGTCGCCAGAAGCCTGATGAGTGTAGTAGTCCATAGCCCTGAACTTCACAAAATTGAGGACTTGGAGATAATCCTCCATGGTGTCAAGCAGGTACTTGATTTGGTCTTTCTGGAATATGGCCCGCAGTTGGCACACAATAAGGCGTTGCAGTTCAGTGTTCAGGTTAATGTAGTTCATGGGACTGTAAACTATGATAGAAGAAATCTTCTCCTTCTTTGGTGGTGATGGCGGTGGATGCTGAGAAGTGAGGTCAGGAAGGGAACCCATGTCCTTGTCCATGGCAGCAACAGGTCTGCTGCACCAGGTGCAAAGGCATAAGAATCCAAGTCACGGCCACTGCGACAGGCATGAGGGGAAGACCAATTAGACTGTCAACCACAGGGGGGCTGACAGGGTCTGAATTCCCAGAAGGCCTGTTAGGCTGATGGGATGGTGTAGACGAAGCAACACCTGATGGGCTTCCACATGGTAGTCAGTTGTATTAATGCTGGTGACCAACATGGCTTGACTGACACTAGGTGAAAGGCAGCCATGGGCATCGTTAGAGGACAAAGAGGAAGATCAGTCCCTCACACAAGGCTTTGTACAGGGTTCACGTGAGTTGTTATCAGTCTCAGTGGTTATTAATGACATGTGGCACGAGGCATGATGTGCTCGGTCCTTAGCCCACTGGGTGGTGTCAGTATCAGTACAGCCAGCTTTTTGCCAGGATGCTGCCTTAGATGGTGAACGGTCCTTACCCCACTGGTTGGCGTCAGTATCAGTACAGCCGGCATTTTGCCAGGATGCTGCCTTAGATGGCGAACGACGAATCAACATCACTCTGACACTACAACTACACAACGCTGAGTAACACTCCGGACCGTAACGAAAGATGCCCATGTACTAGCAAGTAAAAACTGTCAGGGCTCCAATCTGACTGACGAAATAGATAACTTTGATTTGAAGCTATATATCATTCACCATGTAACATTGGAACGAGTAGATAGCATACTTTTTATAAAAAATTGAAAACCAACATTTGCTTGTAAAACATAAATAACTAAATACGATTTCTTACTTGTTGAAAATGAGTTTTTTTTCTCCTTCAGTACTATCCCACACGCTCTGAAAACGTAAATAAAGGCAAGTTCACTTTCATATAATCATGACCTGGGTTCGATCTTTGTACCATGCCAATAAATGGCTCCATTGTTAAAACTCATTGTTAGTTCGTTGCTTGTACCATGCGTAAGTAGTACTCATTGTTACCGACAGATGACTCTCTAGAAAAAACATAACTGGATGGAAAATTAATTATTTTCCCACATCTAAGATGTTAAAAATTTCTAAAATACGTGGAAAATACATCGCAAGCACAAAGAAGTGTGATATTCATGTACACATATTAGGCAAATTAGTGTCCAAAATTCTAAAGCACCCCGATACTAATAATAGCTGACATTCGTAAATGTAGGCCTGCAAATGCGATGTCGTAAGAGTATCCTGATCATGCTTCTAACAGCAGAAAAATTAGTGTTAGGTTAGCTGACAAACTGAACGTAACTAATTAGCCCTAATCTTGATGTGAGTCACAAAACAAAATTTCGACCCTTAAATCTTTCTGAAGCACAATTTTAGGAGGCAGAGAGATAATGTATAATTTTTATCACTATAAAAAATATAAATGACTATGCTCATTGAAAATAACTGCTGTTATTACAAATGACACATACCTTCAAGACGCTAAATGGAATTAACAGCAGTTTGCAATCAGAATTACAGTGATAAATCTCCGTAAAACCTTTACAGACGGTATTTCACCTATTATCTTACACGTCTAAGTAGTCACAATATTCTAAAATGTGTCGCAAAATTATTGCAGCAGTTATAAAATATGTAATGTGTGTACTCAATCGGACCAGCAGCATTTTGGGAATCTGTTTTATATAAGTTTCACTCTATAGTTGGAGTCATCCACATTAAACAGTCTTGAGAACTCCTACCTCTACACTCATTAAGAAAACTGCAGACTCCATGAGTACTGTGACATAAAGATATGTTACAGATGGATGCCTGCATCTATATGTCGAGTCTTACAAACAGCTATGTCTCTACTTCTATGCTGATCATATGTTTATTAACATAAGGTTGTCTCACAGTCACAAGCTTGTGTCTGTGTATGTGTGGATGGATATGTGTGTGTGTGCGCGAGTGTATACCTGTCCTTTTTTCCCCCAAAGTAAGTCTTCCCACTTACGGGATTGGAATGACTCCTTACCCTCTTCCTTAAAACCCACATCCTTTCGTCTTTCCCGATGAAGCAACAGTTTGTTGCGAAAGCTTGAATTTCGTGTGTGTGTTTGTGTTTGTTTGTGTGTGTATCAACCTGCCAGCACTTTCGTTCGGTAAGTCACATCATCTTTGTTTTTAGATAAATTATTTAACAGTTACATTGCAGACCCATACACAGTCCCTGATACACTTACACAAGGAATAACTTATCTGAAACATAAAGATCAAGCAGACACAGCAAACTCAGCTAAATATCATCCCATAACATGGCTACCAGCAATATACAAAATATTAACTTCAGTAATTACACAAAAATTATTGACACATACAACACAGAACAAAATTATAAACGAAGATCAAAAAGGCTGCTGCAAAGGAGCACGTGGATGTAAAGAGCAACTGATGATAGATGTACAGGTGACATATCAAGCTAAAACTAAACAAAGGTCACTACACTACGCAGACATTGATTACCAAAAAGCTTCTGATAGTGTACCCCACTCATGGTTACTACAGATATTGGAAATATACAAAGTAGATCCTAAATTGATACAGTTCCTAAACATAGTAATGAAAAATTGGAAAACCATACTTAATATCGAAACAAATTCAAATACTATCACATCACAGCCAATACAGATTAAGCGTGGAATATACCAAGGAGACTCATTAAGTCCTTTCTGGTTCTGCCTTGCTCTAAACCCACTATCCAACATGCTAAATAATACAAATTATGGATACAATATTACTGGAAGATACCAATGCAAAATCACACATTTGCTATACATGGATGATATAAAACTACTGGCAGCAACAAATCAACAACTCAACCAATTACTAAAGATAACAGAAGTATTCAGCAACGATATAAATATGGCTTTTGGAACAGACAAATGTAAGAAAAATAGCATAGTCAAGGGAAAACAGACTAAACAAAAAGATTACACGTTGGATAACCACAGTGATTGCATAGAACCAATGGAAAAAACAGCTGCCTATAAATATCTAGGATACAGACAAAAAATAGGAATAGATAATAGAAATATTAAAGAAGAACTAAAAGAAAAATATAGACAAGGACTAACAAAAATACTGAAAACAGAATTGACAGCAAGAAAACAAGACAAAAGCTATAAACACTTACGCTATACCAATATTGACCTACTCATTTGGAGTAGTGAAATGGAGTAACACAGACCTAGAAGCACTCAATACACTTACACAATGCCACAAATATAGATTACATAACATACATTCAGCAACAGAAAGATTCATATTAAGCAGAAAGGAAGGAGGAAGGGGATTTATCGACATAAAAAACCTACATTATGGATAGGTAGACAATTTAAGAAAATTCTTCATAAAATTGGTTTACATAAAATAGGTACACGTTAGAATACAGTATTTTCATCTTCAAAAAATTCTTCAATGGTGTAAAACGGATTGTTTGCTAGTAGCTTGTATAATTTAGCTTCAAAAATATTTACAGACAGTCCTTTAAGGTCAGCACTTAGTCTATTAAACATCATTAGTCCAAGAACCAGGTAGGAGTTCTGCTATTTTGATAATCTATGATATGGCACGTCTACAGATGTTTTGTTTCTAGGATTATGGCTATGAATATCACTTCTCAACACAAGATTAGAGACATTGTAGATGAATAAGTTTACTACTGTAAGGCACTACAATGTAATAAACAGAGGTTTACAATGTTCTGTTTTATCAGAATCTGTTATTATTCTCATTGCTTTCTTCTGTGTAAGTAAAATGTTATTTACATGAGAGCTACTACCCCATAGTAAGATTCCATAAGAGATTATGCTTTGCAAGAAGGCAAAATATGCTGATCTCACATAGTCATTGGGAACATGTCTTTTTACATTTCTAATTAGATAACTAACTCTTGAAAGCCTAGCCAATATATTTTTAATGTGTGGTTCCCATGTCAATTTATTGTCAATAGTAACACCTAAAAATTTAACAGTTTCTAATTCTTGGTAGTTAGGAATCTCGTTGAGACTGAAGTAAAGTGTCTGGGTTTTGTTTTCATTTAGTAAGAAGCCATTAGTTTTGAACCATAATGAGGACTGAGCAAGGGTATTTTTGGTCAGTGTTTTCAGTGTACCTAGATCAGAGCTTGTATGTAGAAAAGTTGTGTCATCAGTATACAATATTGTGTGAGAATTTATGAATAAGGACAGGTCATTAATCAGTAGTACAAACAGTAAAGGTCCAAGCACCAACCCTTGAGGCACTCCGTACCTGACATTAAGAAAATTTGATTTCTCCCTATCAATGCACATAACTTGTTGACGGTTCTCTAGAAAAGACATGAACATATTTATACTGCTGTCATCAAAACCATTGTAAACTAGCTTATTCAGCACAGTGTAATGCTCTACACAGTCAAAGCCTCTGCTCAGGTCACAAAATATTGCCTGGGCCTAGTCCCTAGCCTCGAACACATCTAGGACTAATTTTACGAGGGAGTCCATTGCATCAGTTGTGGATTTACCTTTCCTAAATCCAAACTATTTATTACTAATTATATTTAGTTTACCCAAGTAGACACTAACTTTCTCATACATAATTGTTTCTAAATTTATTGAAAAAACTGGGGTTATGGATATAGGTCTGTAACTAGTGGGACAGTTCTTTTCCCCTTTTTTATATATGTGCACAACTCTAGAAATTTTTAGTATGTTGGGGAACTTACTGAGGCATTTGTTAACACAATAATGCAAGAGTTATGTACAACACGTCTTATCTAAAGCAGCCCCACTTCCATACTTATGTGAAAAACACAGGCTACATGTGTATCATACTATAAAAATATATTACAGATAGATGCCTGCATCTACGAGTATATCCCAAGCTTTATGATGTGGTACTAGTATGCCAGGATGAGGTGTTGCCTTACTATGTACCATTAACAGAACGTTGATTTGACCAGGTGTGCTGGTTGCCTGACACATGACAGCTGTAACCTGACACATATTATGTGATGAATAACGAATGACCCATGTCTTACGGTGCTTGACACCTCACCCATGATGCATGATGCCCGGTACCTGATGCCTGACAGCCCTGTGGGAAAGTGATGCACTTGAACACACAATAGTACTATTGTGTTAGGCGTTTACGCTTGGCTTGTTTAGGGAAGGAGACCAGACAGCGAGGTCATCGGTCTCATCAGATTAGGGAAGGACGGGGAAGGAAGTCGGCAGTGCGCTTTCAAAGGAACCATCCCGGCATTTACCTGGAGCTATTTAGGGAAATCACAGAAAACTTAAATCAGGATGGCCGGACGCGGGATTGAACTGTCGTCCTCCCGAATGCGAGTCCAGTGTGCTAACCACTGCGCCACCACGCTCGGTTTAGGTGTTTACGATTAGACTGCAAGTACAAGCAAATTTAAAAGGAATGAACTGACGATCATGTGATCAGAAGTACCACCATCTTTGGTCTTAAGAGTGTAAAAGGAGGTTTCTGTGGTACTGGAAGATATTAACAAGTCTTTCTCCAATGTGCTAACAGTCCTTCTCCTGTTACAGAGGAAGAAGAGACCAACCGACGAACACCTCAGGTTGTTGTTTCTTAATGGAGAACATGGACAAACTTATTACTGATATTGGTGAATAAGGTACAGAAAATATGGCAGGCTGCTTAGCAGGAAGAATTTAAGTGTGCCTACACTCCTTATAGAACTTTATTCCGATAACTTTATGGTTGTTAAAAATCTATTATCAGTGAACTGTCAAGAGCAAGAGCAAAAAGCAATGTGTGTATCATTTAGCTGTTATCTACATAATAATGTGAGACATGGTGTCAAGGTGAAGCTATCTTTTGCCTACACAGCAATGACAGTGTGACACCAAGAGGAATACTGGGAAAAAATTGGGAAGGTAGCACTGGAAAACATTTCAAAGAAATATAAATAACCTATGGCTATACCATATAAAGTGGAATTAGTCGACACTGAAATTGGTGTTCTAATTTTAGAGTTGCCTGGAATATTGCAGCAGCTTAATGTAGACGACTGTTACCTTTTGTGTTTGGATATACGTAAGATTTTGCTGGGATTTTTAACAAATTGGAAGTGTGTAACTACCTAATATCAAAGAACTTCTGCATGAAAGGAGACTGCCACGCAATCAGCTATTAGATTATGGACAACAATAAGATATTTGGAATAGACTGCTTAACGTGGATGACCTCCAATATAAAGATATACAATGAATTCACACGTCAAATCACAAGTCCAGGAGTAAACAAAGTTATTGGTAATCACCCTATAGAGTTTATAATATGTCCTGACTTGATGACTATGAGAAACTTTTGCGTCTTCCTTTCCTAAGGAGCATGGTCAGTATTTACATCGCCAATAGTACATATGCTACTATTGTGATGTAAGCTAGTGTGCTTGCTGAAGTGCTATACATACAGCCATCCACGCAAACTTTATGATGTTTTACATTTTGAGTGACATGGTATAAGAAAATTATGTCAGCAATATCGGCTTGTTGTTGATCACAACACTGCTATAGCTCCCTTCCTACTGCGGTCAAATAATCTACAACACATGAGAACTTGACGACAGATGACAATTTACTGTCACTCGTTTACCGCAGATTGCGCTTCTTTTATTCGAGTACCCACTCCAGTAATGTGTCTCCTATATTTGTGTACTGTGACTGCATTAGTTCTGCAAGGGTTGAGTGAAAAGCTCCTGTGCTATTCATGTACTGACATAGAAGTAGACTGTTAACCATATTCTATCTGCATACGGTTATAAAACGCTACTGTGACTGACAGATGTGCTATACACTGATCAGCCAGAACATTGTGACTACCTACCTAACAGGCAGTCTGTCCACTTTGGCATGGATAACAGTGGCGACATGTCATGACACCTAGGTAGGTTACTGGAGAGAGCTGGCTTCTCATTTGCACACTAGTCACTTAATTTCCATAAATGCCGGGGAGGGTGGTTATGAGTTCTGACATGATGTTCAGTCACATAGGTATGATCGATCAGGTTCAGATCTGGTGAGTTGGAGGGCAGCACATCAACTGGAACTCACCACTGTGTTCCTCAAGCCATACCATCACATTCTTGAACTTTTGACATGGTGCACTCTTTTGCTGAAAAATGCCACTGCTGTCGGGAAACATGATCATTGTGAAGGCGTGTACATGGTCTGCAACCAATGTACAATACTCCTTGACTGTCATAGTGCCTTGCACAAGGTCCACTGGACTCATGGATACCCATGTGAATGTTTCCCAGAGTGTAATAGGGCTGCCACCATCTTGTCTCCATGCTGCTGTACAGGTGTCAAGGAGATGTTGCCCTGGAAGATGACGGATTCACATCCTCCCATCAGCACAATGAGGAAGGTATCACGATTCATCAGATCACGCAATACTCTGCCACTATTTCAACATCCAGTGGTCATGGACATGTGCCTGTTTGTCTTAGTTGCCGATTTTGTGGTGTTAACATCGGCACACGCACAGGTCATTTGCTGCAGAGGCCCATCGTTAGGAGTGTTTGGTGCACTGTATGTTCACACACACTCATACTCTGCCCAGAATTAAAGTCTGATGTTAGTTCCACACAGTTTGCTGCCTGTTATGTTATACTGGTCTGCCCAGCGTACAAAGCCCAACATCTGTAATGAGGGGTGGCCATTCAATCCCAAGACATGACATGGTTTCACCACATGTTGAAGATCTGCCCTCAGTCATATTCAGATAGATTGCATGCCATCCCCATTCTACACATGGACAGCATGCTTATTGATATTACATGCGCCATGTGTGTGTCTTACTAGCAGTAATTCCTAACCAGGCTGATGTTGATTATGGCTCATAATTTTATAATTTTAAATTCTTTCATTTTTATTTGCTTATATGACTGGCATATAACTTGAGGAATAGCAATGCCTTAAATGAAAAAAAAGGCTCATGTAATCTACATATCAACTTCATAGATAATATTTCATATATACGGACAACTACTTCGTATTATATCGTATTTGGGCAGCATGTAGTATACATGTCAGCTACAGATTTCTGTAGCTTACTCTTTTCGTTTCAATAAAGACAAGTTGCTGCTCAATAATACATCGTCCGACACCACAGTCTTTGCCATTCTACTTCGCAACAACTTCGTTGGAAAGAAGCCTGCTGCCACATCTTTGCACTGGCGTTTGTCCTCACCATGGCAACCACTAGTTCGACTATCGACTTTACAACAACTTCAGTGAAAAAAGCCTGCTGCTTCATCTTTGCAACGGCATCTAACTTCACCATAGCAACCAGTGGTTCCAAATGGTTCACTGACAGGCCTTGAGAGGGCAACCCATGTACTGCCAAACCGAAGTTCATTTTCCTAAATATTTAAATATTTTTAATGCTTCTTAATTGACAATAGCTGTTTAATAAGCTAAGTTTAGCGTGTATTTATTTCTAATTCTTGACAATGTTCTTTTAACAAAGAAATTTTAAATTGTAATTCGACTTATAACTCATTGGTTAATAATGACATCATGCAGTCAGAAGTGGGGGGAGCCTCCATTATATATAGTAAGACGTGCACTGGTTTCTCCAGTAGTGATTCTCCAACAGAAAGAGGTTCCTACTCAATGGTAATTCAACGTTTTATAGCTTTATAACTTTATGTATTTTGTTTAATGTATGTAGCCCTCTAATTAGAGCTTTGTATACAACTTATAGGTCTGTAGATGACCACAGTAGTGATCGAAACCGGTCACCTTGTTAAATAAATCGTGATCAAGACTGTTTTTGGTTGGTTGGTTGGTTTGGGGAAGGAGACCAGACCGCGTGGTCATCGGTCTCATCGGATTAGGGAAGGATGGGGAAGGAAGTCGGCCGTGCCCTTTCAGAGGAACCATCCCGGCATTTGCCTGGAGCGATTTAGGGAAATCACGGAAAACCTAAATCAGGATGGCCGGACGCGGGATTGAACCGTCGTCCTTCCGAATGCGAGTCCAGTGTGTAACCACTGCGCCACCTCGCTCGGTAGACTGTTTTTAATAGTAATTATTTATAAGACATTGATCACTGTTGTTCCCGTAATGCATTACAAGTAATTCATTTATTGCTAAGTCAGGTATTGGGAGATTACAAGAAGTTTAGAGGGTTACGCACTAAAATTATGAAACTTAATTCCAAAATATCTTTTAACAAACAATGCCTAGTGAATAATGTGATTCCTAATTATGTAAAAATTAGTTTTAATACCAGATCAAATATAGAAAAGTTTTTACGACAGAAGAGTAGCATTCTGTGGATTAGATCTGAAATTAAAGATGCATATAAAGAAAAAGATGCATTAAATCTTGAAATGTACAATTTACATTTAAAAATTAGCAGTCAGTTGTCACCATTAATATTTTCACAGCTACTTAACTTTACAGATGACAAAATTAATGCAGTGTGAGAAACTATTCTTAATAAGCATAATAAGAAAATTGCAGCCCTTGTTAGTCACCAAAATGTGTGTTCACAAGATGTTTCACCAAATGTACACAACTTTTATCCAAGAGTAACCAATCTAACCAAAATTTCTTTTACTCCTGCTGAGACAACACTTTTAAACAAAGGCCTAAAATATAATTTAGCTCCACAATTGAGCAATGCAAATATTAAACGTGTGATTGCTGATGTAAAGATTGCTGCAAAACATGCACAATTTAGTAGGTCTGAAATATGTGACATTGCACGTAAAACTAAGAATGTCATTACTAATGAAAAAGATAAAAATAAACATAATAATGAATTAAAACTTGTAAAGCAAATCAACCAGAAGTTAATAACTAATAAAGGTATTGAAATCAAGGCAGATAAAGGGAATACTCTAGTCATTGTTAGCGAAGATGATTATGTTTCTAAAACTTTACAATTTTTTAATGCTAATGGAATAACTGAGGTTAATAAAGACCCGACTTCAAGATTTCAAACAAAAATTAAAAAGCTGATTGATGATAGTGACTCTTTACTTTCACCTAAAGATAAAATAACACTTAAGAGTTATGAATCCCACTTTACCTAAGTTGAGATCGCAAATCAAATTACACATACCAAATTTACCAATTCGTCCAATTGTTAACAATACAAACAGTCCCTCTTATAACCTGAACAAAAAGCTCAATCAAATCTTAAAATCCTTCTACGTTTATGAAGAAAATTATAGTATTAAAAACAGTTTCGAATTAACTAAGTTAATTTATGATGTGGATCTTCCAAAAAACGCAAAGTTCGCATCGTTGGACATCACAAATCTTTACACGAATATACCTATTCAAGAGACTATCTCTATCATTAATGATAACTTAACACATCACAAAATCATGAGCCCCAGAGGCAAAGATGGACTTGCAATGGGGAATTCCCTGGCTAGCACCATAGCAGATATCTTCGTCAACAACGTTGAAATCCAATTTTTCAAAAATAATCCAGACATAACAAATAAAATTATATACTACAAAAGATATGTTGACGACACACTGCTAATATATAACGGCTCTAAGGAAGAAATTGACGCTTTCGCTAACATCTTAAATAATTTACATCCAAAACTTGTATTTACAGTAGAACACGAAAGTAACAATAGTATTAATTTCCTTGACCTCGCAATTACAAACCAGAATGGAAAACATAATATTTCTATTTATAGAAAACCCACATCAACCGACGTAATAATAAATGCTACATTATGCCATCCATTAAGATACAAAATGTCATTTTTTAAAACTATGATACATAGGATACTGAAATAACCTCTCCAACATGATGCAATCCAAAAGGAAATTGATACATTAAAACAGATAGCAGTTGCTAACAGTTATAATTCCCTTCAGGTTGATCTGTTATATCAAAAATTACAAGAAAAAATGACGCTGTTATAAATTCCAAGAAGAGATTTACACAAATGACATACATGGGACCTATCTCAGATAAAATAAATAAATTATTTAAGAACACAAGGGTGACAATAGCATTTAAAACTAATAACCCCCTACAGATGAAACTGAAACACACAATTGGAGACTCAAATAGATACCAAAAGTCAGGCGTTTATAAAATAATATGTAATGACAGTGACAAACAGTATGTTGGCATAACTGGCCGTAACTTTTTAACACGTTTCAAAGAACATACTACTGGTACTGCACGTATCAAATCAATATTTGGTCGACATCTCGATGGATACAACCATTCTGAGGGTTGCATTTCTAGCAATTTGAAAATATTACATACTGTGCCAAAAGGACCACTGCTAAATACCTTAGAAGAAATTGAAATTTTTTCACTTCACAAAAGTAATCCATTATCTGTTTTAAACGAACAACTTCAGTACAAAGACAAACATTTCTTTGAGCTTTTCGATGATCTGCTTTAGAATGTTTACTCTTCTGACCTTTGTTTTAAAAGGTTAAATTATATATATATATTATTTTATGATTGACTATCTGTTATAGAATTTTTGCTTTTATGCTTTTAGACTGCCTATTGCTAATTCACATCGTTTTATTTTTGACACTGGCTCATAATTTTATAATTTTAAATTCTTTCATTTTTATTTGCTTATATGACTGGCATATAACTTGAGGAATAGCAATGCCATAAATGAAAAAAAAAGGCTCATGTAATCTACAAATCAACTTCATAGATAATATTTCATATATACGGACAACTACTTCGTATCGTATCGTATTTGGGCAGCATGTAGTATACATGTCAGCTACAGATTATTGTAGCTTACTCTTTTCGTTTCAATAAAGACAAGTTGCTGCTCAATAATACATCGTCCGACGCCAGTCTTTGCCATTCTACTTCGCAAAAACTTCGTTGGAAAGAAGCCTGCTGCCACATCTTTGCACTGGCATTTGTCCTCACCATGGCAACCACTAGTTCGACTATCGACTTTATAACAACTTCAGTGAAAAAAGCCTGCTGCTTCATCTTTGCAACGGCGTCTAACTTCCCCATAGCAACCAGTGGTTCCAAATGGTTCACTGACAGGCCTTGAGAGGGCAACCCATGTACTGCCAAACCGAAGTTCATTTTCCTACATATTTAAATATTTTTAATGCTTCTTAATTGACAATAGCTGTTTAATAAACTAAGTTTAGTGTGTATTTATTTCTACTTCTTGACAATGTTCTTTTAACAAAGAAATTTTAAATTGTAATTCGACTTATAACTCATTGGTTAATAATGACATCATGCAGTCAGAAGTGGGGGGAGACTCCATTATATATACACTCCTGGAAATTGAAATAAGAACATCGTGAATTCATTGTCCCAGGAAGGGGAAACTTTATTGACACATTCCTGGGGTCAGATACATCACATGATCACACTGACAGAACCACAGGCACATAGACACAGGCAACAGAGCATGCACAATGTCGGCACTAGTACAGTGTATATCCACCTTTCGCAGCAATGCAGGCTGCTATTCTCCCATGGAGACGATCATAGAGATGCTGGATGTAGTCCTGTGGACCGGCTTGCGATGCCATTTCCACCTGGCACCTCAGTTGGACCAGCGTTCGTGCTGGGCGTGCAGACCGCGTGAGACGACGCTTCATCCAGTCCCAAACATGCTCAATGGGGGACAGATCCGGAGATCTTGCTGGCCAGGGTAGTTGACTTACACCTTCTAGAGCACGTTGGGTGGCACGGGATACATGCGGACGTGCATTGTCCTGTTGGAACAGCAAGTTCCCTTGCCGGTCTAGGAATGGTAGAATGATGGGTTCGATGACGGTTTGGATGTACCGTGCACTATTCAGTGTCCCCTCGACGATCACCAGTAGTGTACGGCCAGTGTAGGAGATCGCTTCCCACACCATGATGCCGGGTGTTGGCCCTGTGTGCTTCGGTCGTATGCAGTCCTGATTGTGGCGCTCACCTGCACGGCGCCAAACACGCATACGACCATCATTGGCACCAAGGCAGAAGCGACTCTCATCGCTGAAGACGACACGTCTCCATTCGTCCCTCCATTCACGCCTGTCGCGACACCACTGGAGGCGGGCTGCACGATGTTGGGGCGTGAGCGGAAGACGGCCTAACGGTGTGCGGGACCGTAGCCCAGCTTCATGGAGACGGTTGCGAATGGTCCTCGCCGATACCCCAGGAGCAACAGTGTCCCTAATTTGCTGGGAAGTGGCGGTGCGGTCCCCTACGGCACTACGTAGGATCCTACGGTCTTGGCGTGCATCCGTGCGTCGCTGCGGTCCGGTCCCAGGTCGACGGGCACGTGCACCTTCCGCCGACCACTGGTGACAACATCGATGTACTGTGGAGACTTCACGCCCCACGTGTTGAGCAATTTGGCGGTACGTCCACCCGGCCTCCCGCATGCCCACTATACGCCCTCGCTCAAAGTCCGTCAACTGCACATACGGTTCACGTCCATGCTGTTGCGGCATGCTACCAGTGTTAAAGACTGCGATGGAGCTCCGTATGCCACGGCAAACTGGCTGACACTGACAGCGGCGGTGCACAAATGCTGCGCAGCTAGCGCCATTCGACGGTCAACACCGCGGTTCCTGGTGTGTCCGCTGTGCCGTGCGTGTGATCATTGCTTGTACAGCCCTCTCGCAGTGTCCGGAGCAAGTATGGTGGGTCTGACACACCGGTGTCAATGTGTTCTTTTTTCCATTTCCAGGAGTGTAGTAAGACGTGCACTGGTTTCTCCAGTAGTGATTCTCCAACAGAAAGAGGTTCCTACTCAATGGTAATTCAACGTTTTATAGCTTTATAACTTTATGTATTTTGTTTAATGTATGTAGCCCTCTAATTAGAGCTTTGTATACAACTTATAGGTCTGAAGATGACCACAGTAGTGGTCAAAACCAGTCACCTTGTTAAATAAATCGTGATCAAGACTGTTATTAATAGTAATAACTCTTATCAGTTTTAATATTTCAGGATAAACACACTTGAAAAATAAAGTTGAATTAGGACCTTCAAATAAACTGGCCTGAATAGGTTAGGTGTGCACTACACGCCGGAAGCAGCTACAAGGGTAGCGGAGTACATGTGGAGTGCACATGGGGGTTTTTTAGGTTAGAGAATTCACTCCCTAGGCCCAACAAGACGCCTCCTGAGACGCGGCAAGGTAGGAGTAGGCAAAATGAAACAGGGAGTAACAATATTAATGTGCTAATAGTAAACTGCAGAAGCGTCTATAGAAAGGTCCCAGAACTGCTCTCATTAATAAATGGTCACAACGCCCATACAGTACTAGGGACAAAAAGTTGGCTGAAACCAGACGTAGACAGTAATGAAATCCTAAACTCAGATTGGACTGTATACCGCAGAGACAGGCTGGACAGTGAAGGGGGAGGCGTGTTTATAGTGATAAGAAGTGCAATAGTATCGAAGGAAATTGACGGAGATCCGAAATGTGAAATAATTTGGGTGAAGGTCACGGATAAAGCAGGCTCAGACATGGTAATTGGATGTCTCTATAGGCCCCCTGGCTCAGCAGCTGTTGTGACTGAGCACCTTAAGGATAATTTGGAAAATATTTCGAGTAGATTTCCCCACCATGTTATAGTTCTGGGTGGAGATTTTAATTTGCTGGATACAGACTGCGAGACTCAAACGTTCATAACGAGTGGCAGGGACAAAGAATCCAGTGAAATTTTTTTAAGTGCTTTATCTGAAACCTACCTTGAGCAGTTAAACATAGAACCGACTCGTGCCAATAACATATTAGACCTTCTGGTGACAAACAGAGGCGAACTATTTGAAACAGTTAACGCAGAACAGGGAATCAGTGATCATAAAGCAGTTACTGCATCAATGATTTCAGCCGTAAATAGAAATATTAAAAAAGGCAGGAAGATTTTTCTGTTTATCAAAAGTGACAAAAAGCAGATTTCAGAGTACCTGACGGCTAAACACTAAAGTTTTGTCTCAAGTACAGATAGTGTTGAGGATCAGTGGACAAAGTTCAAAGCCATCGTACAATATGCGTTAGATGAGTATGTGCCAAGCAAGATCATAAGAGATGGAAAAGAGCCACCATGGTACAACAACCGAGTTAGAAAACTGCTGCGGAAGCAAAGAGAACAAACATAAACATAGCCAAAGCCTTGCAGACAAACAAAAATTACGCGAAGCGAAATGTACTGTGAGGAGGGCTACGCGAGAGGCGTTCAATGAATTCGAAAGTAAAGTTCTATGTACTGACTTGGCAGAAAATCCTAAGAAATTTTGGTCTTATGTCAAAGCGGTAGGTGGATCAAAACAAAATGTCCAGACACTCTGTCACCAAAATGGTACTGAAACAGAGGATGACAGACTAAAGGCCGAAATACTAAATGTCTTTTTCCAAAGCTGTTTCACAGAGGAAGACTGCACTGCAGTTCCTTCTCTAGATTGTCGCACAGATGACAAAATGGTAGATTTCGAAATAGATGACAGAGGGATAGAGAAACAATTAAAATCACTCAAAAGAGGAAAGGCCGCTGGACCTCATGCGATACCAGTTCGATTTTACATAGAGTATGCGAAGGAACTTGCCCCCCTTCTTGCAGCGGTGTACCGTAGGTCTCTAGAAGAGCGTAGCATTCCAAAGGATTGGAAAAGGGCACAGGTCATCCCCGTTTTCAAGAAGGGACGTTGAACAGATGTGCAGAACTATAGATCTATATCTCTAATGTCGATCAGTTGTACAATTTTGGAACACGTATTATGTTTGAGTATAATGACTTTTCTGGATACTAGAAATCTACTCTGTAGGAATCAGCATGGGTTTTGAAAAAGACGGTCGTGTGAAACCCAGCTCACGCTATTCGTCCATGAGACTCAGAGGGCCATAGACACGGGTTCACAGGTAGATGCTGTGTTTCTTGACTTCCACAAGGCATTCGATACAGTTCCCCACAGTTGTTTAATGAACAAACTAAGAGCATATGGACTATCAGACCAATTGTGTGATTGGATTGAAGAGTTCCTAGATAACAGACACAGCATGCCGTTCTCAATGGAGAGAAGTCTTCCGAAGTAAGAGAGATTTCAGGTGTGCCGCAGGGGAGTGTCGTAGGACCGTTGCTATTCACAATATACATAAATGACCTTGTGGATGACATCGGAAGTTGACTGAGGCTTTTTGCAGATGATGCTGTGGTGTATCGAGAAGTTGTAACAATGGAAAATTTACTGAAATGCAGGAGGATCTGCAGTGAATTGACGCATGGTGCAGGGAATGGCAATTGAATCTCAATGTAGATAAGTGTAATGAGCTGAGAATACATAGAAAGATAGATCTCTTATCATTTAGCTACAAAATAGCAGGTCAGCAACTGGAAGCAGTTAATTCCATAAATTACCTGGGAGTACGCATTAGGAGTGATTTAAAATGGAATGATCATATAAAGTTGATCGTCGGTAAAGCAGATGCGAGACTGAGATTCATTGGAAGAATCCTAAGGAAATGCAATCCAAAAACAAAGGAAGTAGGTTACAGTACGCTTGTCCGCCCACTGCTTGAATACTGCTCAGCAGTGTGGGATCCATACCAGATAGGGTTGATAGAAGAGATAGAGAAGATCCAACGGAGAGCAGCGCGCTTCATTACAGGATCATTTAGTAATCGCGAAAGCGTTACGGAGATGATAGATAAACTCCAGTGGAAGACTCTGCAGGAGAGACGCTCAGTAGCTAGGTACGGGCTTTTGTTAAAGTTTCGAGAACATTCCTTCAACGAAGAGCCAAGCAGTATATTGCTCCCTCCTACGTATATCTCGCGAAGACATCATGAGGATAAAATCAGAGAGATTAGAGCCCACACAGAAGCATACAGACAATCCTTCTTTCCACAAACAATACGAGACTGGAATAGAAGGGAGAACCGATAGAGATACTCAGGGTACCCTCCGCCACACACCATCAGGTGGCTTGCGGAGTATGGATGTAGATGTAGATGTAGAACTGCAGAAATTTTCCTGTCCACAGATTCACTGTGACTGACACTTAAGAAGCAATGTGTTAGTGGCTCATCAGTTGCAGCCAACATATTAACATCTGATAGTGGTGAATTGTGACACTAGATGTGAAGTATATACCAATGATGGAGCAATTAATAGAGAGTTAAAAAAATTTAAATGTCTAGGACCATATATTGACAGACTGATTGGGTAATAGAGAAGTAAAATACAGAATACAACAAATCAGAAAACTAAAAGGATGGATGAATTCCTTTTAGGTGGACAAAAACACTTACAACAACAAAAAAAAGAGTAAGTATGCTAAAGGTTGAATATGTCCTATGCTTTAGATCAGAACTATCAATGTTAAATGCTGATCTCAAAAGAAGATTGATACCTGTATAAATGTATTTGTTTTCATCAGAACACTTTTTTTATCGTTTCTTTTATTTCCCATACATTCCACCAAAGTTTCAGAACCGTCAGTGGGCTTTTATTATCTATCTATGAAATGGGAATAAGCTCTTTACTATTTGTACACACACAAATTTGAGTTTTTAAGACAGCATCTACAAATCTCAAACATAGGCATAGTTTTGTATATATCCCTTGTTCCCACACACTGCTGTTTTCCTGATTTTTATGTTTAATTTCCTTTCACAGTTTTTCAGGTGCAACCATATGGAACATAATGTAGAAGAGTTATTTATCTCGAAATTTTCCGACTGGGAATGTTATGGTTATGCCTAACATTAACTAACACTGTTTGGGAGGTAGGGGTGGGGGAGAGAGGGTGGACAGGGAGAGTGCTGTGCATTACTTATTATATGTTTTTCTTCAACTATTGCCTTTTCTATTTGAGTTTTCTTCAATTATTAGTTTCTTTTTCTGGGGGAGGACCAGTTGCTGCATTTGCGAATTTTCAAGTCACTATTGACGTTTGTTGAGCTGTTTTTCATGTCCATAAGGTGTTTAGCAAAAGTAGAATGGTAAGTTTTCACACACACACACACACACACACACACACACACACACACACACACACACACACACAGCACACATGAACATTAAACACCTGTAACAACAAGCAAATAGTACAGCTTGACTTACAACAACAGAGCACCCCATTGAACAGGCACCATACTTCTAAAACAAGGGCTAAAAATAGCCAACATGACAGACAACTGAATACAAAGTAAACTAAGGGCTACCAATACCATTACCATTTATTATCTTTATTACCAGGTCTTCATCGTTCACCAGCCATAGCTGGACAGACTGTGTCAAAGCTATAATCAAGTGATTTACAATATAATGAATTAGAGAATAACATCTAAACTTTATACAGGTAATATGTACAGACTATGTCATGTTCAATATGTCCATTCACTTTCTCCACAGTCAAAGAATTCTTGGACCAAGTACAGTGGGCATTGTTTTAGGCCTTCAGCAATTTGTTTCTTGAAGTTGCCCAGGGGCAGGGTCTGCAATTCAACAGGTAGTTTGTTGAACATCCTCACAGCGACCACCGGAAAACTGTCTCTTGTTTTGGACAGTCGGCAGGTTGGTAGATTTACGTCTTCTCTGGTGCAGGTATTATGTTTATGGGTGTCATGCCTCTTGGTGTAGGTGTCTAGGTTTTCCCTTATGTGGATGAGGCATAATAATACATAGTGGCTATATGTTCTGAATAATGGTCTGCAGTGTTACTGGCTGCTGCTCGATGTAATAATTCTTATTGCCTGCTTTTGCAGTAGCAGCACATCCTTCCAGCCTGCTGAGTGACCCCATAGCTGTAATCCATATAAAATGTGGATATGGAACAAAGCATAGTGGACAGTTGTCAGAAAGTGGTCTGTAATAACTTTTTTTTAATCTTAGTAGGAGGTATATTACACAAGAGTGTTTCTTGCATACATGCACAGTGTGTCATTCCATGAGAGTTTGTGGTCTATTGTGAAGTCTAATAGTTTCACAGATTCTGTATGGTCAGAGCATGTATTTTTTCTAAGGCTACATACCATACACTGGGTTTTTTCTTCGTTTACTTTCATCTTGTTGGTGATGAACCATTTTTTAGTGTTTTCAAACTGTACATCAGAGTTCATGACTGCTTGGGCAGAATTTTCCCCTTTGGGAACAAGAGTGGTGTCATCTGCAAATTGTGATGTCTCACCAACTTCACTTAGATCATTTATAAAAATGAAAAAGGGGAGTGGGGCTATGACCAAACCTTGTGGCATGGAGTGTTCTACTTTCTGTTCCTGGGATGTTGCTCCTTGGATTGAAACAATTTGCCTTCTGTTTTCCAAATAAGACTGAAGTGTAACTAAGGCTATACCTCCCACACCATAGCATTTTAGTTTTTTGAGCAAGATCTTATGGGGGATGCAGTCGAAAGCTTTGCTTAGATCACACAGTATGAGTCCCAATCTCTCTCTCTCTCTCTCTCTCTCTCTCTCTCTCTCTCTCTCTCTCTCTCCTCGAACGCCTGCATTACTTTTCTTAATAATTCTAATGCTGCAGTGGTACATGACTTTCCCTTCCAGAACCCGTGTTGTGCATCTATGAAGAGATTGTTTTCTTCAATCACTTTTGCTAGTACACAAATGATTGATATTGACCTAAAACTTGACACATTATCTGGGTTTCTTTTTTGTAAACTGGTACTGTCCTTGCAAGTTTCAAGAAATCTGGGAAAACTCCTGCAGATTGGCAGTTGTTTATAGCTGTTGCTAATGGCTGTGCTATTTCTACAACAATTTTCTTTAGGGCAGTACAGGACGTCCCATAGTTATCTAGACTCTCTGAAGTTTTGTACGATTTTACTATTTTCACTATGTCATTTGCATGTACTTTTTTCAATGTTTCAAATTTACTGTGAATTTTATTTGGTAGGTTAAACAGCAGGAGCTATAACTGAGTCTGGGATTTTAGCAATAGTGTTTTCTACAATTTTGATAAAGTAGTCATTGAAATCATCAGGACTGCAGGCATTAGAAGAGGAAGTAGGCATTTACTAGATTCCAGGTTGCTTTGCATGGATTATAGACTTCTCTTATGAATCTATCATTCCCCCTCCTTTTAGTTTCTTCTACTTTTTTCTGTAAAATCTCTTGACCTCTAAATAACTGCTGTCTAACAATTGTTTACTATTTGGATCTGTGGCTGCTTTGGCACAGTCATTCCACATTAGGACAATGATTTTTAGATTGGCTAGCACAGGTGTGTACCATGTTTTTGCATTTACCACTTTCTGTTTTCCTTGTGTTTTACCTGTGTGGCGTTTCTTTGGTATCAGTGGGAACATTTAATCAAATTTGGATTTTAGTATCTGGGAAAGAACATTTAAGACATCATAGGGTTTTGCTTCTGTAATTAACTGATACCAGTTTATACTGGACAGTGGGGCATTGAAAGTGTCCAGTTTTTCTTTTGGCACTAATCTTCTGCGAAACACATAATTTGACTGCCATGTATTTGTCTGTTGGTTATCCATAGTCTTCATTTGTGGTTTCATGACTAATGCACTGTGGTCTGCTATCAATGCATCAAGTACATTTATTTTGTAACTCCCGGTATCTAAATTTGAATAATGGTGTTGAGGCAGGCATCTCCTCTAGTTGGAAGTCTGTTTGCTATAAAGAGACCATAACTATTTACTAAATTCAAGAATGCTCTCTCTTTCATAATATTTTCACCTATGTGTACATTAAGATTGCCGCACAGTGCAATTTTTGGTTTAAGGTGTGTTATGTGACGTAAACAACTTTCGAAGTTAGTGATGAAGTTTTCGAAATTTACATTTGGTGAATGGTACACTGAAACAATAATCATATTTATATCTACTAGTTCTAAGCCAACCAGTTCTAAATCCATTTCTGAGCACTAATTTCTCAGGTCCACATCCCACTCCATGAGTGGTAGTTTCTCGATACCATGAGCTCACCATCTCTAGGTGTTCAATGCATCTGTAATTCTCACCCTCTTCTTTGTCGAACAAGTGCTCACATACACATATCACATATTGCTTCGCATCTTCTATAAATACAGATAACAGATCACATTTTGTTCACAGACATTGAACATTTACACTACCTAAAACTATGAGTACAAGCACAGACAAAAACAATACATCTGGTATTTACCAACTGACATGCCAGAAATACAAATCAATTAATATAGGGCAGCAAGCAGAAACTTCAACAGGAGACACAGAGAAGAGAATTAAAAAATAACAGCTGTCATACATTTGCAGAACACCTTACAAGCATGAAACATAGCCCAACAAACATAAACTCTGACTTGCAAATTCTCAAATGAAGCAGCAGCAAGCCCCCCTCCCACAAAAGCCAATGACTGAAGAAAACTATCAAATAAAAAAGAAGTCATATCTGAAGAAAAGCAAGTAATAAATGAATATACAGTTCAATAAATGAATACATAGTTCTCTGCAACAGAACTCTGTTCTCTGCCCACAAAAAAAAAAAAAAAACCACACACATGTGCGCGCGCGCGCGCGCGCGCGCGCGCGCGCGCGCGCACACCACACACACACACACACACACACACATGCACACACATATAACTGCCAGTCATAAAATAACTGTTATACATTAAGTTATATATGGTTGCAGAGGATAAACTGTGAAAGAAAACAACTGCAATAAAAAAGAAAAAAAATCAGAAAGACCACAGCATATTGTAACAAAGTATATACAAAGACTATGTTTTTTATTTAAACTTGTAAATACTGTCTTAAAAGCTCATATTTATGTGTGTGCAAGTAGTAGAGAGCATTTTCCCTGGTTTATAGAAAGACAATAAAAACCCACTGATGATGCTGAAACTTCAAGTAACATAGCTGGGAAGTAAAACAAAAGACACAAATTGTGCCTTGCTCAACGCATACTCTCTCCAAAAACAAATCTATTTGTTAGGAAACATGGACAGAAGAACTCCAACCTGAATATGGAAATGTATTACTTACAAAGGAGCCACAGAATTTCAAGAACAGAGAAAAACTAATGATGAAGTTGGAGTTAGGAACAGTGATTGAAAAAGTATTGAAAAATCAACATTATTTTAATTCCTACAGACATTTGTTGAGAGTACAATGTCACAAGCCACAAACAAAAATTTCATGAACAGAAACCCCCTGGTAGGTGGAAATGTGGAAGACCATTATGTTCTTGGGAAGACCATATCAACAAAATAATGAAGCACTGTGGTGTATAAAAGGACACTCTGCATAGAGAGACTTGCAGAAGGTAATGTTGTAATTACTTGATCTTTGTATTGAATAATCCTGTTCAGCCAAATGTACATCCCCTATTATGACTCTCAAATTGAGAATGGACAAAGCCATCTAAGTGTACCATGACAGTGGAGAGAATGATCAAATGAAGGAAGGAAGACAAGTGTTCAATGTCCAAACAACAACAAGGTCATCAGAGACGCAATGATCAAATGAATCTGTTTACTACACAAAACATACACCAACAAAAAAGTAAGTTTTAATAAAATTGGCAATATAGGTGGATTTCAATGAATACAGTGTTCAAACTTGCCTAAAAATCTCATGGAAAATGTTCAGACCATCAATTAAAGAGTGACATAATGTGAGAGCTTTCAGGTGGCCTTTCAATAGTTTGTTCTAAGGTTAACATGTGTTCAACTGAACTGGTTTTCACCCACTTCACTATTTTATAATTTTTTATTAATATGAATAGTCTATTGTTTTTAGCTATTAAAATTTAATATGGCTTTTTCTTATGAATATTTATTGGCAAATATTTAACCCACCAATACCACCCACCTGGATTTGACACGATTTTATCATGAACATAAAAATCACACTAACAACTCATCTGACCCAAAATATATGACAAAACAAGAAGTACAGTCACTCTCATGCCATCCCATTCACTGGCTTTTCCCAACTCACAATCAAACTCTCACCTTCCAAACTAATCTAGATCTTGGGCTACAAGTCTGTAAATCACCATAACTGATAATTTATATTCATGTTTGAAGACTTTAACCACTCACAACTAAAACATTACCTTCCAACCTACTCTACACCTTGGGCTTCAATACAGATCAGTCTGTCACAACAATTTTCATTCCTATATAGATATTTTCAGTTATTTTCCTACATTTTACCAACAGAACTGGTTTAGGACTTCAGCTGTGGCATTATGGTCAAATAAATTACAAGCTGATCACTTACTTCGTTAGAACTATAACGAAGAACTTTTATATATTATTATTATTATTATTATTATTATTATTATTATTTTCTCTTTCCTGCCTCAGACATTATGTATGGTTAAAAATGGAAAGTGACGTGGACCTTGATCAAGGAAGTCACTTCCTTTTAACTGTACGGTATATGTTACATTGCATTTAGGAACTTTCGGGTAATTGAACATGTATCAATAATTATAGATTTCTGTAGTTGTGTATATACGTTTGGATGTAGCTGTATTGTGTTGATGTACTGGTGGATATTGTGTGGTAGGACTCCTGTAGTTGATAGTATAATTGGTATGATGTCAACTTTATCCTGATGCCACATGTTTTTGACTTCCTCAGCCAGTTGGATGTATTTTTCAATTTTTTCTCCTGTTTTCTTCTGTATATTTGTTGTATTTGGTATGGATATTTCGATTAGTTGTGTTAATGTCTTCTTTTTATTGGTGAGTATGATGTCAGGTTTGTTATATGGTCTTGTTTTATCTGTTATAATGGTTCTGTTCCAGTATAATTTGTATTCATCATTCTCCAGTACATTTTGTGGTGTATACTTGTATGTGGGAACGTGTTGTTTTATTAGTTTATGTTGTATGGCAAGTTGTTGATGTATTATTTTTGCTGCATTGTCACGTCTTCTGGGGTATTCCGTATTTGCTAGTATTGTACATCCGCTTGTGATGTGATCTACTGTTTCTATTTGTTGTTTGCAAAGTCTGCATTTATCTGTGATGGTATTGGGATCTTTAATAATATGCTTGCTGTAATAACTGGTGTTTATTGTTTGATCCTGTATTGCAATCATGACTCCTTCCATCTCACTGTATTATTATTATTATTATGTTATTGTTGTTGTGGTTGTGGTCTTCAGTCCAGAGACTGGTTTGATACAGCTCTCCATGCTACTCTACCCTGTGCAAGCCTCTTCATCTTCGAGTAACTACTACAAACCACATTGTTCTGAATCTGCTTAGTGTATTCATCTCTTGGTCTTCCTCTACGATTTTTACCCTCCATGCTGCCTCAAATACTAAATTGGTGAACCATTGATGCCTCAGAACGTGTACTATCAGCCGATCACTTCTTCTACTCAAGTTGTGCCACAAATTCCTCTTCTCCCTAATTCAATTCAGTACCTCCTCATTAGTTACGTGATCTACCGATCTAATCTTCAGCATTCTTCCGTAGAACCACATTTTGAAAGCTTCTATTCTCTTCTTGTCCAACTATTTATCACGCACGTTTAACTTCCATACATAGCTGCACTACATACAAATAATTTCACAAAAGACTTCCTGACGCTTAAATCTATACTTCACATTAACAAACTTCTCTTCTTCAGAAATGATTTTCTTGCCATTTCCAGTTTACATTTTATATCCTGTCTACATTGACCATCATCAGTTATTTTGCTTCCCAAATAGCAAAACTCATCTACTACTTTAAATATCTCATTTCCTAACCTAATACCCTCAGCATCACTTAATTTAATTTGACTACAGTCCATTATCCTTGTTTTGCTTTTGTTGATGTTCATCTTATATCTTCCTTTCAAGACACTGTCCATTCTGTTCAACTGCTCTTCCAAGTCCTTTGCTGTCTCTGACAGAATTACAATGTCATCGGCAAACCTCAAAGTTTTTATTTCTTTTCCATGGATTTTAATTCCTACTCCAAACTATTCTTTTGTTTCCATTACTGGTTGCTCAATATACAGATTGAATAACATTGGGGAGAGGCTACAACCCTGTCTCACTCCCTTCCCAACCACTGCTTCCCTTTCAAGTCCCTCGACTATTATAACTGCCATCTGGTTTCTGTAAAAATTGTAAATAGCCTTTCACTCACTGTATTTTACCCCTGCCACCTTCAGAATTTGAAAGAGAATATTCCAGTTAACACTGTCAAAAGCTTTCTCGAAGTCTACAAATGCTAGAAATGTAGGTTTGCCTTTTCTTAATCTTCCTTCTAAGATAAGTTGTAAGTTTAGTATTGCCTCCCTTGTTCCAACATTTCTACGGAATCCAAACTCATCTTCCCCGAGGTCTGCTTCTACCAGTTTTTCCATTCATCTGTAAAGAATTCACGTTAGTATTTTGCAGCTGTGACTTATTAAACTGATAGTTCAGTAATTTTCACATCTGTCAACACCTGCTTTCTTTTGGATTGGAATTATTATATTCCTCTTGAAGTATGAGGGTATTTCGCCTGGCTCATACACCTTGCTCACCAAATGGCAGAGTTCTGTCATGACTGGCTCTCCCAAGGCCATCAGTAGTTCTAATGGAATGTTGTCTACTCCCGGGGCCTTGTTTCGACTCAGGACTTTCAGTGCTCTGTCAAACTCTTCATGCAGTATCTTATCTCCCATTTCATCTTAATCTACATCCTCTTTCATTTCCATAATATTGTCCTCAAGTACATCGCCCTTGTATAAATCCTCTATATACTCCTTCCACCTTTCTGCTTTCCCTTCTTTGCTTAGAACTGGGTTTCCATCTGTGCTCTTGATATTCATGAAAGTGGTTCTCTTTTCTCCAACAGTCTCTTTAAGTTTCCTGTAGGCAGTTTCTATCTTACCCCTAGTGAGATAAGCCTCTACATCCTTACATTTGTCCTCTAGCCATCCCTGCTTAGCCATTTTGCACTTCCTGTCGATCTCATTTTTGAGACGTTTGTATTCCTTTTTGCCTGTTTCACTTACTGCATTTTTATATTTTCTCCTTTTATCAATTAAATTCAATATTTCTTCTGTTACCCAAGGATTTCTACTAGCCCTCGTCTTTTTACCTACTTGATCCTCTGCTGCCTTCACTACTTCATCCCTCAAAGCTACCCATTCTTCTTCTACTGTATTTATTTCCCCCATTCCTGTCAATTGCTCCCTTATGCTCTCCCTGAATCTCTGTACAATCTCTGGTTCTTTTAGTTTATCCAGGTCCCATCTCCTTAAATTCCCACCTTTTTGCAGTTTCTTCAGTTTTAATCTACAGGTCATAACCAATAGATTGTGGTCAGAGTCCACATCTGCCCCTGGAAATGTCTTACAATTTAAAACCTGGTTCCTAAATCTCTGTCTTACCATTATATAATCCTTCTTTTATGATTCTTGAACCAAGAGTTAGCTATGATTAAGTTATGCTCTGTGCAAAATTCTACCAGACGGCTTCCTCTTTCATTTCTTCCCCTCAATCCATATTCACCTACTATGTTTCCTTCTCTTCCTTTTCCTACTGACGAATTCCAGTCACCCATGACTATTAAATTTTCGTCTCCCTTCACTACCTGAATAATTTCTTTTATCTCATCGTACATTTCATCAATTTCTTCATCATCTGCAGAGCTAGTTGGCATATAAACTTGTACTACTGTAGTAGGCATGTGCTTCGTGTCTTATCTTGGCCACAATAATGCGTTCACTACGCTGTTTGTAGTAGCTTACCCACACTCCAATTTTTTTATTCATTATTAAACCTACTCCTGCATTAGCCCTATTTGTATTTATAACCCTGTATTAACCTGACCAAAAGTCTTGTTCCTCCTGCCAGCGAACTTCACTAACTCCCACTATATCTTACTTTAACCTATCCATTTCCCTTTTTAAATTTTCTAACCTACCTGCCCGATTAAGGGATCTGATATTCCACGCTCCGATCTGTAGAATGCCAGTTTTCTTTCTCCTGATAACGACGTCCTCTTGAGTAGTCCCCGCCCGGAGATCCGAATGGGGGACTATTTTACCTCCGGAATATTTTACCCAAGAGGATGCCATCATCATTTAACCATACAGTAAAGCTGCTTGCTCTCCGGAAAAATTATGGCCGTAGTTTCCTCTTGATTTCAGCCATTCACAGTACCAGCACAGCAAGGCCATTTTGGTTAATCTTAGAATGCCAGATCAGTCAATCATCCAAACTGTTGCCCCTGCAACTACTGAAAAAGCTTCTGCCCCTCTCCAGGAACCACACGTTTGTCTGGCCTCTCAGCAGATACCCCTCTGTTGTGGTTGCACCTACAGTACGGCAGTCTGTATTGCTGAGGCATACAAGCCTCCCTACCAATGGCAAGGTCCACAGTTGATGGGGGAGGGGGACTTTTATGTATACCCAAATGCATATACTGCTGTAATGCTATCACAATATTTCTGCAGTTGGGGCCATCATGAATGCCAAACTAGGCATGTTTGGTCTGTGCAGATCTTTGCAAGTATTTTTCCTGGTTGAGATGACCTCATCAGCCCTGGGTGGGAGCAGTGCAACAAAAATAAAGGTACCCTGGGAGTCTGTCTACTTTCAAACAGCTAGTCACCCCTAATGGTGGCATTGGACAAATGTCATGTACTTGTAGCCTTATCATTTATACCAACAACTGCTTAGGTTTTCAGCAACAAACTTGCAACATTACAAACCTCATTTATGACAATGTGAAGTGAATGTAGGAGGTAGTTATGAATGGGTACATCAGTACTCAGTGTGGAACTGTGACTTTCACAATTTTGCTGCTAAGAGAGACATTCATTGAGCACCTATCATACTGCATGCATACATTATAGTGAACTATTAACTAATATCTCCTATAGTCATTGTCTGAAACTGAACTTCACTGCTGTTGGACCTACCAGGTCCCTGTTTAAATTTTCAAAACCAATTGCTAATTAAATATTATGATGAAATGTACTTTTCATGCCAGTGAGAATACGAACTGTCTCTTCAAATTCATTTAAAAAATTATTATTTAAATCACTGATAAGGAAATGATTTCTATTCCATACTATGTCTATAGTGTAATAATGCATTTCCTACACCTGTTAAATTTAAATGTTAATGACACTGCTAACATTCACTATAAAGTATCTTTATTCTGCTGTTGGGCATTCTAGTTGACCTTTAAAAGAAGAACATCAGATCAGAACAAATCCACTTTAGGGCAAACATACCATCAATACTATTTGGATGGCCATGACAATGGGATCACAGATTTACTTCAAACTCTGTACACCTTTAGTAGGTCATTAAAACAACAATGTGCAAGCAGTAAGGTGCACAACTCTGGCAATTCTGAGAAAATCCCAAGAGAAATTTTACACATCCATTATATAGATCATGTATCTGTACAAAGCTACCTGCCACAAGAAGCCATTATGGCCATGTTGTTGGCATTCAGGCAGAGCAGGTGAGTCATGGACAAGGTAATGGTTCAAGTCCTGCCAACATCTACTTTTTAATCTATTTTTTTCATCACTGCTCTCGTTTTTTTTATTTATAAGACATTTTAGACGCAATATAATGTTAAAAAACACATGCATTTTCATGAAGTTACAGTGAATTTCATGTGTCATTTGTCTACTTACAATTTATAATTAAATTTTCAAGGACAAGGGACAGACTTGGAAAACCATAGTCAAACCCCAATAAATAATGATGTTATTCAAAATCAGTAATATAGTAAGCCACAGTGTGTCAGACCAGAAGAGTAATATACAGTAACTTGTCTGATATGCTCTCGACATCACACATTGATGGATGTTGTTTGTCATGCAGACATGGAAAAAATGAATTGAAACTTCATGCAAATACTCATTTTTTTCATTATATTACCTCCTAAATGTCATTTAAATTAATTAATGAGCCCAGTGACGAGAAAAATACAGATTAAAAAATAAGTCTTGATGGGATTCGAATTGTCACCTCACCCACAACCCTGCTACCATGTGCGAACTCCAACCACATCATCACAATGAACTTTTATGGCTCGTACCTCTGCACAAGTATGTGGTTTATATAACAGATGTGTAAAACTTCTCTTGCAATTTTCTCAGAATTGCCAGATTAGTGCACCTTATTATTTTCACATGAAGTTGTTTCAGTGACCTACTAAAGGCATATAAAGTTTGAAATAAATTCGTGATCCCAATGACAATGAATTCTTATGGCTGGTACCTCTGCACAGGTATGTGGTTTACATAACAGATACATAAAATTCTCCTGCAATTTTCTCATAATTGCCAGATTAGTGCACCTTACTATTTTCATATTATGTTGTTTCAGTGGCCTACTAAAGGTTATAAAGTTGGAAATAAATTCATGATCCCAATGTTGTGCCCTCCTCTTGTGAGAATTTCTGTCCATTTACGAAAAATTAAATGTAAGCTTTCTCCTGCATCATACATGACATCGGTTCTAATACACAAATTTTATGCAGTGCTGTGAACTGTTATAATCGAGAATGACAAAGTGCTGACATTTTTACTAGACTGAATTACTCATTTTCAAACATGAGATGAATTATTATTGACATCCCAGTATGCACATAGAAATTAGTGAAAGAACAGCAAGAAATACAAAGGTACCACTTAGCATGAAGCCTGGTACAGAGCATACCTCATCTCCTTTTTCTTTTTTTATCCAGATAGTTTTCTTGTGGTCCATGGCGGCAGTTCTATGGCTCTGCAAAACAAGCAATCAGATAAAAACAGATATACACAATTTCTATTACTGCTACGAGATATATCACAAAGGAAATATTTTCAGTCCACTACTGGCTGCAGCCATGAGCCACAACACAGAGATTAGATTTAACAATGGCTGAGGAACAGAATGGAATGACATGAATTAATTTATTTCTATACTAAATTTGCAGTATAGTTAGCCTCCCTTCAAAGCATAATCTTTCGAACAAGTAATATCCCTCAAACAAAAAACTGTACCCACTTCTTGGGAAATGGCACAGGTGACACCTATCTACAAAAGGGTAGTAGAAGTGATCCACATAACTACTGTCCAATATTCTTAACACTGATTTGTTGTACAATTTTGGAACACATTCTAAGCTCAAACATATTAAGGTATCTTCAACAGATTGATCTCCTCAGTGCCAACAGCATGGATTTCGACAACAGTGATCATGTGAAACCTAACTTGCACTTTCCTCACATGACATACTGAAAGCTTTGGATCAAGGCAGTCAGGTAGATGCAGAATTTCTTGATTTCTGAAAAGGAATTGACTCAGTACTGCATCTAGCTTATTGCAAAAGTTCAGTCATATGGGTATCAAGCAAAACTTGTGGCTATTTTGAGGAATTTTGTGTAGGGAGGACACAGCATGTTATCTTGGATGGAGCATCATCATCAACTGTAGAAGTAATGTCAGGTGTGCCCCAGGGAAGTGTGTTGGGATCCTTACTGTTCATGTTGCATATTAATGACCTTGCAGACAATATTAAATCACGTTTTCTGCAAATGGCACAGTTTTCTATAATGAAGTGCAATCTAAAGGAAGCTGCATAAATATTCAGTCATATGTTGATAAGATTTCGAAGTGGTGCAGAGATTGGAAACTTGGTTTAAATGTCTAGAAATGTAAAATTTTGCACTATGATTATAATATCAATGAGTCACTGTTGGAATCAGCCAACCCATACAAATACCTGGGTGTAACACTTTGCAGGGATATGATGTGGAATTATCACACAGGTTCAGTCATGGGTAAAGTAGGTGGTAGACTTCGGTTTATTGGTAGAATACTGGGGAAGTGTACTCAGTCTATAAAGGAGACTGCTTACAAATCACTCATGTCCAGTTCTACGATACTGCTTAAGTGTGTGGAGCCCATACCAGATAGGACTAAAAGGGGATATGGAACTTACATGGAGAAGGGCAGCATGAATGGTCACAGGTTTGTTTAATTGGTGGGAGAGTGTCACAAAGGTTACTGAAGGAACTGAACTAGAAGACTCTTGAAGATAGCTATAAATTATCCTGAGTAAGTCTGTTAACAAAGTTTCAAGAACCAGCTTTAAATGGTGGCTCTAAATTTATGCTACAACCACCTAGTATCACTCACATATGGATTATGAGAATAAGATCAGAATAATTACTGTGCACACAGAGGAATTCAATCAATCATTCTTCCCGTGCTCCATATATGAATGGAACGGGGAGGAGGAGGAATCTACCCTCTGCCCTGCACCTCACAGTGGTTTGCAGAATATAGATATACACTACTGGCCATTAAAATTGCTACACCACGAAGATGCCGTGCTGCAGATGAGAAATTTAACCAACAGGAACAAGGTGCTGTGATATGAAAATGATTAGCTTTTCAGAGCATTCACACAAGGCTGGCACCGGTGGCAACACCCACAACGTGCTGACATGAGGAAAGTTTCCAACCAATTTCTCATACACAAACAGTAGTTGACCGGTGTTGCCTGGTGAAATGTTGTTGTGATGCCACGTGTAAGGAGGAGAAATGCATACCATCATGTTTCCAACTTTGATAAAGATCGGATTGTAGTCTATCGCGATTGCGGTTTATCGTATCGCGACATTGCTGCTTGCGTTGGTCAAGAACCAATGACTGTTAGCAGAATATGGAATCGGTGGGTTCAGGAGGATAATTTGAAACGCCATGCTGGATCCCAACGGCCTCATATCACTAGCAGTCGAGATGACAGGCATCTTATCAGCATGGCTGTAACAGATCGTGCAGCCACGTATCAATCCCTGAGTCAACAGAAGAGGACGTTTGCAAGATAACAAGCATCTGCACAAACAGTTTGACAATGTTTGCAGCATCATGGACTATCAGCACGGAGACCATGGCTGTGGTTACCCTTGACGCTGCATCACAGACAGGAGCGCCTGCGATGGTGTACTCGACGACGAACCTGGGTGCACGAATGACAAAACGTCATTTTTTCAGATGAATCCAGGTTCTGTTTACAGCATAATGATGGTTGCATCCGTGTTTGGCGACATTGTGGTGAACGCCCATTGGAAGCGTGTATTCATCATCGCCATACTGGGGTATCACCCGGTGTGATGGTATGGGGTGCCATTAGTTACACGTCTCGGTCACCTCTTGTTTGCATTGAGAGCACTTTGAACAGTGGACGTTACATTGCAGACGTGTTACGACCCGTGGTTCTACCGTTAAGTCGATCCCTGCGAAACCCTTCATTTCAACAGGATAGTGCACAACCGCATGTTGCAGGTCCTGTATGGGCCTTTCTGGATACTAAAAATGTTCGACTGCTGCCCTGGCCAGCACATTCTCCAGATATCTCACCAACTGAAAACATCTGGTCAATGGTGGCCGAGCAACTGGCTCGTCACAATACGCCAGTCACTACTCTCGATGAACAGTGGTATCACGTTGAAGCTGCATGGGCAGCTGTACCTGTACACGCCATCCAAGCTCTGTTTGACTCAATGCCCAGGCGTATCAAGGCCGTTCTTACTGCCAGAGGTGGTTGTTCTGGGTACTGATTTCTCAGGATCTATGCACCCAAATTGTGTGAAAATGTAATCACATGTCAGTTCTAGCATAATATATTTGTCCAATGAATACCCATTTATCATCTGCATTTCTTCTTGGTGTAGCAATTTTAATGGCCAGCAGTGTAGATGAATAATTTATGATTTTCAGGTTATAAAGAGTCAAAACATATCATCTCAAAATTACATTCAATGTAAACAAAGGAGAATTAATTGTTGTTGCTTCTATGAATCACTGGTGTATGGCAAACTGCACTCTGATTAAAATTACCTTGTCAACCTGATGTTTCAGCGAGTAGAGTGGTAGGAGCAAGCCATCATCCAAGCGGATTGTTTTTTGACGGTGACATGCTCATTGTGTTGCCTGTTTTGTACATACATGCAGCAACTCGTCTAGCGAGCCTGACTACACTTTGGCAATACTGCCTGCTGCCACTGCAGTTTGTCAAAGTACTTGTAACTGGAGTTTATCCAATTGGGATAACTATGGTAGAGGTTATATTATCTTCTTCAGAGGATCACTAACTTAATAATTATGATCAGTCAAAGTAAGTAACATCAAAGTGAATTTACCAAATTAGACTGTTCACTATAGCCTGTTTTCAAATTTCCAGATGAAGAAAAAAGGTTTTAGCTTGCAGTCTTCCACTACACCATTGCTTCTGCACTTATTTTTAGAACATTTTGATGTATAATTTAATCCAAGAGGTCTGTAATCATGTTCTTATTAAGAATGATAAGAACAGAAAAGAATTTCTACTTATCTGAATCATACATGCCACGCCTGAAATCCTTAGCTCCTAAATATAAATTTTACACTGTACCTTGTTCACTGCATTATTCAGTTTCATGCTGAGAGGCAAAAATTGAAAATGCACTACCACAAACTGTTCACCATACTGCAAACCAAAAAATTTTTGTATTTTTTAACATTCATTTTTAACACTGTTGTTTGTTTGAGACTTTCTTTGCCACATTCATTGCTGTACACTGAGTCATAGTGGAAAGTCTTTCAAGATGGATGAAAAGTAAAATAATTTACTCTTCTGTAGAGTTAGTTGAGTGTGTATTAAATCATCCTCATTCCTTATGAGGATGAACAATAAATTAACTACAAACTTTACATATGCTACACAGTGTAACTGTGGTACTGAGGCAGTATCAGTAGAAAGCCTCAAACCTGCCTTCATTGCTCCTCCCCGAGATGAACTACTGTGCAACCCAGCTGTTCTGGTACCTGCACCACATGCCCTGTGGTCACACCACTCCCTGCTTCATCTCGAGTAACACCCTCATCGGTGGATGCAGACACCCCTGTCCTGTTGCCTGCTACACCACTATTCACTCGCACTGGCAGACAAATAAAATGAAAATTCCGAGAGATTCCTGGTGCACCAGGCTATCGCGTGCGCAGTAAATGAGGCGGTGAGATGACTTCACTCTCTGAAACTCCAACGGCACTGCCTCCCTGTGTGCCAACTTGTGCCCAGGTGCTCACTACAGCTCCTGCTGTTTCCATCTTTGTCAAGAAATGGCCCAGCCATGCCTCCGCCCAGGCGGTCTGCCGCAGACTGAGTTAGTCACCACCCCCCAAAGTCCTTTGGGAGGACAGAAGTCAGATGAGGCACAACACACCATCAATCCACACTGTAGGCTCTACATTTTTTCAAAGTAGGGGTGCTTCTGTGGTGACTGCAATATCGACTAATTGATTAACTCTATTGAAATTATGCTGTACAAAATTCTTTGAGAGGTATAGGATGCCATCTTAAATTTGTGTTGAATGTATATGTATCTGTGCACCCCGCGAGTGTTTTGATGCTTAATAAAATTGTTTGCTGTGCTCTATCACACAGTTGTTCATTCTAGTTGAGGTAAAATAGCATCAATACGCACCCTCAGATGGTCAATATATTGACGGTTTGACAATATTATTGAATGTGTGAGGGTCTCCTTAGCATGGAAGAAAGAAGAATACCCAGTTGGGTTCAGATGTCGACAAAATTATGATTACTCAGTTGTTTCAGGGTATGTGGACTGCAGTATATGAGTCTTTGTATAGTGAGTGTATAAATTTCTGCCATAGCATTTTCCTCAAACTGGAGCTACAATTATGAATGTTACCTATGATCAATTGGAAGAATGAATCAATACAGTATGTTTCATTGTAGGATTGTTTTACTTTAACTTCGTTAAAAACTTACATGCTTCCTGACATTGTTTTAGGTTAAAGTCCATCCACAGGCTACGATCCATCTGCACAAATATCTGTGCTAATGTCTGTGGGTGCAGCAGATCGCTGCAAATGTGGTTTATTCATACCAAAGAGATTGCTTTCTCTATCTCTTTGGTTCACACAATGCAGTTCCAGTTTACTGACCACACACCATCTGTTGGTATAGAAAAGAAATTTCAGTGGCATGCGACTAAGTTCACATAACCTCATTTCACTTATTCATAAATGGAGTAGATTCTGTTATGATCTATGTTGACAATTTGTGTTGCAGAAAACATGCAACAGAAAAATCTATCTAAATGGTCTCGACAGTGGCTGCTTAGCCAAAGGCAGTTTTTGCACGTAAATTTGCTTCATGAGTTACAGGGTGAACCCAACGACTGTCGTAGTTATTTGCAGATGGATCTGGATATATGCAATTATCTTTTGATGCTCACAGCTCTTTGTATAATATGGAAAAAAAGTTTTATGAGGAAATCAATTTCCCCCTTCGAGCCCACAACAGTGAAGTTAAGCTTCCTGGCAACAGGAAAGGGCTGCCCTGTGCTTTTTAAACAATATACCCTGTCATCTATCAAGATATATGCAACTGCAAACGCGATGAAAACATTTTCAGTGCAAAATTTTTGGTATTTTTGGGAGTCCATATCTCAACTGTATGTTAAGTTGTTGTCTTGTCATATCTAGAAAGAATATTCATTGAGCTTCAAAAGCTATATTGCTTAATTTTTTACTCATGACTACTTACAGCTGAAAAGCATTGCTCAAAATCATTATTATTTATATACAGTATATATACTTGATTGTGAGATTAATGAGTAAACAAAGTGAAATCGTTGGAAAATCATTTTATGCCAGTCAAAATGTATGCGTAGTTGTGTACAAGTCTACTTCAAAGAAGAAGTAGAGAAAAACAAATGAAAGTCCAGAAAGTTAGAACTTTAAACACACTGTATGAGAGGAATAGTCCTATTCCACTACAGACTTAATAAATTGCTAATACATCTTGTTCTGATTTTGGGTAAATTTATTGCCTTCCTCATGATGATGTTGATGGAGCATTTATGAATTTAATTGTGTGTCACTCTGGAATCCAGCAATTGTCTTTAGTAGATGGCCAGTGGAAAGAATGGGCAGGACCATGGGGATACATAACGTGACCAAGGCATCTTTTTGTTTAAATGAAGTTTCACATACATTTCAGTACCACTAAGCATTGTCGTACATGCAAGGAACATAATGCCACAGCTGTCACGGTATAGTTGAAACAGTTGGAATTTCTTTGTCTGATTTAAATGCATGAACTGCAAATACTGCAGGGTCATTGGAAACTCTGCTTTCTCTGATCTCCTTTAAACCAATAGGCTTGAAAAGTTGATTTTCTGCTGTAAAGTTTCACTATGAGGGGAAAAAGATACCTTGTTAAGCCCTATGCTTCCCCTGGTCCAGACAGTTGCTTCCACTGGTTGTCTAGTAAAAATACTTGCTGGCTTCCAGTGGAACACATATTTAATATCATAAAAGCACCATCAATGCCATCATCATGAAGGCAATATATTTAGTCAGATAGACAGTATTGGCAATTTATTTAGGCTGAAGACTTATTTCAAGTTGTATATGCATTTAAAGTTCTAACTTTCTGTACTCTCAATTTTTTTGTTACAGATTATCACTTGAAATTGATTTGAACATAACTACACTTGTCTTTGAGCAATTTTCACTGATTCTACTTTCCATTTACCCATTAATGTCACATTCAGCATATATACTGTGTATGAAAAGTAATAACCTATAGTGATTTATCAAAAACTGAACTATATAGATTCTAAAGCTTAACAAATACTCTTTCTAGGTATTAAAAGACAAAAAACTTAAGGAACATACAGGGTGACAGTTATTGAACAATATGAAAAACAAAACGTAAATTAGTTACACACTACGGCATGCATACACTTTATTCAACACGTAAACATCACTACAAATCTTCAGATTTAGGTTTCGATACGTTCGATAGTCCTTCCATCATTGGCGATGATGAGCTGCAGACAAAAAGCAAAATTCTGCATGACCCACTGAAGTGTCAGAACATTGATGCTGTCAATGACCTCCTTAATGGCTGCTTTCAAATCAGCAATGGTTTTGGGGTTATTGCTGTACACCTTGTCTTTAATACATCCCCACAAAAAAAAAAAAGAGTTGCACATGTTCAGATCCTGAGAATATGGCGGACAATCAAGGCCCATAGCAGTGCCCTCTGGGTACCCTGGAGCCAGAATGTGGTCTCCAAAGTGCTCCTCTAGGACATCAAACACTCCCCTGCTTTGATGGGGTCAACCTCGATCTTGTATGAACAACATATTGTCGATATCAGGGTCACTTTGGATAATGGGGATGAAATCATCTTCCAAAACCTTCACCTCCCGTTCAGTAGTCACCGTGTCATCAAGGAATATTGCACCAATTATTCTGTGACTGGACATTGGACACCACATAGTCACCCATTGTAAGTGAAGAGATTTATCAATCACAAAGTGTGGATTCTCAGTCACCCAAAGCTCCATTTTGCCTTATTGACAAACCCATCCAAATGAAAGTAGGCTTTGTCTCTAAAATAAACCATACAGTGCATAGTAATTCCCATCAAGACTGCAGCCAACCATGAAGTTTGAACATCCTAATGCAAACCGTTCAGAAGTTATGACGATTTTATTTCATACAGTTCAATAATTGTCACCCTGTATGTTTGATATACCTCCCCCCCCCCCCCCCCCTCGGCAAAAAAAAAAAATAAAATAAAATTAAAAAAAAATAAAAAAATAAAAAAAAATTGTACTGAAGATGTTTTTATCAACTGTGTGGATCATATATTTTGATGGATGACAGAGGCTACTGCAGAAACAGCACAGGAAGACAAAAGAGCTTTGTGTCATATTACCAATTAATGGCTGAATCTGTCTATAAAATTATTGTCAGCAACAAAGTTGTATGTTAACCTAAATACAGTTTTGTCAATTTTGTCACAAAATGCATATAATCAAAATATGTAAATAAATAATTGGATCTTAGAAAAGTATCAGAAATAATTCAGTACTTCCTCTATTAACATATCACTTTATTTCTATGTAATTAAGAAACTATCCTGACATTTGCCTTACAACTCAGGGAAACCATGAGAACCCAGATTAGGGTTGAATATTAACATACTGTGATACAGTTCCATAGTGATAAGTTTCACAGTGTGTGAATTTAAAATTTCACTTCAGAGCACACTTAAAATCGCTGATCCCACATCACAGAAAACTACTGCTTTCCATCCCTCTGAACTCTGCTTCAAGCTGTAAAGATACTGAGGCAACACTGTTCACCGTGAAACTCATGAGGATGGGTATTAAGTTGGCAAGGATATTAGTATGAGAGATAATAAATATGTGAAATGTGACTAAATATTGAATGTTTAATATTATAAAAATAAAGTTTTAAACATAAAATGGCAACAGTCTTAAATACCATAAAACAGGAACAACATGCCTACATCATAAAACAGTTTCAAATTTAGTAGTGACTTCAAGATAAAAGAAAGTAATGGATGACACTACATGCCCCAAAAATTACGTAATAGAGCAGTTCTGCTCCAGAGAATGGCCTACTTCCCAATAAAATAGGCTTGTCAGTGAAAAAATGGTGTCATGAACAACTAGCTAGGGAACTTCATCAACTTGACCTTGTATTGTCTTGAGAAGAAACACATGAGCTAGATATCAACCCCAACAATCGATCTCCTTGCAAATTCGGGCCATTATGTAGATACTACCCAGGTATGGCCTTCTCATTGTACAGCTTTTAAACATTCACTCTGTAGTGTTTGTCACACTTCCCACTTCACTGCAGCTCCACAATCTCCAAATGCAAAGTACTATGCGTGGGGTTTAGTAAGGCTGCACTCACAGTGGCACCAATTACAGTCACCAGACACCTGAGATCACTCAATAACATTGGCTGGCAGCGTGGTCACAGCGCATCCGATCTCTTCATCAGTTTAATACAGATGCTATGCAGCACTTGTATCAAAGCACAGAGGCACTGTGGTATCAACTCCACCCTAACAGGTTAAAATCTAACCTACTTCATACACAGAAGTTTTACGAATATACGAGATGACGGGAGAAATGTTCTGTAACATACTTGATGTAATTCGTGGTGACCTTGAACAGCAAGTTATAAACACTCAGTTTCATTGAATTTACTTCAAGTTGTATGGACATACGTCAATTAACCTTCAACGCCTGTCATTTAGACACAAGTGAAAGACAAGCATAAAGTGCAGCATAAGATACTCTGAAAACCTAAAGCACTTAAAAGTGGAAATACATACTGTACACCACATTTGCAAATCATTCCATATTAACAGAATCACTACCGTACTGGCATAAAATGCCAGTAAGCAGTAATAACAATTTGTAGACAACTAATGACAACCTACCACAAAAAAAGATCCAGTACAATAGCTGTATGTGTAAAAGATACACCACCTTTTTTTACTTGAACAAATTATTTTTTGAGGTTATAATCTATACCAAAATTTTCCGATAAAGATTTTGTCTATTTGAGTTTTCGAATAAACCTGTGATTTTAATCCATAGATTCTGAACTATAATCCGCTGATATTTTCATCCTCAGGATGCCAGAAACTCACTATTTCTCGGACTAAACTTATTAGTTGTTCACATTCCATATTTGGTGTATGAGAATGTCGGTTAATTTAGCCAAAGAAAACAAACTGATCTAAATTTCATCGACTATTGTCTGAAGCCTGTATGTTCAGGAGATAGTATCAGCTATAGTGTGATCGCACACGTAGTGGCATACTGATTTGGAAAGATTGGCCATCTCTGGCTGACATCAGTCATCAGCGGAGTACTCGGATGTGGGAACCAGTGTGACCACTGCCTAACAGGTGTGTGTTCATGATGTCGGTTAATCCACAAGCTATTGTGCGACACCATCACGAGTGGTATAGAATGACAGCTAAACTGCAACAAGTAAATGTCGTCACCGGTACGCATCAAGATTTGTGATTATTGGATGAGCTTCTATATACCGTAAATGAAAGCATCACACTTTCCTTATGCTTTTCCTTATGTCTTCCAATTCGTTGCAGATATCATAGACAACTGCACCAATGTAGACCTGCTAGATATAGAAGAAAGTAGTGGGCTGACGTTCAGTGCATGTGTACAAGAGGATGAGGACAATAATGAAACTACTTTCTCACCAATGTCACACTTTTGTTGTATCAACGGGGCAGGGGTGTGCAGTCGAGGATGTCATGATCATGAGGGATGCTTTGACAATGTAAAATTGTTGAATACCACCTTGCCCATGCCCATAACAGAGGAATATATACAACATGCAGTTGCCTTTCAGAAAAGTGGAAAGAAGGAGAATCTATCTTGCAAGACACTCAAGAAGAGCTTTAAATTATTAAAAAAAGGAAGAGGGATCTGTATGTATGGAATAAATACTTCTAAAACCATGGTGCACATCGTCAAAAGGTTTCAAAAGTAAATATAATCTCTTTGGATAAATTTAACAATGCATGCAGCAGTAAGTTCATGATCCACGACGTTGACTTGCAGCAGTGGGGCATTCAAGCCGCAGTGGAGGTGGGCCTAATTAATTTCAAGGCATCTGCTGAGTGGGTTTAAACCTTCAAGGAGAAATATGGTATTGTGTCATGGAGGATAACAAAACAGCCACATAATGAAACAACCACAATTACTGCCAGCGAAAAAGTCGTCATCGCCACCATAGCTGTTATGGAAGTGGTCGGTACACAGAATGTTTGCCGTATGGATCAGAGTGGGTTTAATTTAGAAATGATGTCAGATTGAATGCTTGTGGAAAAAGGGACAAAAGATATCGTCACAACTACGCAGTCCATCAGTAATACGACTCATAGCTACACAGTAATGCCAATTATATCTGCAGATGGACATTTGCAGTCACTTTTGTTTATTGTTTTAAAAGAGCAACCAGACCACTTGGGTAGAATGTCAAACAAAATTTGTTTCACATGGATAATATTATAGTAGTTACCTCATATTCTGAAAAGTGAATAATGAATACTTAAAGTGGTGAGAAGAGCTGTTTTATAAAATCATCTGAGTTGATAAAAGATCAGTTTTAATGGTGGACTCATTTTCTTGCCACAAAATTTTGTCAGCGCATGAAGAACACAGAGTAGAAAACATGACCTGTACTGACAATACCACCAGGTGACAAGATACTGCCAATGACTAAATGTATTTGGATTCTGCATGTTCAAGGGGCTCATCTGGGAACACCATCCTGCAAATGCATTCGCTTCTTCACAAGCAATTATGCGCACCAGTGTTTAGGTCAGGTTTCGTAGAAGCGATGCGGAAACACCAGTGAGCACCCAGACTACTGTGAACATCGAGTGAAATACTATTTTGACACAGGTGAAGTGATATATTCATTGTGTCAAAGACCGTGATTTTTAAGGTGTAGTGAGTGTCAAAGACCTCTTAGCTTTGAGCATTTTTATTTTGTGCTTGATAATTGCAGTAGAAACAAATGAGACGATCTTTCAACATGTAGCACAGTGTAATTTAATTTTGGCAGTCAAGGATGTACGTTATTTTTTTGGATATGTAAAGCTGACACTATTAAGATGGAGTACAGTTGTAAGAGTTACTCTATGTAGGTTGCATTTCTTACTATTATTCCCTCTTCCACTTCCATAGCTCTTTACATTTCAATTATGATGGACTCGCTACAGTTACTTCAATGCACAGTACTTTATGTTCGGGTATTACGCAGTCATAGTGAAGTGGGGCACACGACAAACAACCCGAGCTCACGAATTTTCAGAAGCTATACATACCTGTGTAGTGTAAGCAAAATGGCCCAAATTTCCGCATGAGACTGATTACTATGGGTTGGAAGATATACGACGAACATCAACAAAAGCAAAACGAGGATAATGGAATGTAGTCGAATTAAGTCGGGTGATTCTCAAGGAATTAGATTAGGAAATGAGACACTTAAAGTAGTAAAGGAGTTTTGCTATTTGGGGAGCAAAATAACTGATGAAGGTCGAAGTAGAGAGGATATAAAATGTAGACTGGCAATGGCAAGGAAAGCATTTCTGAAGAAGAGAAATTTGTTTCCATCGAGTATAGGTTTAAGTGTCAGGAAGTCGTTTCTGAAAGTATTTGTATGGAGTGTAGCCATGTATGGAAGTGAAACATGGACGATAAATAGTTTGGATAAGAAGAGAATAGAAGCTTTCGAAATGTGGTGCTACAGAAGAATGCTGAAGATTAGATGGGTAGGTCACATAACTAATGAGGAGGTGTTGAATAGGATTGGGGAGAAGAGAAGTTTGTGGCACAACTTGACTAGAAGAAGGGATCAGTTGGTAGGACATGTTCTGAGGTATCAAGGGATCACCAGTTTAGTATTGGAGGGCAGCGTGGATGGTAAAAATCGTAGAGGGAGACCAAGAGATGAATACACTAAGCAGATTCAGAAGGATGTAGGTTGCAGTAGATACTGGGAGATGAAGAAGCTTGCACAGGATAGAGTAGCATGGAGAGCTGCATCAAACCAGTCTCAGGACTTTAAGACCACAACCACAACAACAACAACAACAACAACAGGGGCTGATATCTTTCTAATGTGTTTTCTTTTCTCTTTTCAAGAAAATATGACATCAAGTTGATGAAGTTCCCTTGTAAGCATAACAGGTTCACATACTGCTCATGTCACTCCCATGGTTATAAGCAGTGACACCAGAAGCTGAGCACTCCAAATATAATGCATTTCAAAACCTAATAGGTGCATGAAACAGAATAACTGCTTCACTTTATGGTGAATCTATACATTATACATACCAACAAGCAGCTCCATAACAAAAACTGTGTGCACCTAGATTTAGAGAAGGCTGCTTCAGCATTAAATAAATTGTAACATTACACCATTCTACAAATGGCAACTTAGAAAATCCTCTCACTCAAATGGAATCCACTTTGTTGTGCATAATGTGTGGTTATTTCAATGTACACTTCAGCAAAGACAGCACTAAGGGGAGAGAACACTGATCATAAAACTAACTGAGATGACTAGTTGATCCAATGATTTCTGACCATAGAGCACAAGTCATGGAATGTGGAAGAATGAACATAGTATACTGGTAAATTGAAAAAAAGAAGTATTGTACTATTACACAATCACGTCAAACCAGCAAATAATCCTAGCTCAAAAGGCAATATTCCACAGCAATTACTTACAAACTAAAAGGATTTAAAGAAAAGATGTATAAGTAAGTGTGGAGAAAAGTAATGATATGTACTTAGTTTTTGTACATGATTTTAACCTGTGGACAGTTCTCGTAGATGACAACATTGTACTCTAATGACTTTAATGCTATCCTGAAGATGTAGAGTGATGCAACAAAGGAATGGTTTGTTACACACAAAGCTATTGTAACAAATATCAATTATTAAACAATACAGCTAAACTGAATGGGTGAAGAGTAAAATGCACAAACGGATTAAAATTAATGTGTTACTGTAGTAGCAGAAAGAAATTACACTAAATTTCCAAAGCTAAATTATGAAGCAACAAGAAGTTCTCTTCGACTGCATTAAAAAGAATTTTACAGTGAAAAATTTGAAAAAAATATAAAGAATATACGTGATACAAAGTAACTATATATCGATATAATCAGATCCTGGTAAACCCATACAATATGCTGTGTACTTCCTGAGAGGCTTACCTTGTTCTGCCATGTGATTTACGACTTATTGCTGCTGTTCTTACTGCTGCTCCATCTCGTGTAGTGTGTGTGATATCGCAGTTTGAATTTCAAAGTTCCGCTTATCCCTCCATTTCCTTCCCTCACTCCTGCCCCAGTCTGTTTGGAGTGTGGCTGTGTACTACTGTCCCTTCTCATCTACTAGTTCATCTTCTGTAGTGTGTTTCTTTATCCCGTACTTTGATAGGGGAGGGGGTGGGGGGGGAGGATAGTAAGGTTCCTTTATTAGTAATGTTAAAAAATTTACTACTAAAATGAGAACTGATTTGAGGCAAAAATTGACAAACTTTCTGGTAATGTATGAAATACTAACGTTTAAATCAATTTGTAACATAGTTTTTACAGTAGAGACTGTATCTAGTACCATTAAAATCGGTACTATAACTGGAAAATTACACCTGGTTTGTGATTATTTAGTTTCCTAAGGAACCTGGAAGATATGAAATGGTGCATTAGGACAGCTTATTCACGATTCTCTTGTAACATATAGATATTTACTGAATAATGTAGTTCTTATTCATTAACAAAAAATATTAAATAAACACAAGAAGACCCGACCTTTTGCAGAAGGGCATCATATATCGACCCACCAAAGTGGAGTTTTGTTCACTATGCTTTCAGACGAATCAGTGAATGTGGAATGTAGGAAACCTATGTGGAATACCTACATTATTTAATGATTCAAATGAGCCACAACAACTGTAACTTAAGGAAAGACTGTGCAGATGTGGTAATAAATCACTAAAATCAATAAAACTGTTTTCCAGAACTGAGAAACCCAATTTCACAACTGTTGCTAAATCTGAGCCACAAACGGCAAGGATCTTCAACACATTCACTTTTGAAGCAGAAGTAATTACCTTAAAAAAATGTTCATGTATTAGAAAGCCCGGTGAAGTGTAAGAATGGGCGTATCATTAGAATCCACAGAAAATGTTTACCACTCAAGCAGAGTGCCTATCATAACAACAGAAATAAGGCTTTGCAGGCATGAAATGTGTTTATATTCTCTTGATTTCACTGAAATAAGATGCAAATATGGGCAAACGGAAAGCATTTATTCATGAACGAGCTGTAGCTTGTCACAGAACCAGTGCGATCTGGCTGTTTATACATGTATTTCACGGTAACTAATGTCTCTCGGTAACTTGCTAACACATGGAATGCAAAGTACAACTATTCCATTAACTAAGTAGGAAATAACTAAAAAAGCATTATCCTTATGATGCATGTGACAATCTGCTTTTTCGCCACTTGGAGCACTACTGTTGCTTCAGCTGTCAAACAGTAACAACTTTCACACTAGTCTCTGTTGTAACTGTGATTAGGTTATAAAAAAAATGTTTCTTTTTATAATGTCAAGTAATGAAAAGTAATAAGCTTATTAAATAGATTATGTAACAATTACACATCATTTTCTTTTTCTAGACTCCTGAAACAACTGGTGAATGGATGCAAGTGGCAAAGAAGTTTGAAGAAGATTGGTAATTTCCACACTGCATGGGGCACTGGATGGGAAGCACACTGTGAAGCAAGCTACAAATGACCATGGGAGCTACTATTATAATTACAAACGTTGTCATGGTATTGTTTTTTTGGCATGCGTAGGTGCAAATTAAAAGTTATGGTATATGAATGCAAGATGTGATGGAAGAGTTTCTGATGGTGGTGTGTTTATCACCTGTTCATTATCTTCAGCCCTGGAGCCTTCAGCCTTGATGTTCCTCTGCCTCATGCACTCCCAGACATAGAAAAGGCCACCTCTATATAATTGTAGCTGCTGACGCATTCACAATGAAATCATAATTAATGGAGCATTATCCTTTTCATAATCAACCAAGTACAAACAGAGTATTTAGTTATATATTGTCAAGGGCACAAAGAGTTGTTTAAAACTTTTTTGCCCACATTGCACTATAGTTCAGAGTATTGAGGTGTCCACTGATAGCACAGCCTGAGCAAACCATAACAACAGTTTCAGGTATATGTGCCCTACACAATTTCTTGATGGTTAGGAAAGGGGGCAATTATGCAAACAGATGCAATTTAGATACAGAGAAGGTACAGAATGGTGAAGTATTAGGGGGCTCATGGAGGAATGAAGAGCAACGAATACAAAATTAAATACCAATTCAAACAGGAAACTGTAATAGAAATTCTTGTGATACTTGAGCAGTTTGTGAAGAATTCATTAATTATATCACCACATGGTGAAGTAACTTGACAGTACAAATACATTTAAAATGTAGATTGCAGATTTGAAAATTTACTTCTTTCAATTTTATAAACTGTTGTAAGAAATGAAAGCAATCTTTTCTACTCCATAATCTATTTTTCTGGTTGTTTATAGAACTTTACACTGTAATCTAATCTTCATAGAGTGTGGCTGTATTTCATGTCAGTGACAACCAAGTTCGCTATTTTAATGTATTTTGTATTATTTGAATTAGCAATATATACTAGATTTCTCTATCATTATTGGAAATTACTGTATTTAGCATTTTAGTAAGATTCACCTGAGAAACATGGGAAGGGTTGACGCATGCATTACTTGGCAATTATTTTGTTTCAGATAGTCACAGCACATAAGCACTCAATTTAATTACAGAATAAGTAAAATGACAGGAAATGTGTATGGTAGACCTGTAACTGATATGCTACTAAATATTATTTCAATTTTGAACCAACTATATTTTGCACAGTACATTTACAACTTCCACAAGGAGTTATGTTGGACAAGAGAGGGACAACAACCTACCTTTCCTTCATATAAATAGTACAAATGGCTTGCTTCATCATAATATAAGTACTTGTTGATTAGTCAGTGCATTCACATTTCTCAGGCCACAAGTCAGTACAAGAGATTGGAACTTGTATTCTCAGTGAACACACAACTCAAAGGAAGTGAATGCTTCATTACATTTAGTAGTAATAAACAAATTCTCATATATAATTTGGCCCTAGAAAAATCCAGTGTAGCCCCCATTTAGCAATTTACATGTGACAGGATAGTCATAAATCACCAATTTAAATAGTTTTTCCACCTTCCCCATCATTTCTACAAGCTTATTCTTTTTAGGAGGGAAAAATACTTGTAATACTGAAAACCTTTCAAGAGAATCTATTAGGAGCAATACCTTAACTATCATAATGACCAAGTATCATTTAAAATAATTTTTTTACAATTATTTCTATGACGTATTATCAATATTCAATATAAGGAGCATGAACATAAAAATACAAATCTTCCTCTGTAAACAAAATACAAGATTCTACTACAAAAACTGATGAAAATATTGCATTTTGAAATTAGATAGGAGCTTGTCTATGACAGTCTGAGCTTCTGAATTCATATAACTTCTTTACATCATAACTGGAAAGTACTTGTCCTGCAACATATTCTGGAGATGCTTATTTATCTAGGTGAACTTCAGTTACACAAGATTACAAGGATTTGTATAGGGGTGGGTGTCAGTTCTTAACTATTCTGGACAATTTGTTAAGGAGTGACACATATCTGTACACATTTATGGCTAGAATTATATTGGCATGAGTATCAAGAAAATGATACCGTCTGAATCTTTAACAGAAAGGAAAAAAGGGACTTTTTCATACATTTTATCCTAACTTATCACATTTAAATTTGTAGGTACTTGTGAGATATGATTTTGATAAGCATTTTCTGTTCCTGTATGTGAAACTACTAATGCTGCACTGAACATTATGGGTTTGTTTTTCCTACTCATTCGCATTAACTTACATTTTTCTACATTTAGAGCTAGCTGCCAAATCATTTATGTATATAGAGAGCAATGGCAGTCCTATCACACTTCGCTGGCCTGAAAGGCCAAGCGGTCCTAGGCGCTACAGTCTGGAACAGCGTGACCACAACGGTCACAGGTTCAAATCCTGCCTCAGGCATGGATGTGTGTGATGTCCTTAGGTTAGTTAGGTTTAAGTAGTTCTTAGTTCTAGGGGACTGATGACCTCAGATGTTAAGTCCCATAGTGCTCAGAGCCATTTGAAGCTATCACATTTCTCTGGGGCACTCCTGATGATACCCTGGTCTCTGATGAACACTCACCATTGAGGACAACATACTAGATTCTGTTAGTTAAGAGGTCTTCGAGCCACTCTCATATCTGTGGACTTCAGTTAACCAATAACGTGTGCAACTGTTAACTTTCATGAGCTTGAAGAAACAACAAAATAATCACTTCTACTATGCCAGTAGTAGTAAAATGAAAAACGTGTTTCTGTAAAATACTTTCAACAAAATACTTATTACTTTACTTCTAAATGTATGAAAATAGTTACCTCTTACTTTAATGATTTTGAATAAGGGTTGTCATGTTGAATGGATGAAGGCCTCTTTATATTAGAACCAGGCTGCATAAAACACATAGGAAAATGTACACTATCCCAGTTTACAGCCTCAACGGGTGCGGGGCAAAGTCAGGACATGCGGGGACCAAGCAGCAATCGGTATTGTAATTGTCAACTGTCGAAGCTGCGTTGGTAAAGTACCGGAACTTCAAGCGCTGATAGAAAGCACCGAAGCTGAAATCGTTATAGGTACAGAAAGTTGGCTTAAGCCAGAGATAAATTCTAACGAAATTTTTACAAAGGTACAGACGGTGTTTAGAAAGGATAGATTGCATGCAACCGGTGGTGGAGTGTTCGTCGCTGTTAGTAGTAGTTTATCCTGTAGTGAAGTAGAAGTGGATAGTTCCTGTGAATTATTATGGGTGGAGGTTACACTAAACAACCGAACTAGGTTAATAATTGGCTCCTTTTACCGACCTCCCGACTCAGCAGCATTAGTGGCAGAACAACTGAGAGAAAATTTGGAATACATTTCACATAAATTTTCTCAGCATGTTATAGTCTTAGGTGGAGATTTCAATTTACCAGATATAGACTGGGACACTCAGATGTTTAGGACGGGTGGTAGGGACAGAGCATCGAGTGACATTATACTGAGTGCACTATCCGAAAATTACCTCGAGCAATTAAACAGAGAACCGATTCATGGAAATAACATCTTGGACCTACTGATAACAAACAGACCCGAACTTTTCGACTCTGTATGTACAGAACAGGGAATCAGTGATCATAAGGCCGTTGCAGCATCCCTGAATATGGAAGTTAATAGGAATATAAAAAAAGGGAGGAAGGTTTATCTGTTTAGCAGGAGTAATAGAAGGCAGATTTCAGACTACCTAACAGATCAAATCGAAAATTTCTGTTCCGACACTGACAATGTTGAGTGTTCATGGAAAAAGTTCAAGGCAATCGTAAAATGCGTTTTAGACAGGTACGTGCCGAGTAAAACTGTGAGGGACGGGAAAAACCCACCGTGGTACAACAACAAAGTTAGGAAACTACTGCGAAAGCAAAGAGAGCTCCACTCCAAGTTTAAATGCAGCCAAAACCTCTCAGACAAACAGAAGCTAAACGATGTCAAAGTTAGCGTAAGGAGGGCTATGCGTGAAGCGTTCATTGAATTCGAAAGTAAAATTCTAAGTACCGACTTGACAGAAAATCCTAGGAAGTTCTGGTCTTACGTTAAATCAGTAAGTGGCTCGAAACAGCATATCCAGACACTCCGGGATGATGATGGCATTGAAACAGAGGATGACACGCGTAAAGCTGAAATACTAAACACCTTTTTCCAAAGCTGTTTCACAGAGGAAGACCGCACTGCAGTTCCTTCTCTAAATCCTCGCACAAACGAAAAAATGGCTGACATCGAAATAAGTGTCCAAGGAATAGAAAAGCAACTGGAATCACTCAATAGAGGAAAGTCCACTGGACCTGACGGGATACCAATTCGATTCTACACAGAGTACGCGAAAGAACTTGCCCCCCTTCTAACAGCCGTGTACCGCAAGCCTCTAGAGGAACAGAGGGTTCCAAATGATTGGAAAAGAGCACAGATAGTCGCAGTCTTCAAGAAGGGTCGTCGAGCAGATGCGCAAAACTATAGACCTATATCTCTTACGTCGATCTCTTGTAGAATTTTAGAACATGTTTTTTGCTCGCGTATCATGTCATTTCTGGAAACCCAGAATCTACTATGTAGGAATCAACATGGATTCCGGAAACAGCGATCATGTGAGACCCAACTCGCCTTATTTGTTCATGAGACCCAGAAAATATTAGATACAGGCTCCCAGGTAGATGCTATTTTTCTTGACTTCCGGAAGGCGTTCGATACAGTTCCGCACTGTCGCCTGATAAACAAAGTAAGAGCCTACGGAATATCAGACCAGCTGTGTGGCTGGATTGAAGAGTTTTTAGCAAACAGAACACAGCATGTTGTTATCAATGGAGAGACGTCTACAGACGTTAAAGTAACCTCTGGCGTGCCACAGGGGAGTGTTATGGGACCATTGCTTTTCACAATATATATAAATGACTTAGTAGATAGTGTCGGAAGTTCCATGCGGCTTTTCGCGGATGATGCTGTAGTATACAGAGAAGTTGCAGCATTAGAAAATTGTAGCGAAATGCAGGAAGATCTGCAGCGGATAGGCACTTGGTGCAGGGAGTGGCAACTGACCCTTAACATAGACAAATGTAATGTATTGCGAATACATAGAAAGAAGGATCCTTTATTGTATGATTATATGATAGCGGAACAAACACTGGTAGCAGTTACTTCTGTAAAATATCTGGGAGTATGCGTGCGGAACGATTTGAAGTGGAATGATCATATAAAATTAATTGTTGGTAAGGCGGGTACCAGGTTGAGATTCATTGGGAGAGTGCTTAGAAAATGTAGTCCATCAACAAAGGAGGTGGCTTACAAAACACTCGTTCGACCTATACTTGAGTATTGCTCATCAGTGTGGGATCTGTACCAGGTCGGGTTGACGGAAGAGATTGAGAAGATCCAAAGAAGAGCGGCGCGTTTCGTTACCGGGTTATTTGGTAACCGTGATAGCGTTACGGAGATGTTTAATAAACTCAAGTGGCAGACTCTGCAAGAGAGGCGCTCTGCATCGCGGTGTAACTTGCTCACCAGGTTTCGAGAGGGTGCATTTCTGGATGAGGTATTGAATATATTGCTTCCCCCTACTTATACCTCCCGAGGAGATCACGAATGTAAAATTAGAGAGATTAGAGCGTGCACGGAGGCTTTCAGACAGTCGTTCTTCCCGCAAACCATACGCGACTGGAACAGGAAAGGGAGGTAATGACAGTGGCACGTAAAGTGCCCTCCGCCACACACCGTTGGGTGGCTTGCGGAGTATCAATGTGGATGTAGATGTAGATGTAGAAGCAGTAATTGTGTTCAAATCTTTAGTAAGTTCTAGTCACACACACAGTTACATAATATGAATGGATTTCCAAGGAAATTTTCATCAAATAGCAAACACTAAATATTTTTACACTTTGTATTGCACAAAAAATCACAAATATTTACCTTCTCCCTGTTTCAATACTACGTACCCAAATTTTAGATCTGGCCTTCTGATGGTCAACAAACTGCATCCATTCTACCTGCTCTTAACAATGGCTCCATGTAATAACTAGCATGTACGAGTAACTACATTATCCTCTTGACGTAATGTAGCTTGCATTCATACCTCTTGCTGCATGTGATGTAGACAATTTACTGAATGCTGGTAATCGGCATTTACAGCAGAAAATTTCCACAATAACTGCAATCTGATATTCGTCTTGCCTCAGGTTGTAGATCAGCCACGCTACTACAAGAGAACATGCCACAGTACTTACAAGCAATCTAATGTTACAATAACCAAATTTATTTCAAACACAAAATAAATCACACAGAGCAGTGCTCAGTCTTCTCCTGAGGTAATACATCTCGTTTCTTATTACTTTTGCTGTGGTCACTCTATTAACTGCTTGTAAGTTCTGACTTTACATAATGACCACCCTCATTAGGCATACTACAGACTGTGTCCATGTCTTGTGCACTCTGGCATACATTTAACTTTTCACATCTTCCACATCATCAGTACATCCCCTGCTCAGAGATACATAACAATTGATATTATTCAGTGTGAGATTAGAGAGTAGTCTTTACATTATCATTTCCTTTGATTCATCACTACAAAATTTCTATTGTTAAAATCAAAATCGTATACAATTGCACACAACTTGAATTTACAGGAAATAATTTAGGCAAAACATTGTTATAAAACATACAAGCAAAATTTGAATGTTTTGTTGTAACTTTAATGATAAATTAGGATAGACTCATTATAGCTTCAAGTAATCAAAACCAATATTTTGTTCATGTTAGGGACTTGACTTCCATTATATTAACTTGCCAACAACATCTCACACAAGTACCCCTTCTACAATCAAAATCATATAACGACAAAACCCTTGTAACATGGAACTAATAGTTCAAAAGACTTGCAGTAGTTTACAAAAAAACCTTTAGAGCTTAAAGGCAGTATTAGTAATAAAATAACCATTTCAAAAATATCTTAAAATATCAAATGCACTTTTAGTGGACAAGTCACTGCAACAATGCAGTCTGCCTTCGGTGGCCAGAGACAGTGGTCACATGTGTTAGTTGTGTCTGCATGAATGGGTGTGTGTATGTTTTCTTATTCAGAAGAGTCTTTTGGTTGAAAGATTACTTGTTTAGCAGTCTTTCTGTTGACTCAGCATCTTCACAATATTGTCAACAGTGAAGTGTGATATATCTTTAGACAGTTTTCTTTGTCCTGCCTTACAGCATCTTTTTTCCATTATACCAAATCTTATTGTGTTTCTGATTATTAAACTAATAAACTCTCCATTTGTTTCTGCAGAAAAATCTGAGGCTTTAGAGGCATGCTCGGAACTGAAAGTTGGCAGCACTGTCGCCTGCATCATTTCTCAGCTGGAGCCCCCGAAACAAGCATTTCAGAAATGGGTAAGCACAATGGTTCCAGAGCAAGCATCAAGGGAAAAGCACCAGTTCATACCACCACGCAGCTAGCAGAAAGCATTCAGATTCTGGCCACATAAGTGGCAGTCCTGCAAAACAAGCTACGTGCATCAGATGTAAAAACAAGCTGCGTGCATCAGACGTAAAATCCAGCTGTTGGCACTGGCAAGGCAACAGACAGTGTGAAGAGAGGTTATAATATGATAAGATTCATTTATACTGGTTCCATCCGAGGTTGAGAGACAAGGCACGCAAATGCATGGCATCATGTCAGTACCCAAACTCGTTCGACGAAATCTAAAAGGTGCACCAGGGCAGCACACAAGATTTATCAGGCACCCACCCCAATCCCCCTCTTCTGTAGCCATTGCATCATTCATCCCCAACTGTTCAATTAGGTATGTGTCCCGAGTTCAATGACAGCAGCACCAGAGGAGGCTACTGAATGTTGGATTACGTATAGCACACAGGAAACAACATGCAGGTGGACTGTAAGTTCGAGCCTGTTCCTAGGAGGGTGTTAGTGCACATGTAGTGCGAGAATTTTAACTTTGAAGAGACTGAAGAGATGCAATTCTACTGCCACAATCAAACAACAAGTAACTCAGAATGTGAAGGGCAACTTCTGAGAGTTGGATTTACAAATACTATAGACCAATTCAAACGACTGTTTGTGACAGACAGATGGTCAGTGAAGGACTGTTTGGTGACACAGACTTGAATATTGGTGAGTTGCCGAGAGATTTGTTTCACCAAGAGAGTACAGCGACACCTTTCCATTGAATGGCCATGAATTACAATTACAGAGTATAGTGTTAGTTCTCAGTTTACAATACCACTTAGCACGGAACTTTTTCACTGTGAACATTACAGAGCCCATCCTGGGGGTAGATTATTTTTTCAATATTTGAATTTTGTAGTGGACATCAGGAGGGGACTACTCTAAAAGGCATTGATCACAATCACTAGTCCCAACAAAGGGTGGTGCCACATTCTAAACAAATTCTTAGGTATTGTTTCTATGTCAGAGGCTAAGGCAACAGTTCACAATAAAACACATAATTTCATACACACCATGCCAGGACAACCATGCCACAGCCCTGAGAAGTTTGCAACAGTAAAAAATTATACAGACAGACACATCAGTAATGTGGTGAAAAGGCTTTCAGAAAGCCGATGGGCTTCACCTACGCACATGGTGAAGAAGTGCAGTGACACGTAAAGGCTGTGCATGACTATTGGGTATTAAATTCGAGGACAATTCTGGATCAGTATCCTGCACCAAATGTTACGGATGCAAACAATTCAGTGGTGGGTGCAACAATCTTCTCCATCGCATATTTCACCTGCGCATACTCATAAATTCCGGTGGCACTGTCTGACATAGCCAAGATGGCAGTCACCACACCCTTTGGGTTATTTGAATATTTTTGTGTCATTCACCAGGTCCTCTGTGGATTGGTTGGTTGGTTGATTTGGGGGAGGAGACCAAACAGTGAAGTCAGTGGTCCCATCCGGTTAGGGAAGGAAGTTGGCCGTGACCTTTCAAAGGAACCAATCTGGCATTTGCCTGGAGCAATTTAGGGAAAACCTAAATCAGGACGGCCGGACATGGGTTTTAACTGTCATCCTCCTGAATGTGAGTCCAGTATGCTAACAACTGTGCCACCTCACCCCATCCCTCCATGGACTCAGCTGCTTATTCTGTTATATGGATGACATTCTATACTGTACACAGTTGCAAGACTAGCATAAGAAACATCTACTGCAAGTTTTTACACAGCTGTGGGATGCCAGTGTAGTGGTGAACAATCACAAATGCATTTTCGGTCAGGCCAAAGTGAAATCCATGGATTTTGAGGTTTCACTGGGAGAGCTCGTACCACTTACAGAATAGCTGATGGCCGTTCAGGATGTTCCTAGGCCAAAAACATTCAAAGATCTAAGAAGATTCCTTGGAATGCTAAATTATTATTAGTGGCACTTACTCCAGGCTGTGATATTGCTGCCACCATTAACAAATCTGCACAAAGGAAAACACATGACGGGATCAGAAAAGGTATGTGGGAATCTGGAAGAAGGGACAGTGTTTGGGAAAGCAAGAGAGTATGCTGTGCAGGCAGTCCTGCTGGTGCGCCAGTAGTTTAAGGCACTGTTGACTCTCACGACTAACAAGTCAGATGGCTGTGGGGGCAATACTCCAACAATTCATCGAAGTGGCTTGGCAACCTTTATGTTTTTTTTTTTCCCCAACTACTTACAGATGTGCAAATGTCATGGAGTGCTACTGACAGAGAGCTCTATGCAGCAGTCCAGCACTTCAGAGATTTGATCGAAGGAAGAGCCTTCACAATTTATACAGACCATGCACTGATTACAGCACTATTCCAGAAAAGTGCCAAATGTCTTGCCTAGGTTGATTAGACAAGTGAACTACATATTGCAATTCACAACAGATGTTTGCCACATAAATGTTTGCCACATAAATGTGTGCCGCATAAGAGTCAGCAAAAACAGTTCTGACTTTCTATCAAGATATTGTGGAAGTGTGAAGACCATACAGTGGGGCAACATTACATGTGCATAAGCACTTGAACCACCAGAGATATGTAACCTGCAGGAGCAAGGACATTCCAAGCAAGTGATGACGCCATCAGGCCATTTAACTTTGTGGTGCGAGGTTTTGCATGGCATGACAAAAGTTTTCATAGCCAGGCTTTTTAGGTGTGGTGTTTTTGATACATTCCGTGGACTGTTGCATCCAGGATTACAAGCCACTGTATGGCTGCTGACTAAAAAGGTGCGTGGCTTGGAATCAATAAATACTGTCATAAATGGGCACGGCAGTGCGATCACTGCCAGAGGTGCAAAGTGAATCTGTACCAACAGGATCCATTGTCATGACTACAGAACTGTTTAGGCACATCCTTGTGTCTCTGGTCAGACCACTACCATACACCAATGACTACTGTTATTTGGTTACCACTGTAGACTGCTTCATGAGATGGCCTGAGGTGTGGCCTTCCCCTTCACTGACATCACTGCCACAACCATGGCAAGGGCACTATTCATTGGTTGGATTTCAGGATGGCACACACCAAACAATAATAACCCAAAGGAGCCAACAATTGGAGTCCACATTATTCCAGGAGCTGTTTCATCTGTGCGGCTGCATCAACATTCATATGAGTTCCAGCCAGCAATGAGGCAGTGGAAATATTCACCACAGTCAGACGGCAGTGCTGACGTGTAGTTAGGTTACATGGACTGAGGCTTTACTGACTGTGTTGTTAGGGTCACAGCCAGCCTTTAAAGAAGACATGGAACACACACAGGCACAGTTAGTTTATGGCACAATATTACATTTATCAGCCGAATTGATCTCAGACTAGCAGGCATGCATCTCTTCAATGGAGTCGGTATTTAGTTTGGCAGACAGTTCTGTGAGACTATGGGTGTCCTTTGGTCAACCGCTCCCAAGCCTCAAGGAGATAAACCCATTTTCGTGCACGGGCTTTGTGACGAATCTGTTAGCCCTCCCCTATCGCCTCCATACATGGAACCATTCAAAGTGCTGCAGCGGAGCCCACAAACTCAAGCTTTGCTGGAACAGGTATGAAGAATTTGTGCCTATCAAACAGATTAAAGAGACTCATCTGGATATGGACACTCGATGGACACCACCTCCATACCTCTGGGCCAGCTTCACCCAGCAGTCGACAACGCACATACAGTAGACACTGGTGACACCAGTTTGAATAGCAAGCATGGGATTGTAAAGCCAGCCATGCAGAAATTTCCACTGACCAGGACATGAGGCAGATGGGTTATCAAACGCCGATTCTGTGACATTCATGGGGCTGAAGGTCTTTTTTGTTTAAAAAAACGAAGGGGGGAAGGGGCTGCTGAGGTGGACTAGGTGTTGAAAATAGCAAGTTACTGCAACAGTGAAGTGTGATATATATTTTATATAGTTCTCTTTGTCTTGCCTTAGGCCACTTTTGTATTGTACAATCAAATCTTACTGTACCTGTCTGTGGTTATTAAAGGAGTGTGCACTATGTTTATCTGTGTCTGCCTACTGCATCTATTTCTCCAAGGATCATTCCTACACACTTAGAGGTTACAATGAACATAAGTTTGCATTATTGAATAACATTTTTCCTTTACTATATGTTGAATGTCCATTACTTTTGTCACTGTTCCTGATACCCCTTCAACAGTGAACTAGCCTGACAATCTACAAAACAATTCATCAAAGAGTTTCAAAAATGAATTTTTGTACTGACAGATTAAAAACTCTGTGCTGGACTATGTATCACGCCCAAGACCTTGTGTAGCTCAGTCAGTTGAGCATTTGCCCAGGAAACACAAAGGTCTCAGGTTTCATTCTTGGTCCAACACGCAGATTTTAATTTGTCAGGAAGTCTCACATCATAGTATCACTGAGCAAAAGTTTTCTAATTATTTAATTTCTGCTACACATCTACATTTACATAATTTGAACTATTACAGATGCAAAATGCAAACTCAGGCCTTCTACATGACAAGTAAATACAGGGTGAATCACCTAAAACTTTCATTGCAAATATTTTGGCAATGGAAGGCACCATTGATACACTGATTTCAGGGGCCCACCTTTGCAGCCTCTACACAGTACTATTAGTTTTAAATGTGTTTATTTACAATAGGTATAAATATTTCAATGGAAAAAAGCCTACTGACAGTACTACAACCAAAAGTACATAGAGTAAATTAGAATGTCAATCATATTTATTGCAGAAATCTAGAGCAATAGTTTATGAGATATCATAGTTTGAATATTGTAAAGTTGAACAGTTGTTTGAACCATGTGGTGGCTCAAATGAATGTGAATCAGACATGAGTGCATTTGTGCAGCCCTATTCAGATGTTAATACATCTCCAGAGGTGTCATGTTGTTAAATGCAACAATACCTAGGACAAACAAAGATGAATACAGTACCACTGTGGGGTCTGACATGTGAAGAAACACTCTACCATCAAAGCCTACACATGAGCACCACTGGTATCAGTAAAAGCTTGCAGTCTGCTATGCAAAGATTGCTGCAAATGTTCTAACATTTCAGTGGAAATTGCAGCACAGGAAGCAGCAATACGCCATTTCACATCTTCTGGTGTCATTGGTATGACCTTTTAGACAGTGTCTTTCAGGTTCTGCCACAGAAATGCCAGTGGCATCAAATCTGGGAAATGAGGCATCCAAGGTGCACGTCCTTCCTGTCCAGTCTCTCAATTCAGGAAACAATCCCTTAAGACACACAATCATAGCCATGCACTATGGACCAGATAGCTGTCATGTTGATATCACAGGTTCCTTCTAGTCTGAAGGGGAATGTCTTCTAACATCTGCAGAAGATGGTCCATTAGGAGGTGAGATACTTACGTAAATCCAGTGTTCCCTCTATGAATGACAGGCTTATCATGTGGTGGTGCACTATTTCACACCACACATTTAAACTCCGTGGATGCTGACATTCCACCAGACGAAGAAAATGGGGATTGTCAACAACCCAGTGGTGCATGCTTTTAAGGCTTGCTTGGCTATGATTAGTAAATGTTGCTTCATATATAAACAAGCAATATGACATGTACAGAGTATCATGTCTTAATGTCCATGTACAAAAGTTCACGATTCACAAAATCATTTCCATGCAGTGTTTTATGGAGAGATATCTGATATGGATGGAGTGTATTATGATGCAGAACGTGTAGTACATACACTTGCATGACTCATGTCACGTCCTCATGCAATTACATGGGAACTACTTTGCAGATCTACTCCTACAGCAACCACAACATTTATTTCACCCTCCTCTCCAGTCACACATTTCATTCTGTTACATATTTTAGGGGTTACACTACCACTTGTAGGTAATTGTCTGAAAAGGTTTACAAATAACTGTCACAATGGTTGAAATCTACTGAGATATTTTTCGATGAACATGATACACAAATGAACGGCATTCTACCTGCAGTCATCATAAACCATAAGCATGTCCACTTTTTCTGCACTGGAAAATGCCATCTTCCAAGCAGGTGACACTGCAATCAATATTGTTCGAAGAGGTTAACAAATAACTGTCACAATGGTTGACATCTACTGGAATAGTTTTTGATGAACATGGTATACGAACGAATCATAATCTTCCTATAATCACCAAAAACCATTAGTATGTCCACTATTTCACATTGGGAGATACCATCTTTCAAGCAAGTCATGCTGCATTCAGTATCACACAATAACTGGCAGGACTGTCACAATGCAATTACAGTGTACACACAACACAATGTAAACAAACACATCGTCACCTAGTATCTAAGGAACAGGATGGAACAACCAGCTGTTGGTGTTTACAATATTCACAAAGCTTGACTTGACTTGACTTAATTCCTTTGGCCCCTATGGGGGCATAGGGCATCCAGGAGAACTCGCCTCCGTCTCTGTCTTTGGCCATTTGCCTCAATTCTGCCCAGGTCTTGCCAACTCTTTTTGCTTCCCCTTCCACTGTCTTCTTCCATGTGCCCCTTGGTCTTCCTCTCTTCCTTGTTCCCTGGGGATTCCATTCCAATGCTTTTTTCTCGATGGCTCCATCTGGTTTTCTCAAGGTGTGTCCCAACCAGCCCCACTTTCTCTCTCGTATCTGGTCTTCTATAGGTATCTGGTTTGTTATTCGTCAGAGCTCCTCATTACATATTTTTTCTGGCCACCAGATATTCATGATGCGTTGAAGACATCTATTTATGAAGCTTTGTAACTGGGTTGTTATCTTTTTATCCATTTTCAGCTTTCACTGGCGTACAGGAGGACAGCCTTCACATTTGTATTAAAAAGACGGATTTTTGTTTTGTATGTGATATTTCTATTTTTCCATATTGGATACAATTTTATGAAGGCAGCATTTGCCTTTTTAATGTGGTTTTTCACGTCATCTCCAGCTCCACCATCTTCCGCCACTAAACCACCCAGATACAGGAATGAGTTGACAGTCTCCACTCACTGCTCACCTATTAACAGGGGCACCTCCATGTTCCCTGAATTTACTCTCATTTCCTTTGTTTTGCCTGCATTTATCTTGAGGCCAGCAGTCTCTGCATCTTCTTTCAGCAAGTTTAATTTAGCTTGCATATCAGTCAGCCTTGGAGCTAATAAAACTATGTCATCCGCAAAATCCAAATCCTCCAGACGTTCATGGATCCCCCACTGGATTCCTCGTCTCCTGCCTGCTGTGGCTCTTCTCATAACAGTCTACAATGAGTAGAAAAAGTGTTGGTGACAAAATGCAACCCTGCTGGACTCCAGTTGTTACTTTTATGGGCTCTGTCATATTTCCCTTGTGGAGTATGCAGCTTTCGTAGCCATCATATAGATCTTTTATGATGTTTAAGATCTTCTGTGGTATGCCATACTTCCGCAACACCTGCCAGAGCACTTTATGTTTCACAGAATCGAAGGCCTTTTGAAAATCAATGAATGCCAGGTACATGGTTGCTTGGAATTCTTTGCTTTGCTCTAAGATGATTCTAAGAGTGTTAATAAGATCAACACAGCTGTGTTGTGCCCTAAAACCGGCCTGTTCTTTAAGCAGTCGCTTTTCAAGGGATTCTTTAATTCTGTTTAAAATAATTCTGGTGAGGACCTTTGTAATACCATGCCGCTTGTTACAGTCTGACAAATTTCCCTTTTTTTGGGAGCTTTACCACCAAGCCATTTTTCCACTCCTTTGGAGATTTCTCTTCAAGCCAAATATGTTTCAGCAAAGGATGGAGCATTTTAACAGCACTTTCAATATCGGCTTTTAAGAGCTCCGGTGCTATGTTGTCTAGGCCTGGAGCCTTTGTATTTTTTAGTGTTTTCAAGGCAGTCCTAATTTCGTCCATTGTGGGCACTGCAAATTTATATCTTGATCTTCTTCGACTTCCTCTGGAACATCTCTTACCTGTTCCTCTTGGCTGTCTTCACAATTTAACAGTTCCCTGAAGTGCTCCTCCTATCTCTGTAGCTGTGCCTGTTGAGTTGTAAGCATCACACCATTCTTGTTCTTAACTGGTCCTTCAAGTCTGAAGTTCTTCATTGACAACCGTTTGGTAATGTTGTAGAGCTCTTTCATATTTTCTTGTCATGCTGCTTCTTCTGCTAATTTTGCTTGCTCATCTACCCATTTTCTTTTATCTCGACGTAGCAATGTTTTCACTTTTTTGTTCGCCTCCACGTATTCCTTATGCGCTTCGCTCTTCTGCGCTCTTGTCTTGCAAAAATTTAACTTAAGTTTTAGTTCTTTCCTGTGGCTGATTTCATTCCACGTAGCATCGGAGATCCATTCCTTCCTTTGATGCGCCTTAAATCCTAGGATTTTTTCTCCCACATCTAAATAACTGTCTTTGATTTTTTGCCAGCATGTTTCAATTCCCTCTTCCATAAAGTTTTCTTCAGAGAGGACCTGGAATCTGTTTTGTAGTTCAAGGGCAAATGTTTCTTTGATCTGTTGGTCTTTTAATCTTGCCACCTCTATTTCCTTGCACCTATGATTGAGCTTGGTCCTATTTGCCACTATCTTCAGTCTGAATTCTGCCAAAACTAGGTGGTGGTCACTTCCAACGTCTGCCCCTCTTCTATTTCTGATATCTAATAGAGAGAGTCAGAACTTGCGGCTTATGACTATGTGGTCTATTTGATTCTCGGTAACGTGGTCTGGAGAAACCCACATTATCCTATGGCAGTTACGATGTGGAAACAATGTGCCTCCAATGACTAGTCATGTTCAGCACATGTATTTATCAACAGTTCACCATTTACATTCCTGATCCCCATGCCATGCACGCCCATGATATGTTCAAGCCCTTCATTTTCTGAACCAACTTTTGCGTTCATGTCACCCATTAAAATTTTTATGTCCCTAGAATTTTTTTGTCTAAGGACTCCGTTAAGCTCTGTATAAAATGCATCTTTTAATTCTCCTTTAGCTATTTCAGTAGGTGCATAGCATTGAATTACAGAGACATATCGCACATTTGTTTTAAAGCGTGCGGTTATTATCCATTCTGAGACTGGTTTCCACTCCAGTAAGCTCTTCTTGCTACTTTTAGATAGTAACAGCCCAACACCATTCCTGTGCATCGCGTCCTCACCTGTCTGACCCACATACAGCAACACTCCACCATTTTGTGTTTGGAATTCCCCAGATTCTGGCCACCTTACTTCACTTAGTCCCAATATATCTAGTCGATAGTTCTCCATCTCTTTTTCAACCTGTCTTAGCCTCCCTGCCTCTCTCAACGTCCTTACATTCCAAAAACCGATACGGGTTTTCCTTTTCAGGCCAAAGGTCATATCCTTAAGATCCATCCGGCTGTTTCTCCTTTTAGTTTCTGTGATATGTGTTTTTTGGTGGTGCGGGTTATCAGCACACAGCCCCTGAGTGTCCTGGTGGGGCTGCCACCTCATGGCCTGGACACCTGCCAAGGTTTTATTTCAGGGCCTTACCCCTTAGATAGCTTGTCTTCACCACGACTACAGAACGCTATCCATCCCTTCGCAGTAAGGCCTATGTGCATCAACGTTGTCCTGGTTTCCAAGGATCTTCCGCTGTCCACATTAGGGGACTGTGTCTGCTGCCACACAATCACAAGGAGGAAAAGGAAAGGGAGGGAATGTATAAGATGGGACAGAACAGAAAAGGATAGGACAGGACACTAGACGGGATGTTGTGAGACACACTTTGTCTGGATCCTCTATGTAGACCTGTCCAGCTTGGGAGGCCCTGCCGGTAGTTACACCACCACCAGCATTCACAAAACAATAACTTGTAAACTACTTGAATTAGCTTCCTGCAAAACCACTGTAGACATTCTCATTTACACTACTTTTCGGATTTTATTGTCAATGGACACAGTCCCATTTAAAAATTTGTAACTGTTGCAAATAACTGTACTTTCATAAACGTCTCAAAATCTGTGTATAAGCTGCAAATACGCATGCAATTCAGTTCTGTGTAATCCGCATACTGATAGCACCTTCCATTTCCAAAATATTTGCAGTTCAAGTGTTAGGTCATCCACAAATTAAATAACGTAAGCATATCTACTGGTCCTAGGAACAATTATATATAAAAATAAAGAAAAAAAGGCCAAATTTGATGAAGTACAGAAAACCATGGAGTTTATACCAGAAATGGTATTTATGTACTTTACATATTACAAGAAACATTGGGCATGGCAAAAGTCAGTCCTGGAACTGAATTTTAACATTATATGGTACTTTTTAACTAACTACACATTCCAGTACAACTCTCCCACTGCACACATGCTTTTCTATCCTTTTAGACAAATAAAAGGACTCAAATATTAATCTTAAGCACGCTTGCCAGAATCTCCGAACAGCTGCACATCAATGCTATAAACAAGTTATTGAACAAAACTACAGCAACAGAGATTATCTTTTTTATATCCACTTTCGTCTGCTTACACATACAAAACATATGTGTCACAAAAAAATATGGATATTTATTGTGACAAAGGAGGACAGATTCACACACACAAATAAAACTCCCATGGCAAATCTCACAATAATGTTCAAACAATTAACTAAGTGCAAACTTTGTGTGCACACAACTAGTATGAGCATCTTTCATTATTTTATCTGAAGCTACATGTCTCTTAATTTATGAATGCAACTAGCATATGAATTTTGAGACAAAGAAATCCTTGCAAAAGATTTCCTTGATATGAGAATGTGCTACTAAATGGACATTAAGTACACCAATTCCAGTAAATAAATTATGAAGCACATTACACTGCCCTGATTATGCCCCAGAATGTACTAATAAATGGTACTTGACATCACGAAGGGTAGCAAAAGATTCGCCACAAACATCACATTTATGTGGCTTCATGCCAGGATGCAGTGCTTCCTCATGGTATTTGAGATAATCAGCTCTAGCAAACATTTTGCCACAAACATTACATTTATGTGACTTCACTTTAGAATGCAAAAGGATATGGCTTTTGAGATTATCAATTCTAGTAAACAATTTTTCACAAACATGACATTTGTGTGATTTCACCCCAAGATGCATTACTGCATGGGCATTGAGATTATGAACACGAGCAAACAATTTGCCACAAGTATCACATTTGTATGATTTCACTCCAGAATGCACTAAAGAATGATTCTTGAGATTATGAACTCTAGCAAACAGTTTGCCACAAACATCACATTTGTATGACTTTACTTTAGAATGCACTAATTTGTGATTTTTAAGATGATCACATCTTGCAAACATTTTGCCACAAACATCACATTTGTATGACTTTATTCCAGAATGCACTACAGCATGGGCTTGGAGACGAGAAGCATAAGCAAAGGATTTGCAACATTTGCCACATTTATGTGGCTTTGTGTGTACCGTGCATGTAGAAACTAATTTAGAGTTGTTTCGACAAAGGGAGTAGTTATCGGGTTCACTATAACAACTCTGTGATATATGATCAATGTTTGTAAACTGCCCACATGAACACATACCACTACATTTATGTAACCTCCTTGTGTCAGCAAGTGGGTGAGCAATTAGAGTCCTATCTTCCTCTTTTTTCATCATGTGCTTATTCAGACAATTATCACTGTGAAACACTTCACCACAACATCTACAAACATGTGATGGCACATCCACAGCATCAATATGAATGAACACATGCATTATGAGGCTGTATTTTGATGAAAATCTTTGTAGGCATGTACTACAGGTGAAGTCACCACAGTTATTCCCCATCATGCTCATATTACTTGCACTGCAGAAGGAAGAAGCACGTAGTTTCCATTGGACATTTGAGATGACCTGAAACATCACGATAATCAATCGAATCAAAATTTCATTTAATAACTGCTAGATAAATTGATGAAGATGTAGTTACACACGAACATAAAGGACAAAGCTGAAAATATTTATGCTGACTACTTAGGTGCAAGTTTTGTTGAAGGGTAGTAAATCATTTGGAAATTCACCGCTAAAAGTTTTCACTCAGTAACTGAAGCAGAGAAGATCTGTATGAGTGTTTAAAGAACTCCTTTTATGAAACATATTTATGATACTAATGTTTGTGGATAAATTACACCATTCCTGCATTAATTACTAATTCCAGTCTGAAAGAAATCTCCAAGAACATGGAATCAGTTGGATTTAGCTTTTGAAAGAGAAGAAGTTGTCAGAAATTAATGCTGCGCACATAACTCAAAATTATCAACAACTAAACTACTAGAATTTATTTGTTCTTACTTGTGCTAATATGAAAATAATGAGAGAAACAAATGCTCTAGTCTAAAGAAAAGGTACTGTTTCTACACATATTTATACACTGTCTATGTACTATCAAATGTAATAAAATCAATAATATTACTATAAAACATTATTGAAATAGTGTTCAACTATTTGATAAAATTCAGTTTTATATATGCCACCAAAATAATGCTATAAAACTTAATACCACTGCATGTAGCTTCGATATTTAATCATCCAGCAGATCTGAATATAATAAGAGTACACTTTTTTTCAAATTAAAGGACATAAATAATTTTACAATGTTAATATATCATTATTTATTTATTTAACCTGGCAAGATTAGGGCCATGAGGCCCTCTCTTACATCTAACCAGGCATTCTACTTATTTTACATTCATATGTTTTAGTAGGCATGTTAAACTACATCTAGTACAAAAAGTGAAATAAACAATTAGAAAGGTACACCTGGAAAAATACATACATATAGAGTTTATATTCGTAGATCATAAGTACTGTTATAATTAGACATTATTGAAGAGACAGATTTTATATAGGAGTGCTGGCAGCAGGGAGTATGAGGGAGACTCATGGTGAAGGGAGGAGAAGAATAGAGAGACATGATGAAACATAATTAAGGAAATATAAAGGAAAAGAAGATTGCGTGACTAATAGAGATAGATGAAGAGGAAGGCCTCTCAGGAGCAAGATAGGATATGCTAGCTTTGCTATTTGACAGATGAGAGGATTGGCCTTGTACATTAATTTTGTGGAGAACTTTATGAGGATGATAGTAGGAAATGCTTCAACTTCTTCTTGAAAGCAGCAGGAGATTGGATTTTGCGCAAGGTAAGGGGCAATTTGTTCCAGAGGTGGACAGCGGCAACTGAGAAGGAGTTTGCAAAAGTTTTTGTTTTGTGAGTGGGCACAGTTAGGATACCAAATAAGAGTGACCTCGTGTTTCGATTATGATGGCATGACAGGTTTTTAATCTCTGAAGCAAGGTACTGGGGTGCTTGCGCGACAAGGAGTTGGTGAAGTAGACATAGAGTGTGGTAGTCACGCAATTTGTCCGGCCGCAGCCACCCTAGCTCGGAGTATGAAGCACTAACATGATCATATCGGCGAATGTTGCAGGTGTAACGCACACAGGCATTCATGGTTAGCTCTAGCCGTCTTTTGTTTTCACTACTCATGCCTTGTTGAATCACGTCACAATAGTGGAGGTTCGGTAGAACGAGTGCTTGCACGAGCTGGCGTTTCAAGTGCTGTGGAAACATGTTCCGAAACTTTTTGAGAGCATAGAGACAAGCAGACGTCTTTCGGCACACTGTGACTGTATTCTCCGCCCAGTTGAGATGCTCATCCAAAGTTACACCCGAGTTCTTCACTGTTTTCTGATATGGTATTGGAGTACCGTCGAGCAGAATAGGAGGTAGCCGTTCGCGGAGATCTGAACTTATTAATTTCTGACTTGCGTCTTTTTTGTATTTAGTTTAAGCCCCAGGTTTTTCGCCCATGTCACTACTGAAGACAGATCATCATTCATCTGAGCGATTGCAGTGTTTACATCTTCAGGTCTGACACTTGGGTAGAGCTGGAGGTCGTCGGCATAGAAATGATATTTACAGGACAGAACCGACGAAATATCGTTGACATATAAAGAAAACAAAAGTGGTCCTAAGACTCATCCTTGTGGCACGCCCGAGGAAACATGTTTCCAGGAAGATTTTTCATTTACGCAGACAACACATTGCTGTCTGTCTTTTAAGTAGCTTTCAAACCATCTCATTGCACTATCAGAGAAATTAAGCTGTTGCATTTTTCCGAGCAATATGTCAAAGTTAACAGTGTCAAAAGCTTTGCTGAAGTCCAGTAGCGTCAATGTTGTTGACTTTCGATTGTCGATGGCATATTTCAGGTCATCAGTTACTTTAATTAGAGCAGTGTTAGTGCTGTGATGTTTACGGAAACCGGATTGAAATTTGTCATATAGGCTGAATTCATGCAAGTGTTCAGTGATTTGGTCATGAACAATATATTCAAGTGCTTTGGAAACAGCAGGCAGTATGCTAATTGGTCGGTAATCACTAGGCAGTTGCGGGTTTTCGATCTTAGGGATGGGTCAAATTATGCTTCTTTTCCATGCAGTGGGGTATATTCCGTTCACGAGGGAAAAATTAAATATGTCAGTTAAGACAGGTACTAAGATATCGGCAACATTCTTGATCATGGTTATACCGATACTGTCGTTGCCTATTGCATTAGAAGAGATTCTCATTATTGCTTTTCTTGCCGTATTTGTTGCTACATGTTTTAGATGGAAGGTATCGTTGTTAGTTATCCTGTTTGGGGATTCTTGTGGATGGTAATTATCAGCCGTGCGGGTATTCAGAGGTGCAGAGAAGAATTCATTTAATTCGTTAGCTGACACATGAAAAGTAGTTTCCGATTTTGCCTTTCTGACCCCCAAGCTACGGAGATTCTTCCATAGAGTCGTGGGCGTCAGATCGCTGCATACAAGGGAGCGAGTGTGCCTGATTTTAGCATTGCGAATGCATTGTTTCACTCTGTTCCATAGCTTTCTATATTCTTCGAAACGCTCGGGTTTCGGATCTGCCTTGAAACGCCTGTGGGCAGCATCCCTATTAGTCATCATTTGACGTAATTCAGCTGTCAGCCATGAAGCAGGAGATTTTCTTACACGGATTGTGCGCACAGGTGCATGTTTGTCATAGAGGGCAGTGAGTTTATCACCAAGTTCATTAATTTTGCCGTCGATGGAAGGTTCTCTGGTTATTTGATGCCATGAGATTTCTGAGCAATTGGTTGTTAGAGTGTCAAGGTCAATACGTTTCATGTTCCTACAAGTTACGTAACGCGATTTGATCCTTGGGGGCTGCACAGAGTAGGCCAGGAATATTACATCATGTGCTGAGAGGCCAGGGGCCGATGTTTGACCAACATCTTTTACTTTGTCAGTCTGTTTCGTTGCGATTAGATCTATAAGAGTATGACTGTGCGCCATATGGTGTGTAGGTTGTAATGGAAGAATGTTCATGCTATTGCAACTAAACAGTCTTCTTAGGTTTATTGCGGAGGGAGTGTCTCTTAGCAGGTCTATGTTCAAGTCACCCATTACGATGACATGTTCGTATTGACACTGAAGTGAATGTAATTCCGACTGGAAGGAACTCATTGAGCTTATTTTTGGCGGCTTGTACACGGCGCCAGTCAAGAATATCCGACTTTGTATATTTATTTCAATGAACATGAATTCAGCCTCTTTTTCTTCAGCAGGATTTGACGTACATAAGACTTTCGCATTGAGATCTGTTCGTATATACGCACCGACCCCGCCACCTCGCTTTTTTGATCTGTCTGCCCTAAGAAATGTGTACCCTGGGAGGTGAATTATGACAATATTATAAAAGGATAGATTCCTACTCACTATATAGAGGAGACACTGAGTTGCAACAGGCACAGCAGAAAGATTGCTATACATTTGAGCTTTCAGTCAAAAGGCCTTCTTGGTGTAAAGTACAGAACCCACATATTCACACAAGCACAACTCACACACTCATGACCACTGCCTTCAGCTACTGAGGCCAGCACACAGCAACTGTGCCTGACGTGTAAAGAAAGCTGCGGGTGGTGGGGGTAAAGAGGAAGCTGGGGTGAGAAGGGGTTGAGCAAAGATGCAGTGCTGGTTTTGGAAGCATGCTGCCACATGACAGGGACAGGGCGAGGCTGCTAGCTGCAGTCAGGTCTTTTCGTTTAGTGGGGGAGGAGGGGGGTGGCAGAGGAGCCAAAATAGAGAAGATAACTAGGGCAGATGGAAAAGACTAGTGGGTGTATTGGCAGAATAGAAGGCTGTGTAGTGCTTGAGTGGGGGCAGGGAAGGGAATACATTGGTGGAGGACATGGACTAGCACAGGTTCAGGCCTGGGGGTCTACCTGGGAATGTAGGATGTATTGCGCAGGTGGGAATTTTCCCTGCAGTTCGGAAAAGTTGGTGTTGATGGGAAGAACACAGATCGTGCAGGCTGTGAAACAGTCATTAAAGTGAAGCACGTTATGTTGGGCAGCATGTTTAGCAACTGTGGGGTGCAGCTGTCTCTTGGCCACTGTTTGACGGTTAGTCTTTCTTGCTGACAGACAGCTTGTTGGTGGTCATCTCCTTGTAGAAAGAAGCACAGTGGTTTTAGCTTTGTTTGCAGATCACATGATTGGTTTCACAGATAGCCCTGCCTGTGATGGGATAGGTGCTGCCTATAACTGGACTGGAGTAGGTGGTGGTGGGAGGATGTATTGGACAGGTCTTGTATGTAGGTCTATTGCAGGGATAGGGGCTATGAAGTAAGGGGTTGGGATCAAGGATGGTGTAGAGATGGGAAAGAATAATGTGTAAGTTCAGAGGGCAGCAAAATATCACTGTCGGAAGGATGGGAAGGATAGTGGGTAGAATATTTCTCATTTTAGGGCATGATGATGGTAGTAACAATACTGATGGAGAATGTGATTCAGTTGCTCCTGTTCTGAGTGGTACTGAGTCATGAGGGGAATGCTCCTTCGTGGCCAGACGGTGGGAATGTGGAAGGTCATATGTGACTGCAGAGAAAAGGCACAAGAGATCTGCTCCTGTACAAGCTTGGGCGGGTCATTTAGGTTCATGAAGGCCCCAGTCAGATCCTTGGTATATTTTGAGATGGACTCCTTGTCACTTGAGATGCGATGGCCATGGGTGGTTAGGCTCTATGGATGGGGTGGGTGTTAGCTGTTGAAGTGGGGGTTGGTGGTTGCTAGTTTTGACAAACTGATGTAGCCGTCTTTGAGGTGGAGGTCAACGTCAGGGAAGGTGGCTTGTTGGGTTGAGGATGACCTACTAGGTGAAGTCTGATACCAACAATTTCCTCCACCAATTCTCCACAGACCCTGTTCTGTTACCACGCACCCAGTTCATCAATGTTATTAGCATCTCCCTCTATACTAACATCCCTAATGTCTACAGCTTTGCTGCTACTGAACACTACCTTTCCCAATGTCCAAATGACTCCAAACCTGCAACCTCCTTCCTGGTCACAATAACCAATTATATTCTCACCCACAATTACTCCAACTTTGAAGGCATCACCTACAAACAAATCCATGGTAAGGCAATGGACACTTGTATGGCACCATCCAATGCCAAACTATTCCTGGACCATCTAGAAGATTCCTTCATAATCACATAGAACCCCAATGGCCCTCCCTGGTTCAAATTCATTGATGACATATTTGTGATCTGGACCAAGGGTGAGCACACATTATCCACATTCATCCAGAACCTCCCCCATTTGCTTCAACTGCTCCAACAAGCCACCATCCTCAATGTTGACTTCCACCTTGATGGTTACATCAGTACCTCTGTCCATATCAGACCTAACGACCACCCGCAATACATCCACTTCAACAGCTGCCACTCACTCCATATCAGGAAGTGCCTTCCATACAGAATAGCCACCTTTAGCATCTTTAGTGATGAGCAGTCCATCTCAAAATATACCAAGGACCTCTCTGAGGCCTTCACAGGTTGAAATTACCTTCCCAAGCTTGTACAGAAATAAATCTCCTGTGCCTTATCTCTCCAGTCACCCAGCATTCCCACTGTCTGGCCACAAAGGATTTTTCCCATTGTGACTCAGTAACACCTCAGGACTGGAGCAACTGAATCACATTCTCTGCCAGGGTTTCAACTACCTCTCATTGTGCCCTAAAATGAGGACTATCCTACCCACTATCCCTTCCATCCCTCTCACACAGTGTATTTCACTGCCCTCCCCCCCCCCCCCCCCCCCCCCCCGAATTTACACAATATCCCTGCCTGCCAATGCTCCACCCCTGCTCCCAACCCCCTGCTTCATGGCTCATATCCCCAAAAATGCCTAAATGCAAGACCTGTTCCACACATCCTCCCACCACCATCACCTACTCCAGTTTGGCCACATTCATCATCTACCCCATCAAATGTATGGCTACCTGTGAAACCAGTCATGCGATCTACAAGCTAAGCTGCCAGCCACGAAGCTGTGTTCTATGTGGGAATGAAAACTGACACGCTGTCTGTCCGCACAAATGGCCGCCGCTAAACTTTCGCTGAGAGACAGCTGGACAAGCCAGTTGCTGAGCATGGCACCCAACACAACATTCTTCATTTTAACGGCTGCTTCACAGCCTGTGCCATCTGGATACATCCTACCAACACCAGCTTCTCGGAACTGTGCAGGTGAGAACTCTTCATGCAATATATCCTACATTCCCATAAACCTCCTGGTCTTAAGCTTCATTAGTCATTGTCCTTCAACTATCAATCCCTTTTCCTGTTTCAACTCCAGCACTAACAGCCCTCTGTTCCACTAATGCATTGACAGTCTTTTTAATTCTCTTCTTTTCTGCTCCTCCCCACCCCCCCCCCCCCCCCCCCCACCATCCATATAATGTCCTGACTGTAGCTAGCAACCCTACCCTCCCCCCACATTGTCTCTGCATGCTTCTGCAAGCAGCACTGCAACTTTGCCCACCCCTACTCTGCTATTCTTTCCTATCTCCCTCTCCCTACCACAGCCTCCTCCTTACCCCCACCATCCAACAAATTGCTTCTCCCATTACGCACAGTTACTGCATTCAGTCTGGCCTCAGTGGCCAGAGACAGTGGTCATGTGTGTAAGAGTTGTGCATCTGTGAATGTGTGTTTTATGTCTTAGAAGGCCTTTTAGGTGAAAGGTCAAATGCACAGTAGTCTTTCTGTTGTGCCTGTCTGCAACTCAGTGTCCCCTCTATATTGTGAGTTGTTGTGTAATATTGTCATTGTGCCATCTTGGATTTTCCTTTGCTTAATACAGGTAAACAGTTTAAAATTTGAAACAATATATACCTAGCATCCCTTATTGAAAAGTAGGTGTAATATACAGTTAGTGGTATGGAGTGAAGCTGGTCCTTTAAAAAACAAAGATAATATACATCAGAACCGTGGTTCTATATATCAAAATTGGCTACTTTACACACTCAGTCACAAATTACCTAATTTATGGTAGGAAATTATCAAATGTGGAAATGTAACTGAAATGGCACTCAATGTTTCAATTACATAGAACTTTGTACATGTATCACAGGGTATATCACACTTTAAATGTTTGTAAGAAGTAGGTTTGAAATTCATGTGTGCAAGATTGGCCTATTTCTGTGTCTGTATTACACACACACACAAAACTAACATATAACGTATCATAATACAAACTGAACTGTTGTAACATTACAATTTAAGATTTTAATCAAATTGAACACAGTAAAAACAGTTCATGGTAGAATCGAAAAAATTTTCAGGCTGTAAAATCTTGTAGCCACCAGACTTCTTACAAAAAAAGATACTCATAAGCCCAAGCACACAGTTATTAAGTTATCCAACACACACTTGTACTTCATGCGGTAAGTATTATAGTGCACCATGTAAAAGACACAGAATTTAACATGGTCACTGATACAATAAACGTATAATGTTAGCATTATCATACTGACTTTCAGAGGATAATACATACGCAGATAAAGTCAATATTATTTATACAATGATACATTAACTGTTACATAAATTTGCATTGCAGAATATAACTGCCAAGTACGATTACATGGTCACATTATAACGCATTACACCCAGAACACAAACTTTTAATTGACTTTCCAGGCACTGTTTCAGGAAAATCAATTCATGTAATACACTAGGTACATAAAGCACTGCTAGGCATTGAAACTGTAGTACAATGCAAGAAATTTCAAACTTGAATGAAGCATAATTTATGCTTGGGCATGCACATCATTAGCATTTCAGTGCAAATGCACAAGGTATGGAGGAAAAATTATGCAGCACATGTCTCTCTTCTCACTCAGATATCAGAGACATTATGCCTCATGTAAGAAGAATAAATGTCTACTAGCATGTGTCATGATTTGATAGTGCCAGGGTTGTGGCCTGTTGCAGCTGTAACTTCTTGTTCTGTGATACTGATGATTAGAGACTGGATTATATGCATTTCCATGTTGCATATGCATTTGCATATTTGGTTCCTTTTCAACAGTTCTTGCATATTTTAACTAAAAACTAGTGATGCATATTTTCATTCTATGTTTACAGTATTATAGAAATTTAGATGGGAAGTCTTTAGCTCGATTTAGTTTTGATGTCTCACAGATTGACCGCGACCTAGAACTATGTGCTATCACTAACCCATAGGCCACTGCATAGTCAAATCATTGCAGAAGATGAACAAGAACAGGCAGACAGTCAATACTCCTGCGCCCACACCCCAGTTAATCCCCTCCATTGTCATACTGTATCCATCAGCAAAAATTAAACTACGCACACTTTTCGTCGCATGACCACTGCTTCACTTTAGCTTTCTATTTACTTGTACATAGCTGAATGCGTTTATGATGTGTAGTGTGTTGTTCGCCATGCCACCCAGAAAAAGAAATGTCATTTCGTGGATAGCTGGGCATCCTGGACCATTTACATATGATGGAATTGTTTTACATTGTCAAGTTTGCAAGAAAAACGTTTCATGCACAAAAAAAGTTTCAGATACACCAGCATGTCAAGACAAGTCTTCATATGGCAGGAATGCAGAAAAAAGGATCATGACAACAACATCTCACAGTAGCAAGTTGCAGTAGCAGTGATTTGGCTAAAGATAACCAAAAAAGTCTGTTACCATGGATCTATGAGAAGAATTCATTGCAAGCAACATTCCTCTTCACAAACTTACAAACCCAACCCTCAAAGGCTTTCTGCACAAATATTGCTTAAATCAAAATATACCACATGAATCAACACTGTCTAAAAATTACATACCTATAATTTACAAAAATGTTCTGGAAGAAATATACAATCAAGTGAAGGACGGCATTCTCTGGATTTCAGTTGACAAAACTACAGACACTTGTGGCCTTTACATTGCAAATTTAATTGTTGGTGCTTTAAAAGAAGAGCCTTCTTCTTCCTATTTAGTGGCCTGCAAAGAATTTGAAAAAGTAAATCATTCTACGATCGCCAGGTTTGTGAATGAGAGTATTAGAAAAATATTTCCAGAACCTTCTGCAGATGAAAGGGTGTCTGTGTTCATTTAAAATACTGCTCCCTGCATGATCAAAGCAAGAAAAGGCCTCTGAGTATTTTATGCCAATTTGATTCATGTGACTTGCTTTGCTTATGGAGTACATCGCCTTGCTGAAAAAGTATGTTCAATGTCTCTGAATGTAAATAAACCTCTCCCTCTGAAATCAGTAAAATAGTAAACTCACTGAAAAGTAAAAGCTCTTACGGAATTGATGGCATTTCCAGCAAGGTACTTAAAGCTTGTTCCCCACAGATAAGTAGGATTCGCAGCCACATATGTAATGGCTCTTTGGAGCAGGGTGTTTTCCCTGATAGACTGAAATATGCCACTGTAAAACCATTGCATAAAAAGGGGGATACGTCGGATGTCAACAACTACCGCCCAATCTCTCTTCTGACAGCTCTATCAAAACTTTTGAGAAAGTAATGTATTAAAGAGTAGCCTCCCATATTTGTAAAAATAAAGTACTAACAAAATGTCAGTTTGGTTTTCAGAAAGGCTTTTCAACAGAAAATGCTATATATGATTTCACTGATCAAATATTAAATGCTCTGAATAATCGGACATCACCTATTGGTATTTTTTGTGATCTCTCAATGGCCTTTGATTGTGTAAATCATGGAATTCTTTTAGATAAGCTAAATCACTATGGTTTGAGGGGGGCAGTGCACAAATGGTTTAATTCATACTTAACTGGAAGAATGCAGAAAGTTGAAATAAGTGGTACATGTAATGTTAAAACAACAGCTGATTCCTCAAACTGGGGGGCTATCAAGTACAGGGTACCACAGGGTTCGGTCTTAGGTCCTTTACTGTTCTTGATATACATTAATGACTTACCATTCCACATTGATGAAGATGCAAAGTTAGTTCTTTTTGCTGATGATACAAGTATAGTAATAACATCCAAAAACCAAGAACTAAGTGATGTAATTGTAAATGATGTTTTTCACAAAATTATTAAGTGGTTCTCAGCAAACGGACTCTCTTTAAATTTTGATAAAACACAGTATATACAGTTCCGTACAGTAAATGGCACAACTCCAGTAATAAATATAGACTTTGAACAGGAGTCTGTAGCTAAGGTAGAATTTCCAAAATTTTTAGGTGTGTCCATTGATGAGAGGTTAAACTGGAAGCAACACACTGATGGTCTGCTGAAACGTCTGAGTTCAGCTACGTATGCTATTAGGGTTATTGCAAATTTTGGTGATGAGAATCTCAGTAAATTAGATTACTATGCCTACTTTCATCCACTGCTTTCGTATGGCATCATATTCTGGGGTAATTCATCGTTGAGTAGAAAAGTACTCATTGCTCAAAAATGTGTAATCAAAATAACTGCTGGAGCTCATCCAAGATCATCCTGCAGACATCTATTTAAGGATCTAGGGATCCTCACAGTATATATATTCACTTATGAAATTTGTTGTTAATAATCCAACCCAGTTCAAAAGTAATAGCTATAACACCAGGAGAAAGGATGATCTTCACTATGCAGTGTTAAATCTGACTTTGGCACAGAAAGAGATAAATTATGCTGCCACAAAAGTCTTTGGTCACCTACCAAACAGCATCAAAAGCCTGACAGATAGCCAACTAACATTTAAAAATAAATTAAAAGAATTTCTAGAGGACAACACCTTCTACTCATTGGCTGAATTTTTAGATATAAAGTAAGGGGGGGGGGGGGGGGTTTAAACATTAGTGTCATGCAATATTTTGTGTAATGTAATATCTTGTACAGACATCTTTTATTAACCAGGACACGTTCCACATCATTACGAAGTGTCGTATTCATGATGTATGGAACAAGTATTAATTTAATTTAATCTAATCTAATCTAATCTGATCTGATCCACAACGAAAGTGTTTCTAAAGGTTCCTGCACGCATCAAGACCTAGTAAGAAAAATTACCACACTTGCCTTTATCTCCCAAACCAGTAGTAACTCGTTGGGGTATGTGGGCTGAAGCTGTGTTGTTTTGCAATGAACATTTCGAGGCCATTGGAGGGGTAGCAAACGACTTCAATCTAGTAGGCACTGCTCATGCAAGGTTGTTTACATCTTTGGGCAGGTCTAGTGACATCTCTAAACAGTTGAAGGGACTGTGTCTGTAATACAATATCTTCATGAGTTCTGGGAAGCAGGGTGCTGCAAAACTTCTTTGATGTCTGTATTATGAAATAAGTGAGGTATGGTTCTGGGTTCTCCAACTATAGGTATAGCTAACTTATTTATGGTAGGTTCTGATGAACCAGCTTAACATTCTGCCCCTATCCACACAACTTGGTTTTCTAGGTACGTGGACAACAAAGTTTTAATCATGGGATGTATAACCTCCATACATCTGAACATCAAATTTACTATGGAAGTAGAAACAGGAGACAAGCTGCCTTTTTGGACGTTTTTTGAAGTAAATTGAATGGACAACTGAGTCATACTGTGTACAGAAATCTGACACACACAAATTGTTATGTACACGAGTCGAGTTCCTACCATCCACTTCAAAAGCATTCTGTCCAGAACACTTCATTACACAGAGAACACAATTTCAGACTACTGTAAGGCTATAAATGGAGTGGCAAGGGAATAAATACATACAAGCCAAACTAGTACCAAGTCAAATAATATACCAATCATCTGAATGCATTAATTCTTCATACGCAGCAGTTGGTTCAGAACACAATTTATTACAATGGAAACTGCTCTTCTGCACATCAGAAATACAAACACTTAGGCTCTGGCTATTCATATACCTCCAAATTATTTCACTACATCTTGCCACTCCAGGGAACAACCACCTTTCGGTGCACTAGCTTCTATTCAACTCCATTACTCAAAGTTTACACTAGTGCAAAGATATAACAGCAATGCAAAACTCCTGAATGGTTGGTGCTCTACACCTTCTAGATATTTGATTATGAAAATCTTCTAAACACCATGAGCTGCACTTAAAATGTTTATTAGCCAAACCGGTTTCCAGGTGTACAACCCATCATCATCAGTGGCATCTGATACAGAGGAACAAACAACTATGTACATCAATTTCTCCAACATGGCAACTGTATATATAACAGCAGATACATAAGTCTGCTTACATTACGGATCTTTATATCAATGACATGCACGTAAGTTATAAATTCTTTGTGGTGTTCACTTTGATGTGCATCAAGAAAGCAAATAACTATGTGGATACCTAGAACCCAATTACAACCATGTCTATGTTAATATGATACGATATGAATTCAGTCCTAGCTCAGAGTATAAAGGTTGCTGTGTATGTTACTGCTGTCGTATCATAGGAAGGGACAATTTGTCGACACATCTGACATAACCGTCACATAGTGTAAACATGGAACTGACAGGTCAGAGAGTCTATACTATGCCTTTTGTTATTTCTAAGGTCATATTTATATACATCTGTGACTTGTATTCATATATGTAAAACACCATGTCTGCAAGGGTAGAATATACAGAAGGTATAATATGGAAAAATAATCCAACATATCATATCAAATTAGACAATTTTACATGTAGGATATGGAGAGATCCCAAACCAAAATTATTCACTTCAAACGTTGTTGAAATTTTGTATATACATCTTTTTCCATATCTCTGTTCATTAAATGTGATATATAAACCCGTATCAAAACACACCTGGACAACATGGCTCTCTTATGGAAGATGACCACAGTATTCTAAGTGGAAATACACTATGTGATCAAAAGTATCCGGATACCGCCAAAAACATACATTTTTCATATCAGGTGCATTGTGCTGCCACCTACTGCCAGGTACTCCTTATCGGCAACCTCAGTAGTCATTAGAGATCATGAGAGAGCAGAATGGGGCACTACGTGGAACTCAAATACTACGAATGTGGTCATGTGATTGTGTGTCACTTGTGTCATATGTCTGTACGCGTGATTTCCACATTCCTAAAAATCCCTAGGTCAACTGTTTCCGATGTGATAGTGAAGGGGAAATGTGAAGGAACACATACAGCACAAGCATACAGGCCGACCTCGTCTGTTGACTGACAGAGACCACCGACAGTTGAGGAGGGTCATAATGTGTAATAGGCAGACATCTATCCAGACCATCACACAGGAATTCCATACTGCATCAGGATCCACTGCAAGTACTATGACAGGCAGGAGGTGAGAAAACGGATTTCATGGTTGAGTGGTTGCTCATAAGCCACACATCATGCCGGTAAATGCCAAACAATGCCTCACTTAGTATAAGGAGCATAAGCACTGGACGATTGAACAGCGGAAAAACGTTGTGTGGAGTGACGAATCGCGGTACACAATGTGGCGATCCATGGCAGAGTGCGGGTATGGCGAATGCCCAGTGAATATCATCTGCCAGCATGTGTAGTGCCAATAGTAAAATTCAGAGGCAGTAGTGTTATAGTGTAATCATGTTTATCATGGATGGGGCTTGCACCCCTTGTTATTTTGCGTGGCACTATCACAGCACAGTCCTACATTGATGTTTTGAGCACCTTCTTGCTTCCCACTGTTGAAGTGCGATTCGGGGATGGCAACTGCATCTTTCAACACAATCGAGCACCTGTTCACAATGCACTTCCTGTGGCGGAGTGGTTACATGACAATAACATCCCTGTAATGGATTGGCCTGCACAGAGCCCTGACCTGAATCTTATCCTATAGAACACCTTTGGAATGTTTTGGAACGCCGACTTCATGCCAGGCCTCACCGACTGACATTGATACCTCTCCTCAGTGCGGCATTCCGTGAAGAATGGGCTGCCATTCCCCAAGAAACCTTCCAGCACCTGATGGAACTTTTGCCTGTGAGAGTGGAAGCTGTCATCAAGGCTAAGTTTGGGCCAATACCATAGTGAATTCCAGCATTACTGATGTAGGGTGCCATGAATTTGTAAGTCATTTTCAGCCAGGTGTCCGGATATTTTTTATCAGATAGTGTATCTACTATCAAAGCTTGCATGAAGGAGAATTTGCAAAGCTGCTACAAAGATTTTAGCATCCACAGGGTTATTTTCTCCAACATATACAAACTCTAGGAATTGATCAATGACAGGATATGGAATAAAGTGGTCTAACGAACTTATATGCAGAAATGAATGGTTTCCATGCTAGAGACCATTTATTCAGTCACACTTTGTTACAGAGACTGTGGTCTAAGATGCGCTATACCATGCAGCCAGTCATCTGCTAGATAGTAGGCAGAACCCCCATGGTATGGTGACAGTGAATCTTCAGCATCGGTGTAGCTGGAATGTATGGGCCGGGATAACTGGCAGCCATATTTTGGGACCAGTCTCCCTTCCACATCACCTAACAGGTCACAACTATCAGCGTTTCTTGTGGGTGATTTTGCCTCCTCTGCTGGAAGAACTGCCGTTGACAATTCGAAGGGTTATGTCGCTGCTACATGATGTTGTTCCAGCCCACTTCACTGTTAACATTCAGATTCATGTCAAAGGTGGTTTTTTTTTTTTTGTGGTTTTAGGGCGCACAACTTCAATGGTCATTAGCGCCCAGACTACGTGAGGAATGCACCGCGAGTCAAGTTTAAAACAGCAACGAAACGGAAAACACGATAAAAGACAGACTGACAGGCAGAGGATTAAAAAAGGAAAACAGCAGAATCAAATGTCCTTTGAAAGGGTCGTCAAATTGATAAAATGAAGAACGCGAGCAGCTGCTCGTGGGTCATCCGCTAAAATGTCTTCTACAGTACATGGCAGGCCAAGATCAAGACGCAGGGTGTTAAAATCCGGACAGACCGTTAAAATATGGCAGACCATCAGCAATTGCCCACAGGGGCAGAACGGCGCCGGCGCAACCGTCAGCAGATGGCGATGGCTGAACTGGCAGTGGCCAATTCGTAACCGGGCCAAAACTACCTCCTCCCGCCGAGAAGGGCGTGAGGAGGACGTCCAAGCCACGGGAAGAGGTTTCAGGGCCCGAAGTTTGTTGTCTGTAAGTGCAGCCCAATCGGCATGCCACTGCGACAAAATGCGCCGACAAATTACCCTGCTACAATCTGACGAAGGGACACAACAAGATGCTGTCCGAGGCTGGAGGACCGCAGCCTTGGCCGCGGCATCTGCAGCTTCGTTCCCAGGGATACCGACATGGCCAGGAACCCACATAAAGCTAACCGGAGAACCGACGTCCACCAGCTGCTGAAGAGAGCGTTGGATCCGGTGCACGAAAGGGTGAACCGGGTACGGATCACTGAGGCTCTGGATAGCACTCAGGGAATCGGAGCAGATGACATATGCAGAATGTCGGTGGCGGCAGATGTAAAGGACAGCCTGGTAGAGGGCAAAGAGCTCAGCTGTGAAGACCGAACAAAGGCCATGGAGCCGGTATTTGAAACTTTGTGCCCCGACAAGAAAGGAGCATCCAACCCCGTCATTGGTCTTAGAGCCATCTGTATAAATGAAGGTCATATTAATGAACTTCGAACGAAGTTCGATGAAACGGGAGTGGTAGACTGAACCGGGGGTAACCTCCTTCGGGAGCGAGCAGAGGTCAAGGTGGATGTCAAAGGTGTCTTCCCTAATCGACAGATCAGACAAGGGGGTCCAGTTGCATAGCCTGCTCATTCACCAGATCACAACCCTTGCAATTTCTGGTTATGGGGCCATCTAAAATGTATCGCATATGCATGGCCCATTCCAGATGTGGAGACACTGGAGCAGCATATTCACGCTGACTTTGACACTGTCTGGATGCAGCCTGGCTGATGCAAACATGTAGGACAGAACATGCTACGACACATTCACATGTGTTGAAGCACATGGAAGCCATTTTCAATATATACTGTAACAGTGGTTGCATGGTGCAGCGTGTACTAGACCGCAGTCTCTGTAACAATGTATGATCGAATAAATGGTCTCTAGTATGGAAACCATGCATTTCCAGACATACGCTCGTTAGGCCTTTTTTGTTCTGTATCCTCTCATCGATCAATCCCTAGAATTTGTACATGGTAGGAAAAAAATCACCTGGCATTTTTATTGAGACAGGCAAGCAGATCTGAAATCTCTATTAACCCCTGCAATGAGATCAAGTACTGTAGCAAAATGTCATGAATCCCTTGACAGACTAGGGGAAAGCAATGGGACACATCTGTTGTGGGTCCCTGGTCACTCAGGAGTAGTAGTAGTAGAAGGGTTTGGTGGGCGCACGACAGCAAGGTCTTCAGCGCCCGCTCTATATCATAGTGAGACGGGTGTCAAGAAAAAAAAACTCAGAACATTTACATAAAACGGAACATAAAACACGGGGAACAATCATTGAAAAATATGTGCTCACCCACACCGAAGCGTGGGATGAAGCAGGGCGTCAGCAGTAAAACTTGGAGAACACAGGAAGAAAAAGGTAGAGGGAGCTAAAACAATGTAGCAGATGGAAATGGCTGGCTGACCGCAAGGAAAAAGGGGAGGAGTCAGCCACTCTGCAATACACTAAAACCCCCAGCCTACAAGTTTAGGGCAGAGTCCAGACACATCACAAAACTTAAAAACCCTAGACACACACGTCTCATCGTTAGCTAAAACACAAGGCAGATCCCCATCAACTTGTGCTTCTCCCCTTGCATCAAGGTATAAAATGCAGTCTGTTAAAATGTGCCGGACAGAGATTGGCACACCACAAGCATCACAAAACGGAGGATCCTCCCGCCGTAACAAATAGCTATGCGTCAGAGGACAGTGCCCGATCCGAAGACGTGTGAGGACCACCTCTTCCTGCCTGAGCAGCCGGCAGGAGGAACGCCACGGCCGAGTGGTTGACTTTACCGACCGCAGTTTATTGGCCGTCACCGCCAGCCATTCGTCCTCCCACATCTCCATGCACTTCCTGTGGAGTGCAGCGATTACTGACTGCAAGGGGATAGGACACTGGACCACATCCTGCTCTCTGCAGGCTTCCTTGGCAGCCCGATTGGCCTGTACAGTTGGTCATGTATCAGCTGGACCATCTCCTCAGTCGGGTAGAGGTTCTGCAGTGCTTGTAAGGCACTAAGAGAATCAGAGCAGAGAAGAAATCGATCGCCCTGAACACGATGCATTTGCTCCAGTGCCTTCAGGATCGCGTGGAGCTCCGCTGCGAAAACGGTATATTCAGCAGGGAGGTGAATCCGGGTAACATGATCAGGGAACACCACAGAACAGCCAAGGAAATTCTCCTGTTTGGAGCCATCAGTATAAACAACAGTGAAACCGTGATGCACATCTAAAATGTTAAAAAACAGAGATTGGAACGTAAAATCTGGTGTGCCATCTTTCTGAAAATTAGTCAAATCGAAAATAAGTTTGGGTCTCCGGAGGAGCCAAGGTGGAGATCTGCTCCAACCGCGACGTAAAACACGAAGACCAGCCATAGACATCGCACCGAGGCAATCCTGTGCGCGAATCCCATAGGGCTGCGTCGCACGTTGCCGGTTATGAAACAAACGTGCCAGAGGAGGCTGAGCAACGGTATGATATGCAGGGGTGTATGGTGTGGACAAAGTTTTATACGCCTGGCGCACTGTAAGTAGCCGTCGCCGCATATGAAGTGCGGTTCACCAGCCTCTGCACAGAGGCTTGGTATGGGGCTAGTTTGGAATGCCCCAGTGGCCAGCCGAAGCCCTTCATGGTGGACAATGTCCAAAATCTTATAGTAAGAAGGCCTCGCAGACCCATACACCGTGCACCCATAATCGAGCCAAGATCGCACAAACGCCCTGTAAAACTGGAGCAGACAAGTCCTGTCAGCTCCCCATGTACTGTGGCTAAGACATTTTAAAATACTTAAAACCTGAAGCGACCGCCGTTTCAAGTCTTTAAGATGAGGTAACCACGTGAGCCTTGAGTCAAAAATGAGCCACAGAAATCTCACCGTGTCTTTAAAAGTAAGACTAGTGTCCCTCAACCGCAACTCAGGAAAGGTTAAAATCGAATGAGAACAGTTAAAAAGAACACAGACAGACTTCTCGGTGGAAAACTGAAAACCACTCTTCTGCGCCCAGTCATCCAAACGCCTAATCGTAAGTTGCAACTGACGAGTTGTCGTTGCAAGGCTTGAAGAAGAGCAAAACAACGAGAAATCATCCACAAACAAAGAACACTGGACAGGACTTTTCACTATGGACGTAATGCTATTAATAGCGATGGCAAAGAGAGTCACACTTAAAACGCTACCCTGAGGGACACCATTCTCCTGCTCAAAGCGATCAGACAGGACGTCACCAATTCGGTATCTAAAATATCGTGGCGAGAGGAAAGACTGAATAAAAAGAGGAAGACAACCACGAAAACCCCATTCGTGAAGCTGTTCCAGGACGAGACGCCTCCAAGTGGTATCGTAGGCCTTCTCGATGTCGAAAAATACACCTAGAAGGTGATGACGGCGGAGGAAAGCTTGTTGTATAGCCGCCTCCAGGAGGGCAAGGTTGTCGAAGGTCACTCAGGAATTAACAGCAATGAACAGCTGACAGACTGGCCAGCACAGATGTAATGATGCCATTTATTGGACTGGCACCTGTCCTAATTATCACTAGGGTGAAGGTAATGCAAAACTATGTAGCTAGATCATGCGGCAGCATGCAGAATACTGGAATATGATTAAAAAAAAATCAAAAACATGGCAAGGTAATGATTGCAAAGTCCTGTAATCCTAGCTTGAAGAAGAAACAGATTAAACTCATGGTAGAGCTCATGACTCACTTAGGGAACTTCTTAAGAAATGCCTACACATGATGAATGTAGATGAAGAAGCCCCTAAGTATTTGCTATGTGGTGAGGAGGATGAAACCCCACCACATCTCATCTTCCAATACAAAGCTCTGTAGGGCAATAGACAGAATATTTGGGTTGGTAGAGCATGAAGAAATAGTGTCTCACAAGGAACTAGGAAAGGGTCTCCTACTACTTCTTAATGGTACCAGTTGATTTTACTAAAATCACAGGGAACCAAAATGTGCAATAAACACAGTTTTGGTGCATGCAACAGTGAGCTAAGACCACTGCTGTTTCTGTCTCCCTGCATTGATAAAATAAAACTGAGATGCATATACCTCACATCCCCCTGCCAGCTTCTTTTTCAAATTTGGCAACAAAAAAAAAGTTGAAAAACACCAAAATCAAGAACATGCAAAACAACTTGCAAGCAATGAAATTAGTCTCAAATAACTAGTAACTTAAACTAACTTTGCAGATGCTCTGTTTAACAACACCACACACAACTCATTAATTGCTTCGTATTAAGATATCATCTTACACAAATTTAGATGTACATTTACTAACCAAAACTCATTGTACTCAAGTGACTAAGGGTCCTCTGATTTCTACACACACAAAATAGACAAAAACAATGAAATATTAACCACCAAACCATACACAACTGGACATAAGACATCGATCACTTAATGACTGAACTGCATAACAGCCATATTATCAGTCACCTCAGTCTTTAGTTTGAATCAGTCCACAAAAAATAGTAGGAACATTCACAGGCAAGCACAATATATGAAAGGCTCCCTTGTTGCAGACTTGCAGTCACACACACACTGAAAAACTTCTAGCATGCTGGAGTAGCTGTGGGTCAACAACTTCTGTTAATTAGTAGAAAAAAAAAATGTTCAAAGTTGCAAATTTTATGTTTTTATCCACTCGAGTTTTGAGCTGAGAGCAATTTTCAGCTCATTTAAAATACTCAAAAATGATATTTCTGAAGATGCGAAAACAATGTCAATGTGCAACAAACAGTTACAGTGCATATAGGTAATTCTGCACATTTTTGACATGGTTTTCATGTCTCTGGAAATACCATTTTTGACTACGTTATGATGATTTGAGAATGTGTCTCAGCCTGAAACTAGTCATCAAGTTAATAAAAAAAGTAAAATTTGCAATTTTGGAGTGGGTTTTTGCTATATTGGTTATTTTTATTGTCATGAGTGAAAGTGGCTTCATCAGTAAACAGTATCAGTGGGATTACATGGTGATTTCCAGTTAGATAATGACAAAATTCCAACTGTATTCCTTCATCCCTTCTCGGGGGTGTTGAATCTGCTGTGAAAGATAATGACTGAAGCTTTTCATAAGTAATGTCAGCCATATTCATACATATGGGAGATAGAAATGTATACAAATTCTGTGTGTACTCGTTGAAGGACGGGATAATCCTATGGAACCCATCTGGGTCACTTTGGGTGGCTTGTTATTTATACTAATTACATGACCTGTCGATAGATATTTAGATATCTTGTGCTACATACCTCCACAAACCTACCAACAAACAGTTGAATACCAGAATCAGAGATATACTTCACTCCGAAGACAGAAAAGAAAGCTATTAAGCAGGTGGTCATAATGTCTTGGTTCATAAGTGTAGCAGCAAAATTTGCGTCACCTGAAGAGGACGTCCGAATTGCTCATTGAAGTACTGCATGCGAAATGGAAACAACAATTTGCCAGAACACTCTGAAGTACACCACTGTGAGTGTTGTTGTTGTTGTTGTTGTTGTTGTTGTTGTTGATGATGATGATGATGATGATGATGGGGGTGGTTGGTTTGTGAAGCATTCAACTGCACAATCACCAGTGCCCCGTACGAAGTACCAATTTTTACACAGTCCAATTTTCTTACACAGTCCACTCTAGCCATGGTCACGAATGGTGATGATGAAATGATGAGAACACAAACACCCAGTCCCCAGGCAGAGAAAATCTCCCAACTTGGCCAGGAATCAAACCCGGGACCCTATGATCTAAAGGCAGCAACGTTAGCCACTAGACCACGAGCTGTGGACGTGAGTGTCATTGTTACAAGGGTGTTCAAAAAGTTTTGCACACTTGTCTCAAAGTTTTTTATTTTTTGCAGGAGGAGAACGAAATATTTTGGAATATTTAGCTATAAGTTGGTATATAAAAGTATTTTCTTTTATTTACAGGTGAAGTAAATGTCAGGTTGCGACAACGGTCGGTGATGGAGTTCCTCTTCAAGACTGGCGATGACTCTGCCACATTGATTCACAAGAAGTTGCTTCCTGTTTATGGGGAGGACACAGTGGATCGCAGCAGTATCCAGTGGTGGTTGCAGAGGTTTAGAGAAGGTGATTTCTCTCTACTGGACAATCCACGATGCGGTAGACCATCGACGGCAGTGAGTGATGTGAATAAGGAGACCACTGATCAAATCATCCAAAATGACAGATGTTTTATGACACGGCATGCCATCAAGACCCACAGACCACAGTTTCAGGGTCAGCTCATCAGACTACACCAGGGCAATGCCACACCCCATACACCCCTTATGACGCAGGAGAAAATCAGGAAAATGGGTTGGAAAATTGTTCCTCATCCTCCCTACAGTCCTGACTTGGCTCCGTCTGATGTTTACCTCTTTGGTCATCTGAAGGCCCATCTGCACGGTAAAATATGGTATAGTGAGAAAGACCTTATTTCCTGTGTCAAGCGATGGTGTAAAAGTCAATTCCCAGAATTTTACCAAACTGCATTTCAATCATGGACAGAATGTTGGGCCAGATGCGTCACAGCTGATGGAGGCTACACTGAGTAGGCTCAATGTGTAGCTAAATGTTCCCAGTATGTTCACAAAAAAAATTTCATTCTCCTTCTACAAAAAAAATTGGAGATGAGTGTGCAAAACTTTTTGAACGCCATTTCTATTTACAAACTTCCAGCATGCTGGAGTAGCTGTGGGTCAGCAACTTCTTTTAATCAGTACAACAAAAAACCAGTCCAAAGCTGCAAAATTCACTTTTTTTTATTCACTTGATGATTGGTTTTGGGCCACAACCCATTTTAAAACTCAACTATATTACGATGATTTGAAAATGGGTCTCAGCCCAAAACTAGTCATCGAGTGAATAAAAAAGGTGACATTTGTAACTGTGGACTGGTTTTTTGCTGTACTGACTTATATTAGAGGCATTGTTGGAATGCTGCTCACTGTCTGTCATGGTATGGCGGAAACAACCCGTGCACCATCTGCATGTTGGCACATTTGCGAGGGTCACTCCAAAAGAAATGCACACTATTTTTGTAAAAATACACTTTTCATTCTGCATGTGTGAAAGTTTTGCAGTGTGTAGATACATCCTTCCCACTTGTTTTCAAACTTAGTTCAACCTGTTCCCGTGAGTAGCGCCGTCACAGCATGTCTTCAAGATGGTTGCTACACTTGACGTTCGTCAGAAGCAACGTGTTGTCATAGAATTCTTGTGCTGTGAAAACGAGACAGTGGGAAACATCCACAAGAGGTTGAAAAAGGTGTATGGAGATGCTGCTGTTGATCGCAGTACAGTTAGTCGGTGGGCAAGCAGGTTATGTGATGGCACGGCAATATTGAGGATTGTCCTCGCAGCGGAAGGCCTCGTACTGCACACACTCCCGACAATGTGCAGAGAGTTAACGAATTGGTGACTGCTGACAGACACATCACAGTGAACGAACTGTCACACTACGATGGGATAGGGGAAGGAAGTGTTTACAGAATACTGAAAGTGTTGGCGTTAAAAAAGGTTTGTGCCAGGTGGGTTCCCAGGATGTTGACAGTGGCTCACAAAGAAACAAGAAAAATGGCATGCAGAGAACTTTTGGAACAGTACGAGAATGGTGGAGATGAATTTCTTGGAAGAATTGTGACAGGTGATGAAACATCGCTCCATCATTTTTCACCAGAGACGAAGAGGCAATCAATGGAGTGGCATCATGAAAATTCACCCAAGAAAAAAAAAATCAAAACCACACCTTCTGCTGGAAAAGTTATGGCTACAGTGTTTTTCGATTCCGAAGAACTCTTGCTTGTGGACATCATGCCGCGTGGAAACACCATAAATTCTGATGCATATGTGATGACACTGAAGAAACTTCAAGCTCGACTGAGTCATGTTCGACCACATCGGCAAAAGCAGGATGTTTTGCTGTTGCACAACAATGCACGGCCACATGTCAGTCAAAAAACTATGGAAGCAATCACAAAACTCAGATGGACAACACTGAAACACCCATCTTACAGTCCAGACTTGGCTCCATGTGACTATCATCTCTTTGGGAAACTGAAAGACTCTCTCCGTGGAACAAGGTTTGAAGATGGTGACTCCATTGTGCTCGCTGCCAAACAGTGGCTCCAACAGGTTGGTCCAGAATTTTACCGTGTAGGTATGCAGGTGCTGGTTCCAAGATGCCGTAAGGCAGTTGAGAGGGATGGAAATTGTGGGGAGAAATGAAAATATTTTTCCTAAAGGATGTATCTACACACTGTAAAACTTTCAAACATCTAGAATAAAAGATGGATTTAAAAAAAAAATAGTGTGCATTTCTTTTGGAGTGACCCTCATAGTTTGGTCTGGTCAACAAATAATAGCAGTTAGTGGGACACAAGCCCTGGAGGTCGACACTCCCTCCCCACACTGGATGTTAGCAGCAGCTGCAACATCTCAAGGATTGGGGCAAAATAAGAGAGCATTTGCTTACTTTTAAAGAAAATAGTAGAAGCCGGCCTTGGGGAAGATCAGTTTGGGTTCCAGAGAAATATTGGCACACATGAGGCAATACTGACCCTACGGCTTATCCTAGAAGCTAGATTAAGGAAAGGCAAATCTACGTTGCTAACATTTGTAGACTTAGAGAAAGCGTTTGACAATGTTGACTGGAATACTCTCTTTCAAATTTTGAAGGTGGCAGGGGTAAAATATAGGGAGCAAAAGGCTATTTACAATTTGTATAGAAACCAAATCGCAGTTATAAGAGTTGAGGGGCATGAAAGGGAAGCAGTGGTTGGGAAGGGAGTGAGACAGGGTTGTAGCCTCTCCCCGATGTTATTCAATCTGTATATCGAGCAAGCAGTGAAGGAAACAAAAGAAAAATTCGGATTAGGTGTTAAAATCCATGGAGAAGAAATAAAAACTTTGAGGTTCACCAATGTCATTGTAATTCTGTCAGAGACAGCAAAGGACTTGGAAGAGCAGTTGAACGGAATGGACAGTGTCTTGAAAGGAGGGTATAAGATGAATATCAGCACAAGCAAAACGAGAATAATGGAATGTAGTCTAATTAAGTCGGGTGATACTGAGGGAATTGGATTAGGAAATGAGAGGAGTTTTGCTATTTGGGGAGCAAAATAACTGACGATGGTCGAAGTAGAGGGGATATAAAATGTAGACTGGCAATGGCAAGGAAAGCGTTTCTGAAGAAGAGAAATTTGTTAACATGAAATATAGATTTAAGTGTCAGGAAGTCGTTTCTGAAAGTATTGGTATGGAGCGTAGCCATGTACGGAAGTGAAACATGGACGATAAATAGTTTACATAAGAAGAGAATAGGAGCTTTCGAAATGTGGTGCTACAGATGAATGCTGAAGATTAGATGGGTAGATCACATAACTAATGAGGAGGTGTTGAATAGGATTGGGGAGAAGAGAAGTTTGTGGTACAACTTGGCTAGAAGAAGGGATCGGTTGGTAGGACATGTTCAGAGGCATCAAGGGATCACCAATTTAGTATTGGAGGGCAGCGTAGAAGGTAAAAATCACAGAGGGAGACCAAGAGATGAATACACCAAGCAGATTCAGAAGGATGTAGGTTGCAGTAGGTACTGGGAGATGAAGAAGCTTGCACAGGATAGAGTAGCATGGAGAGCTGCATCAAACCAGTCTCAGGACTGAAGACCACAACAACAGCAACAACAAAGAAAATAAAACTATAGAGAACACAGAAGCACCTATGAGAACATTTTGCAATGCAGTAGAAGACCAGGGGAAGCAGGCACAAATGGATTACGTGTCACTGCAATTTGAAACAGCATCCAGAAGAAAAAGAAAATCTGAATGAAGAAGAGGAAAGTGTCCAGAAAATCACAGAGAGTGATACCAAAACCATAGAAAATTGTGACTCCAGTGGTGGTGAGGTTGGCTGCCCAGAGCTGTGCTGGTGTCTGGATTTCCTGTTTCTGTTGACACCTGACACACTGTAAACTTGAAGAAAAACAATCAGCATCTATGTGTCAGCTCAGAGAAAGCATTTTGAACAGTGGGAAACTAAGTTATACTTGTAAAGTGTTTTTTGACATACAACTGTATCCCGGCTGTCTCTGCAGCACTATTAAGCTTGCAGTCTGTCTTTCTTCTTCTTTCTACTGTTCTTCCTGATGTATTTGATTTCTTCTCTGCACCTGTGTCAAGGTTATGAAATAACTAAGTACTCCATCTCACTTGGCTTTCCCATTTCATCTTCACTTCCTTCCTCACCATACCTTTTCTCTGTTCATTTTCCTGTTATGGTATTTGGTTTTGGTATTGCTCTCTGTGATTTTCTGGGCAGTTTCCTCTTCCTCAGTGGGTATTTCTTCCTCTTCTAGGTGCTGCAGTATGACACACAATCCATTTGTTCCTGGTTCCCCTGGCCCTTTCCTAGCATAGTGCAATACATTCTTATAAATGCTTCTGTGTTCTCTATAGTTTTCTTCTCTTTATACCTAAGCATATGTTCTCTTTTGCCCCCTCAATACTTTCGGCATTGTCACTAAAACTGATCTCTACTCTATATTCCATATCCAGCCTGTACCTAACATGCCATCCACACATGAATTTGGTGCTAATAAGATCTTCATAGTATACATTTCTTCCTCTACTTTGGTTAGACTATCATCCTCTGCTTGTATATACTGTTTTCTTTTAAACAATGTTGCTGACTTAAATCTGTGCTCATGTGGATTTGTTCACTTTGTATCTGCTGGTGCTTCAGTTTGGTCTTGTTTTTGTAGCGCTCTATCCAGTTCAGAAGTTCCTACTTGACTGTCAGTTTCTAAAGCCTCACATTTATCTGTATCTTCTAGTGGCTTGCGTAACATTAGTTCCAAACATTTTTCAGATTCTTCCTAGCATCAGGCCTCTTTTTCCTCTTGATCTTTCTTCTATTTTTTCGTCAATGTCCTGAAGAAGGCATGTCACTGCATTTAACATTACCTCCAGTTGCATTCATGATGGGTATTTTTTAATAGTTTAATTGTAACATTTTGGCCACACACATAAAGAACAGCTCTAACACAATTCAGATTGAATCATCACCCTTTATTCCACACACCAGAAATATGACTGTTTCATTCAACAGTTATACTGCAGCACTTTGTCACAAAACATTCAGTCATCTTAAACTACTACTGTTGCATTGTGCACCTTCTACAATGTAGACTGCTGTTTATGGTGTTTTTGTAATTTCTTCTGTCATCCTATTTATGCAATTCACCATTTGAAAATTCCGTTCTGATTTGGCCATGTGGTCCACTATGTTGCGCACTCCACTTGATAATACAGTGTTCAAACATTGTGAATCATCTTGAAAAAAACGATTTATTGAGAAATAGTCAACACGGATTTAGTAAATCTTGTTTTTCTGAAACACAACTAGCTCTTTATTCTCACAAAGTAATGAATGCTACCAACAGGAGATATCAAATTGTTTCTATATGTTTTGATTTCCAGAAGGCTTTTGAAACATCCTCATGAGGGACTGGCTTCCAACACTACTCCTCACGAGGGACTTCTAATTAAATCGTGTGTCTACAGAAAGTTGTCTTGGTTGTGTGACTGGATTTGTGATTTCTTGTCAGAAAGGTCAGAATTTGTAATAATTGATGGAAAGTTATCAAGTACAACGGAAGTAATATCTGGCATTCCCCAAGGTCCTCTGTTGTTCCTGATCTACATAAAAAATTTTGGAGACAATCTTGAGTAGTTCTCTTAGATTGTGTGCATTGCTGCCATTTATCACTATGTAAAGTCATCAGACGATCAAAATGAAGTGTAAAATGATTTAGACAAGATATCTGCATAGAGCAAAAAGTGGCAACTAAGTCTAAATCATGAAAATTGTGACGTCATCCACATGAGCACTAAAAAGAACTCACTACATTTCTGTTACATGATAAATTACACAAAGGTAAAGGCTGTAAACTCAACTAAATACTTAGGGAATACAATTACGAATAACTTAAATTGGAACAATCACACAGATCATGTCATGTGGAAAGCAAACCAAAGACTGCAATTTATTGACAGAACACTTAGAAACTTAACAGGTCTACTAAAGAGACTGCTTACACAACACGTCTGCTCTATTCTGGAGTACTACTGTGTGGTGTGGGATCCACATCAGATACACTGAAAAAGTTCAGAGAAGGACTGCTTGTTTTTTACTATTGCAAAGTAGAGGAAAGAGTGCCACAGATATGATACTTGAAGTAGGATGGTAGTCATTATAAGAAAGGCAGTTTTCGCTGCAGCAGCAACTTATCATGAAATTTCAATCACCAATTTTCTTCTCAGAGTGTGGAAATACTTTGTGAGTGCCTACCTACATAGGGAGAAATTATCATCAGAATAAAATAAAACAAATCAGAGCTGACATGGAAAGATTGAAGTGTTAATTTTTCCTGCATTTTATTCAAGACTGGAATGGTGGAGAAGTAGCTTAAAGGTGGTTCGATGAACCCTCTGACAGGCAGTTAAATGTGAATTGCAGAGTAATCATGTAGATGTAGATGTAGATGTAGATGTGCTAGGTGCCACAGAGGCTCACAAACCACAGATTTGTTTCAAGAGCCATCCACCCCATCACACTTTTGAAGATCTTTAGGTCGAGATTTCTTGTAGAGCTCTTAATCCTTTTGCAGCTTAAGAGGAAATCTCCGCTCCTGGGATACTTAATGACCCACAGCTCTGTATGGTTGTCTCCAAAGTATGCATGAAGCTTATGGTTACTGAGGACTACTGACTAGCACCAGCCCACAGCCGTCACTGTCCAGGTTGCTAGCCATGCTTGCCACTTGAAACTATCCAGGAGGCACATGTAATTTACAAAAATTGTTCACACAATAACCATTAACTGCCACAACTACAATATGAGAAGGATTTTGACATATATGTGAATACTTACATTACTGTCAGTTGTGTCGATCCCTAAATCTAGGTCTGGTTCCTCTTTAATGCAGCTAGTGAACTCTGAGACTGCTAATGGCTCTTCAGGAACCTGGAAAAAGCAAAGTAAATGGAGGTAATTGAAGCTATAAGCACATTCCCTCATGCGTCATGAAGGCAGTTCGAAAATTTCATGGAATCACCACCAGATGTCAGGGCCAGTGCAACGAAGTTCCCACATACCAAAAGGTCATCTTTTATGTGTAAACAGGTGACACATCAGTGCCCTGGGTAGAGATCTGTGATGCAGACATCTCTCTGCTGCTGTGCTTGTTTAGTAGTTTGTGAAGATGGAAAGAAATCAAAATTCAAGCCATGATTATGTTTGAAGAATGACATTTTTCCACCAGACTGAAGAACTTTCAATTTTTCACATTATCAGTTTCAGGCATTATCAATTCTCAAGTGTGTCTCTAGTAACATATCATCATCATTAATTTAAAATTAATGATGACAATGTAGCTATGTGTGTTACTAGAGACACATTTGAGAATGGACAATGCCCAAAACCAGTAGTATGAAAAATAAAGAAACTTATATACAGTCTGTTGAAAAAATATTGTTCTTCAAATTTATTGATGCTGTAAAGCCCACACAGAAGAAAATGAGAAAGTGATTTAAGTACATTGTAAAGAAAGGTAAGTAAGCAAGGGAAATTCACGCCGATTTTCAGAACACATTGGGGGACTCTGCTCCTGAATATTCAACTATTACCAAGTGGACAAATTAGTTTAAATTTTATTGGGAGAGCTTAGATGATAATCTGTGTAGTGGTCAGCCAAGATGAGCCACTATGCAAGATCACCAACTGAAATTGCGAGAAACTGCTGAAGCTCTATGGATGTCATCTGAATAGGCATATCATATTTTTACAGTGGAACTGGATATGAGAAATTTATGTGCTAGATGGGTGTTCCAACTATCAACACATGATGAGAAATGCATCAGAATGCAAATGTTCAAACAATGTTTGACCTATTTTCAGTGCAAGCAAAAAGATTTTTTCCAACAGTCTATAACCACAGATGAAACTTGGATCCAGAGACAAAACATGTTGATGAACCACGACCAAAGACAGAAAAGGCAATACAGTTGGCTGGAAAAGCAATGGTATCAGTTTCTGAGATGCAAAAGAGGTCCTGCACACAGATTATATTCTCAGTGGTTAAACAATTGGAGGACACTACTATGCTAACCTCCTGGCCAACTGCAACAACAGATATGGGGGGGGGGGAAACAAATTTTGCAAGGAAGAAAGTCACTTTTCATCAAAACAGAACTTACACAAATCTCGTTGCCACAGCAAAAGAACATGAACTGACAATGAGAGATCCCCAAGGGTGGGATCCACTTTTTGAAACCATCTATACAGTGATGTAGGTTAAGGTCCAAGGTATCACACCCTGCTTTCATTTACCCTGATGGACCCTAGTTTGAGAGCAATCCAAAAACAAAAAACAAAAAATCATAATTTAATAAAATAGGAGCCTTTGCACAGACTAGTGGTGTAGTATAATGGTTAAGGTGGTTTCCTCATATGCAGAAGATTATGGGTTCAAATCTCATCAAATGCTTTGAAATTTTTTATTTTTTTATCTTTATCAGAATGATTTTTACTCAGGTAACTAGTTTTAATGTAATGTTTCTATTTATATTTCTAATTCACATAATTTTAATCATACTACCCATTATCCTAGACTGCCAATCTGTGACGCTACAGTTTTTAAAGTCCTAGGGCCTCACAGGAAATTATGAAATATTTTTTTGTTGATTACTCAGAAACGAGGGCTCACTGCGATGAATGGCTACAGTGTGTGATACTTGGCACCCTAATCTTCACAACCATACAGATTGTTTCAAAAAGTAAATCCCACCCTTGAGGACCTCTCCTTGTAAGATATGAACCCTTGCCACACCCACCTTATTTGGCTGATTTGGCTCTATCAGACTTCCATTTCTCCCAAGCTCCAAATTTTCTTGTGGATGAAGATTCTCTTCAAACAAAGAATTGACAGCCAAAGTTCATGGATATTTTGCAGACCTGGAAGAATCTAATTTTTGAGATTGGATTAAGTGAATGGAATGTAACTTGACCATGAGCATTAGTGTACAAGTAGAATTCATTTACAAATAGAATAGTTTTACTTATGTAAGTAGTTTCTGCTGTATTGCTGTATTTCATTCCAAGAACTTTTTTACTATCCTTGTACTACACTCTCATTTCATAGGAAGAGGATGAGACACAATTATCATAGGAAAAAACAATATAAAGATATGATTCCAGCATTATTACAACTTCTTTTCAGCAATTCTGCATCTTTACCTGAGGACAGCCTGTTCTTTTGTCTAAAATCTTTGTACATTCTTAAGGCATCCTCACATGGAATGTGAAAGCTAATGAGGACATAGAGAGGAATGAGTTTTGTGATTCCACTGGGCTGAATTCAGTATGCTACAAAATATGAACTACAATGATGCAAGATCAGTTTCTGCATCACAGGCTGTACTACTAATCTGATGCTGTATTGCAAATATGGTAAACTCAAGCTAAAGGGCTAGATACTTTTTGTGTGAAAATTTACGGACTACGGAAATTTCCTGTTTCAGAGCACTGTCACATTAAATAGAAAGTGACCCAGAACTCCATCAACAAAATTTCAGAGGTGGTTCAAGGATACCTTCTGAGTGTTTTGGTACAACAGACCCACGGTCTCCAATTGCTCATTACAGAGTATTACACTAAAGTGACAAAAGTCATGGGATACCTCTTAATATTGTGTCGGACCTCCTTTTGCCCAACTTAGTGCAGCTACTCAACATGATATGGATGCAGAAAGTCCCTGGATGTCCCCTGCATAAATACTGAGTCATGCAGCCCCTACAGCCATCCATAAGTTGAGTGTTGCAGGTGAAGCATTTTGTGCACAAACTGACCTCTCAATTACATCCCATAAATGTTTGATAGGATTAATGCCAGGTGATCTGGGTGGTAAAATCATTAGGGTGCACAAACTCCATGAACGGCTGCAAATGGTCTCCAAGTATCTGAACACTGGTCCAATTGGACCAGAGGATCCAGTCCATTCCGTGTAAACGTAGCCCACACAATTATGGAGCCACCATCAGGTTTCACAGTGCCTTGTTGACAACTAACCGTACTTACTCGAATGTAAGCCGCACTTTTTTTCCGGTTTTCGCATTTCAAAAAACTGCCTGCAGCTTAGAATCGAGTGCAAAGTAAGCAGACGTTCTGAAAAATGTTGGTAGGTGCCGCCACAAGTGTAACTTCTGCCATCGAATACTTTCAGGCACAAAGATAAATACTGGCACCAAAACCTCTGCGTCAGTAAATAAATTAAAAACAAAAAAAGGTGGAAGACGTGTTTTTTTTTCTCCGCCCCGAGTTTTGACCACTGCATTTTCATACATTACCCAATGAAGTAAATACAAATTCTGTATTGTTCATCTTCGAATGTAGCAGCATTTCAATGTACTACGAAAATCCAACTGGCGAGACTGTTTGGGATATTTGTCAATATGGCCAACAGTACGTTCTGAATTTTTTCCTAGCTGTCAGAAGAGATGGTTGCTAGTAAGAAATTTTATGAACTGTGAATCACATTCAGTATTCTCATCACCATAACAATAATACAAATATAAACATTTTGCCATGTATTCTTTCGTGTTTGCTGCGCTCTTTTAAATCCTGTGTGCCTAATAAACTACGAAACTAGAGTGAGACAACAGCACACGCAGAAGAATATACATATCATGTCACGTTTATATTCGTATTATTCTTATGTCTAATAGTGATACAGTCAGAACTGAAGCACGGCAATTGACTAGATTTTTGAATCTAAGTTGACTCTAATTTCTGTGCAGAATGTAATGTACTAAAGAGGCGTCTGCAAAGATTTTCAAACACAGAAAATTTTTCGCTAAACTCTCACTCAGAACATCTTCTATCATCTTCTATCACACGCAGTCTATTATTTGGTTCTTGTTGATGATTATCAAAGAAAGCAGCAGGGTAAGTAACAACAAATAGCAGTCTCTTGCCATTGTTTCGCTTATGAGACAATTCCTCTCTTTTTTTTATTGTAAGCCACGGTAGCGCGCACAAAAGCAAGCCATGCCACGAGCGGCAACAGGCCGTAAACACTCATCATCAGAATGCGACAAACAGTGCATGACACAGTACAGTAATGCATTTTCAGCTTAGAGTGACGTAAACACCTATAACAAAGAAAACGGCGCTTATCAGATCAAAGAAAAATAATCAATCGATTCAAACCAGACGAAGCACGCAAAAAAGGAAGGGTACCCGTATAAACACGGACGGAGAGCCTGACGCATAGCAATGGCTACCTGGTAAAGCTTAACTGCTAAGCTTACGACTTGATCCAAACTGCTGTAGCTGTATCGTCATTCATTCGACCTAAATTGTGTCTCATATTAAATGGACCAACTTTGTTTCGATTTGCAGGTGCAGCCTAAAACTTCTCTCTCCCCATGAATTTTGAGTCTCAAATTTCAGGTGTGGCTTAGATTCGGGAATTTTTTTTTTCCCCCTTGTTTTTGAGTCTCATTTTTCAGGTGTGGCTTAGATTCGAATAAATACGGTACACCCATGGCTTCAATGGGGTCTGCACCACACTCAACCTACCATCAGCTCTTACCAACTGAAATCGTCACATATCTGACCAAGCCACAAATTTCCAGTTGTGCAGGTTCCAACCAATATGGTCATGAGGCCAGGGGAGGTGCTGCAGGTGATGACGTGCTGTTACCAACAGCATTTGTGGCAGTCGTCGGTTGTCACAGCCCATTAATGTCAAATTTCATCACACGGTCCTAACAGATACTTTGATTGATTTCTGTGATGTTAACAGAGATGTTTGCCTATTAGCACTGACAATTCTATGCAAACGATGCTGCTCTCGTTCATTAAGTGAAGGGTGTAAGCCACTGTGTTATCCACGGTGAGGGGTAATGCCTAAAATATGGTACTCTCGATGCAGTCTTGACACTGTGGATATCACAATATTAAATTCTGTAATGATTTCTGAAACTGAAAGTCCCAGGCATATAGCTCCAACTACCATTCCACATACAAAGTCTGTTAATTCCTGTTGTGGGGCCATAATCACGTCGGAAACCTTTTCACATGAATCACCTGAAGTACAAATGACAGCTCCACCAACGCACTACACTTTTATACCTCTTGTACAGATATTATCACTGTCCCATGACCTTTTTCACCTCAGTGTAATATAATTATGATTCATTCAGTTTATTACCATAGCTATCTTCACTTCTGTTCAAATACCATGATAACAATGCAAAAGAACTGTAATAGCCAATCACCAAAATGTATAACACATCCAGTTTCTCGTAGTAGTCTAAGCATAGACACAAAAGCACTGTCATTACTGCAGGAAGAACTTGGTATAGGCATCACTGTGCCACTACCCACTGCATTCAGTGGAACTGAACACAGAGTGCACATTGGTCAAGTCTTCATCAGTAAACCAACTCATAGTACTGTATATCACTGTTGAGGTACAAGTAACATTGCCAGAAAAACAAACTGAAGACGGAGATGCGCAATACTGAACGCAAGCTTGAGGGTGAAGAGTAATGTGGGCATTATTGTTGTCAAGAGCAATTACTGTGAGTGAATGGAACAAGTTTGTTTCCCCATAAGACACAAAATGCATATTGCTGACATTTGCACTGTTGTGCACTATTTTCAGTGTAATACAAGATACAAAGCTAACTGGGGTGTGAATAAAAGAGAAATCCAATGACTCTGTAATGAGCCTCCAGAGGCCGTGGGTCCCTAATACCAAAAAACTCTGAAAGTGTCCCTTAACAACTTCTGAAAGTTTGTCAGCGGAGTTCTGGCTCACTCTCTACAGCAAAAACATATGTTTATGATACAAACTGTTAAAATAAATTTTTGTGCCATGGTATGCCAGTGGTTAAAATTGCTACCATACATGTAATTACAAGGGGATGGCACAGGAAAAAACCCTTTACAGGTGTTTTACACATTAAATGTGAATGTGCCTCCCTCCTGGTGAAGAAGAAATGAAAAATGTTTGAAATTAACCTGGAACAGAAGGAGGCAAACAAGTTTAACATATAAGATTTAGGCCTGGGGATTACAGGAGCGAAGGATGTGCTGTAAGGATAGCTCCCATCTGTGCAGCTCAAAAAAGTTGGTGGTGGTGGGGAGGATGCAGATGGCATGGGTTGTGAAGCACCTGCTGAAATCTCGCATGTTGTGCTCTGCTGCACACTGCGCCACTGGGTGCACCACCTTGTTTATGGCAACAGGTTGGTGGTGACCATTCATTTTAGCTGACAGCTGGTTGGTTGTCATACCAAAACAATGCAATGCAATGCTGTGCAGTGGTTGCAACAGAGCTGGTATTTAACATGGCTGCTTTCACATTTGACCATGACTCTGATGGGGTAGGATAAGCCTACAACAGGTCTGGAATAGCTGGTGTTGGGTGGGGTAGATTGTGCAGGTCTTGCATCTGGGTCTTCCACAGGAGTATGATCCCTGCGGTTGGGTATTGGGGGTGGGAGTGGCATACAGATGGACTATGATGTTGTGGAGGTTGGGTGGGTGGCAGAACACCACTTTGGGAGGTGTTGGAAGTATCTTAGGTAGGATTTCCCTCATTTTAGGGCATGATGATAGATAATCAAAGCCCTGATGAAAAACATGGGTCGGTTGTTCCAGTCCCAGGTGGTATTGGGTGACAAGGGGAGCACTTCTTTGTGGTTGGTTCTTCGGATGGTTGTGAGGATCTGGTGTGTGTGATGTTATGGGACAAGACATCTATTTACGATTTAGGTCTTGAGTGTACTGCCTGCTCACAAAGGCCTTTGTGAGGCCTTAACCATACTGGGCAAAGAAATTCTGATCACTGCAGATGTGTCTACCGCAGCTGGCCAGGCTGTATGGGAGGGATTTTTTGGAATGGAAGGAGTGGCAGTTGTCAGAATGCAGGTACTGTTGCTGATTGGTGGGTCTGATGTGGAACAAGGTGTGGATGGAGCCATCTGAGAGGAGGAGATTGATATTTAGGAAGGTGGCAAGATGGGTGGAGGAGGACCAGGTGAGGTGGATTGGAGAGAAGTTGTTGAGGTTGTGGAGGAATGAGGATAAGGTGTCCTGGCGTTGGGTCCTGGTTATAAAGACGTCATCAATAAACCTGAACCAGACCAGGAGATGCAGGTTCTGGGTTTTCAGAAGTCAGGAATGTTTCCCCTAGGCGGCTCATGAAGAGGTTGGCATAGGGAGGTGCACACAGGTGCCCTTGACTGTACCATATGAATTTGCTTGTATGCCTTTCCTTCAAAGGTGCAGTAGTTATGAGTGTACGAGGAACGAAGTGGTAGGTTTGGAATCTGCATAGCTTAGGCAGAAGTAGTGTTCAATTGTGGTAGGGCCATGGGTATTATCCGAGCAAATTTGTGGCACAGCCATGGGCACCCACATGTCATCCTCCTATGCCAACTTCTTCATGGGCCACTAGAGGAAACATTCCTAGCTTCCCAAAACCCTAAACCTCAGGTCTGGTTCAGGTTTGTTGATGACATCTTTTTAGTCTGAACCCAAGGCTAAGACACCTTATCCTCATTCCTCCACAACCTCAACACCTTCTCTTCCATCCACCTCACCTGGGCCTCCACCAACCATCATGCCACCTTCCTAAATATTGATCTCCTCCTCTCAGATGACTCCATCCCCACCTTGTTCCACATCAAACCCACCAATCAGCAACAGTACCTGCACTCTGACAGCTGCCACTCCTTCCACTCCAAAACATCCCTCCCATACAGCCTGGCCACCCGTGACAAACACATCTAGTGCAATGCAATCAGAAACCTCTCACCCAGTATACTGAAGGCCTCACAAAGGCATTTTCAAGCAGTCAATACCCTCCAGACCTAATTCACAAAAAGATCTCCCATTCCATATCCCCCCACACACACACACACCTAATCCTCAAATCCATCTCCAAAACCAACCACAAGAAAGCACCCCCCCCCCCCCTTGTCACCCAATACCACCTGGAACTGGAAGAGTTGAACCATATTCTTCTTCAGGGCTTTGATTATCTATTAGCATGCCCTGAAATGAGGGACATCCACACCAAAATACTTCCACCACCTCCCAAAATGGTGTTCTGCCGCCCGCCCAACCTCCACAACACCGTAGTCCATCCCCATGCCACTCCCACCCCCAATCCCCAGCCACAGGGATCATATCCCTGTGGAAGGCCCAGATACAAGACCTGCCCAATCTAGACTTACCCTGCCCCATCAGAGTCCGGGCCACTTGTGAAAGCAGCCACATTAAATATCAGCTCTACTCCAGCCACTGCACAGCGTTTTACATTGGTGTGTCAACCAACCAGCTGTCAACTAGAATGAATGACCACTGCAAAACTCTTGCCAGAAACAAGGTGGACCACCCAGTGGCACAACATGCAGTAGAGCACAACATGTGAGATTTCAGTGAGTGCTTCACAACCCATGCCATCTGTATCCTTCCCACCACCAGCAGCCATCAGCTTTTCTTAGCTGCACAGATGGGAGCTGTACTTCCTTCACTCCAGTAACCTCCCTCCTGACATAAACCTAAGGTAACTTGTAGTCCTGCTGCCCCACCCCCACCCCTACCCAATACAGAGAGAGAGAGAGAGAGAGAGAGAGAGAGAGAGAGAGAGAGAGAGAGAGAGAGAGAGAGTGTTTCTGTTTTTCCTACAAGTTTCAAAAGGAAGTTCATTCCAAAAGCTAGAAAAAGCTCTGTACCTTTTGGTTCTATGCGTATAGACTATGTAGTGCTTCTGCATTTTGGTGAGTCGTCTCCTTTATTCCTAAACAGCTCATAATTCTCAAATAGAACTTTCCATAAATTTTGAAGCTTTATTATATATATCTTGATGCCCAGTCATGTAAAATTACCATTTATTTTGAACTAGTATCAGCTCATGCACAAAAACGAATTCATTCAACACAGTTGGCAAGGTAATTCACTCTGAAGAAAATGCACTGTAAACTTTCTGTACAATCCCTTTTCTTGGTACATCAACAAAGCTTTCTCTGAGCTAATAGCTTTACCTTGGTACAGAAATAGAAATACAGTTGAAAGTCAAGTCCACTAAATACTGGATAGTAAAAAGAAATTAGAACCTCTTCAGTTGGATAGCAGACATGATTCATGTCTCCCGTGAAGGAACGTGGCCAGAGGTTGGTTGGATGGCTGGTTTGGGGGTGGTACCAAACAGTGAAGTCATCAGCACCATCGGATTAAGGAAGGATAGGGAAGGAATTTGGATATGCCCTTTCAAAGGAACCATCCTGGCATTTACCTGAAGCAATTTAGGGAAATCACGGAAAACCTAAATCATGATGGCCGAACACAGGTTTGAACTGCCGTCCTCCCAAATGTGAGTCCAGTGTGCTAAACACTGTGTCACCTTGCTCGGTGGTAGGATGTTGATTTATTTATGTGTTAGTGTGCATAAGAGTGGGTACTTATGCCAGAAACAGAGCTTTCTGGAACCAGACAAGCAGCTAAAAATGATAAAAAGGGCTCTAGGTTTGTTACGTGTTTCTACATGCTACACACATGTGACTAGATATGTGTGATTGCCTTTCTCCGTTCCTGTTTATCATTAAAATCATGTAATATTCATTATTGTAACATTCATCATCACATAATTTCGAGCACATTACTGCCCATTTACTTAATTCTGGATATGGTGTGGGGAGTACTGCAGCTCTGTCCATCCACTGGCAATTCACTGATCCCTGTAAGTAGTTTCGAACTATATAACAGCCAATAACATTACCAGCACAAGCAAAATATTAACAGAACTTCACATTTAGCAGCTTCATACCTCTTTCTTAATGCTCCGTAAATCACAGTTGGAAAGTGCATCAACAGCAAGTGGATAAACCTGTAACAACCCAACCAGAAAAATAAATCACACTTTGTGAAACTAATTTTAGTCATTGTGATTCTGCAGGTAATAGTCATGCAGTCACTACATACCTCATACAAAGAGAGCTCTCTACCAAATTATAGTATCCAACCTCCTTAGATGTATGCACCAACTGCAACCATCCAGCAGAAATACGACTGACACCAACACTTTGGTGTGTGTGTGTGTGTGTGTGTGTGTGTGTGTGTGTGTGTGTGTGTGAGAGAGAGATCCAAAATGGCAAATTTCTACCAATGCTGGACTCCTCATGTACGAGGGTGGTTTGAAAAGTTCTCAGAATGGAGTAGAAAAAAAGTACTTACATCACTGAAACTTTTTTAAAATTTTTCAATGTAGTCTCCTTGTAGATTAATACACTTGGTCCAATGATGTTCCAGTGCCTTGATCCCATTTCTCCAGGCGTGCAAAATAGTTGTCAATTCCGGCTATCAATTCTTTGTTTGAAGTGAATCTTCGTCCAGCAAGAAAAATTTTGTTTTGGGAAGAGGGAGGTCTGATGGAGCCGTATCAGGTGAATAAGGCAGGTGTGGCAACAATTCATATCTTGGTTCATGTAATTTTGCCGTGACAATGGCACACATCTTTGATCCAGCTTCAGGAGTCGTGGCACCCACCTTTTAGATAATTTTTTCATTTCTAATTCTTCAGTTAAAGTGTGATATAGCCTTTCAGATGACATCTGGCAAGAGTGAGCAATTTCACGCACTTTAAATCGGTGCTCCTCCGTGACCATTTTGTGCACTTTCGCCAGCATTTTCAAGCATATTTTAGAAGGTAACATACAACAGACTCAATACACACACAGTACTGGAAAACGCACTCAGCAGCAAACAGTTTGGACTTCAGAAAGGGCTGTCAACTGAACAGGTTAGATTTACCTTGACAGGTGACATACTAGAATCAATCAGAATTCACTGCCATACCCTCGAGAATGTTTTGTTAAGTTGACTATGGCTTTTGACTGTGGTGACCATGAGATCCTAATGCAAAAGTTAAAATATTACAAAGGTAAGTCAATGCATAAGTTTCAGAATAGAATAGAAGCAATAATAATCGATGTTACTTCTTGAAATTTATTTCACTTTTCTGCATATTCACCCTGTATATTTGGCCAAAAGTCCCTTGTTAGCCAAAAGCAAAGAAGCCTTTTGTTGCTGTTGCTGCCAACATGTAGTGTCATCAGCTACAGCTTCTTCACTTTCAGAACATCACTCACCAAAACAAGAGTTTAGGAGCCCAAACAGATGAAAGTCACTAGGTACCAAGTCCGGACTGTACGGCAGATATTCCAAGTATTTCCAACGACACAGCTTCTGCGTATGTCTTGTTGTGTGAGGGCAGGCATTGTCATTCAGAGGAATCACCCATTTTGTCAGTGGCCCAGGCTGTTTGTGGCTAGTCGCTTATCAGAGATTCCACACAATGCTGTAAAAAAAAAAAAAAAAAAACTTTGCATTCACAGTCTCCTGCAAGGCTCGAATTTCATCAGTTTGTCCACTCCCTTGTCCCAAAAAATGATGAGCATAATTTTTCAGGCTGATGAAATGGTCTTGGAGTTTTTGTTGTTGGGGATGTGGAATCTTTCCAGTCTGTGGATGGCTGTTTTGTTCCCAGGTGAAGGTGGTGAGCTGAAGCCTCGTCCTCTGTAGCAATTCATTCCACAAAGTCCTCTTCTTCCTCAAAGTACTGAATGAGATGCTGCAAAAAGAGACCCATTCTGTTCATTCCCATATCTACATGGAAACTCCACAAATCACACTTAAGTGCCTGGCAGAGGCTTCGCAATAATTCTTCCTTATTCCACTCTTGAACAAGGCATACCCCTATTTCGCATTAATAAAAAAGGAGCTGCTCTTCTCTGAACATTCACGATGTACTCTGTTAATCCTATCTGGTAAGGATCCCAGACTGTGCAGCAGTACTCCAAAAGAGGACGGACAAGCACAGTATAGACAGTCTCTTTAGTAGATGTGGACGCAGTCTTCGGTTTGCCTTCCTCACAACATTGTCTATGTGTTCGTTCGAATTTAAGTTGTTCATAATTGTAATTCTTAGGTATTTAGTTGAATTTGAGGTCTTTAGATTTGACTGATTTATCGTGTAACTGAAGTTTAACAAATTCCTTTTAGAACTCATGTAGGTGTCCTCACACTTTTCCTTATGTAAGGTCAATTGCCAATTTTCGCATATTTTCTAAATCATTTTGTGATTTGTTTTGATCTTCTGATGACTTTACTAGACCATACATGACAGCATCATCTGCAGACAGCCTAAGACAGCTGCTCAGATTGTTTCCTAAATCATTTACATAGGTTAGGAACAGCGAAGGGCCTATCACACTACCTTGGGGAATCTCAGAAATCACTTCTGTTTTACTCAATGACTTTTCATCAGCTGCTTTGAACTGTGACCTCTCTGAGAGGAAATCACGTATCCAGTCGCATAATTGAGATGATATTTCATAGGCACGCAATTTCACTAAAAGCTGCTTGTGTGGTTCAGTGTCAAAAGCCTTCTGCAAGTCTACAAATATGGCATCAATATGAAATCTCTTATGAACAGCCCTCAACACTTCGTGTGTGTGAAGAGCTAGATGGGTTTCACAAGAATGATATTTTCTAAATCCGTGTTGAATGTGTGTCAATAGACCATTTTGTTCATAGTAATTCATAATGTTCGAACATAATGTGTGTTCAAAAATCCTGCTGCATATTGATGTTAATGATATGGGCATGTAATTTAGTGGATTTCTCTGACTACCTTTCTTGAATATTGGCATGACCTGTGCAACTTTCCAGTCTCTGGGTATGGATCTTTCATCGAGTGAGCAAGCAACTCAATATGGCTGTTAAGTATGGAGCTATTGCATCAGCACACACTGACAGGACCTAACTGGTATACAGTCTGGACCGGAAGACTTACTTTTATTAAGTTATTTAAGCTGCTTCACTACTCTGAGGATATTTACTTCTAAGTGGCAGCTGTTCTTGAGACAAACTTGGGTCACCTATGAGACTGGAAGTACACAAATCTCAACTGGTCATGTGTGATGATGTAAGCAGCTCCATGTGAACAGCCTACAGCACACGTTACACTTTTGATCGTCACATGCTGATCATTACGAATGATGTGTCCCACATATTGCACTGTAGTTTCTGCTGCCACCGTCACAGGATAATGAAGACACACCCAATCTATGATTCTTTAACAAGGAGTGGCAAACTCCTGGATGCAACTGATCAGAAGTTTCCATGATAAACAGTTGTCACCATGCTTAGGACACATTTTGTGATGCACTTCTGTCAACAGTTCTTTGGACCACAAAAACTACACGAGTGCATGCTTTTCTACTGGTGTACTCTAATGCAGCATCCATCATCTTGCACTGGCTATCATACAAAGAAACACCGGCTCTATGAAAAGAATGCATATACTGCTATATGCTGGCAAAATGTGTGCACATAATTTAAACACAGTATGAGATAAGTAGACATTTGCAACTTATTTATTGACCTTCCTCCATATATTTTAGTAGACACAGAAGGTTCATGGTTTTTGTCTTATATGAATGACAGAGAGCAATGTGCTTCCATGTCGTCTCAATCACATAACAATAGGCACTTAGAATTTGCAGCCGTCAGACATGGAGTATCACAAGTTTTTAAACTGGCTCCTCTGTTATTCCTCAAATACATAAATGATCTTCCACTTGCAGTTCCAGAAAATACAAATTGTGTACCCTTTGCAGATGATAAAAGTATAGGAATAAGTAATAGTATCAGCCCCTAACTTAAAAAGGCATCTAATGAGATATTCAAAAACATCAACAGTTGGTTCAAGGCCAATGAATTATCACTGAATTGTGAGAAATCTCAGTATATACAATTCAGTACTTCTCACAGGTTCCACAAGCTAGAAAATGCATTACTCAAACAATGAACTACAAGAAGTAGAAAGTATTAAGTTCCAGAAAAATGAAAATCTCAATTGTAGAAAGTTTCTTCATTCAACTATGTTCACATTATGCATGATTACTGCTACAGGAAAGTTAAAAATTAAGTTTATTCTGCACATTCCATTCATT